>NC_091985.1:155486754-155786754 GCF_044704955.1 Pristiophorus japonicus
GCTCCAACAACGTTGAGACATTTTTGTGTCCTTAGTTCTAATGTTGAAGGAACAACTCTTGACACCTAAATCATAGGCAGTCCCTCGAGTCGAGGATGACTTGCTTCCACGTCAAGAAGTTCACAGGTATTTCAATGAAGGACCTAAAATTCCAGGTCCTGAACTAAATTTTGAAGGGTGGAAGATGCCTGTGCATAGATTTTTTTAACGTGGGGTGGCCGTTGCACGCCAGCCACCACATGGGCTTGACAGAACTAGGTCTTGTTCCAGTGGCAAGGATTACCCAAGACGACTGGAGACCTGCTCTGCTGCACGGACCTAGTGCGCACACATATCACAGTGTGGGCTGGCCCGTGCTGCCCCTGGGCCCTCGCCTCTTCTGGGCCCCGATCACATCCCTCTACAATCTCTCACTGCTCCTGCTGTATCTGCCCACGCTGCAATCACCGACCTGGATCTTGGTGACGTCCCTTTTCACTGCCGTTGCTCTCCTGCTCCAGCACGTGCTGCTCCCTGGAGTGGTATGCCTCCACCCCGGCCTGCTCCGATGGTGCAATGGACAAAGTTGGTCCATTGTCAGTTAGAAATGAGGAGCGAATTTGCTTTCCGTTAGACCTTTAAGGATGCTGGTCTGGCAAACTATCCTTGTGGATATGGTCAATAATAAAGGCTCCAAACTAATGATCTCTTTCCATGTTCAGGAGCTTATTGCCCATTTTCTTTGTTGTTTGCTCGTCGGTAACGGCATTGCGTAACTCGGCCATTATCAAGAGCTAACCAAATAGTCGCCTCCGTTTGAATGGTCTAAAATTAAAAGTAGCGAAGTCCTGCTACAACTGTACAGGGTGTTGGTGAGACCACACTTAGAGTACTGCATACAGTTTTGGTCTCCTTATTTAAGGAGGGACATACTTGCACTGGAGGCAGTTCAGAGAAGGTTCACGAGGTTGATTCCTGAGATTAAGGTGTTGTCTTATGAAGAAAGGTTGAGCAAGTTGGGCCTATATTCCTTGGAGTTTAGAAGACTTGAGAGGTGATTTTATTGAAACAAATAAGATACTGAGGGGGCTTGACAGGATAGATGCAGAGAGGCTGTTTCCCCTTGTGGGGGAATCTAGAACTAGGGAGCATAGTCTCAGAATAAGGGGTCGCCCATTTAAAACGGAAATGAGGAGGAATTTCTTCTGAGGGTGGTGAGTCTTTGGAATTCTCTGCCCCAAAGAGCTGTGGAGGCTGGGTCATTGAATATGTTTAAGGTGGAGATAGACAGATTTTTGAGTGATAAGGGAGTCGAGGGTTATGGGGAGCGGGCAGGGAAGTGGAGTTGAGGCCAAGATCAGATCAGCCATGATCTTATTGGATGGCGGAGCAAGCTCGAGAGGCCATGTGGCTGACTCCTGCTCCTATTTCCTATGTTCTGATGTAACTGAGCACCTTTGTGGTTTGCCAGGCTGAACTGGAGGCTCAGCTCGCCACAGAGCGGGAGGAGGAAAGCCACAAGCAGGCACTGCTGGAACAGGAGCGGCGTGACAGGGAGCTCGCCATGAGGATCGCTCGCAGCGAGTCTGAGCTCATCGCTGATGAATCTCCAATGGACGCAGGAATTAAGAGGTAGGGGGTTGAAAATTTTTTTAAATCCCCACCCCCTATTGTTTTTGTCTCCCAATCCCTCTTGCTGTTCATGCTGGAAGCTTAATCATAAATATCTTCTCTTTCACAGTGTTGAAGTTAAACACGTCCATCCGGTTGCAGTGGCCGCTAAGTATGGATATGTACCCCGCATTTCTATCTTATTAAATCTCACATTTTGCATATTGATTGTACCACACTAATTGTAGAATTCCCACACAAGGGTTCCCAGACAAAGAATTAGACTAAATTAATTAATCAAAATGATTTTATGATGAGAGACTTTCTAATCATAATGATTTTTGCATGAATTCTGAGATTTTTAATCTGAAGAAATAAAATCAATATAACTCCCAATAAATTACATGTGCAGCGTTACCGTGAGCTGTCTGCTTGTGGGAAGGTGTGAGGCTTGTGTACCGAGCAGAATCTAATTAAAGTCTGTTCTATTTCCAGATCTGGTGGACCAGAATCCAAAATGACAATGTATGAGTTTTCTGTTATTTCATTTTGTTTAACTCGCACTATTGGGTATTGGTGATGGGGATGTTGTTGTCAATGATAACGGTGATGGTACATTTGTCTCCCCGCTTTTCCTTTTCGCTTAAAAATAAAAAGCGCACACAGTTTAAAACTACGCTTCAGTATTCTTAATCTGACTGTTCCAGTGCAACACTTTTGATTCTTGCTTGTCTGTAACGGTTGTTCCTGTTTGCTTCCTGTATCAGTGGGAATGGCAATGGTTTATAACTCTCGAGTCTCCAGCCCAGACTGGTGCATTATCTCCTGGTTGAGAGTTTGGGTGGGTTCCATCCAGCTCCCAGTGAGCGTGGCCAATATGTACATATATTGCGGTATGTGTGCACTAGGTCTGTGCAGCAGAGCGGGGCACCAGTCGTCCTGGTTCAACCCTTGCCACTGGATAAAGGCCTAGTTCTGTCAAGCCCATGTGGTGGCTGATGTGCAACGGTCACCACGTGTTAAAAAAATCCACGCACAGGCATCTTCCACCCCCTCAATTGGAGTTCAGGACTGGAACATTGAGTCCTTCATTGAAACATCTATGAACTCGTGGAAGCAAGTCATCCTCGTTCGAGGGACCGCCTATGATGATGATGCGGTAGCTGGCACTAAATTGTCAGTCTGTGAGGCTGCAAGGTAACTGTTGGTGTGAGAAATGGAGAAGTATAATAAGAACATAAGAAATAGGAGCAGGAGTAGGCCATTTGGCCCCTCGAGCCTGCTCCACCATTCAATAAGATCATGGCTGATCTGATCTTGCCTCGACTCCACTTTCCTGCCCGCTCCCCATAGTCCTTGACTCTAGTATCACACCAGTTTGAGTAGGCGTTGCTCCGATGAGGGTTGGGCTGAGGTATGTTATTGAGGCCAATTGAAGGAAGCTTTACTCTGCATCGGCCTGTTCTACCTGACCTTGGGACTGGTTGATTCTGACATCTGAAATGGAAAGTTTTCCTTTCTTGAGCACTGATAGCTTTCACTTTGGTGACCAGGAATACCATAGAAATAAATAGTCGCAACAAAAAAGTTTAAAAAATGGCTATTAATTACATTTGGTTTAAGCGAGGTCGGACAAAATCATTGAACACCACAGAGTCCACATTGCCCCCTCAATGTTTTATCTTCCATCCCGGAAACTGGATCATATTTATTTCTATCCTGATGTTACCTGCTTCATGCTGTATCGCATAGGTACAACCAATAGAGGGGGAGGAGAGAATGTCTTGCCTCAGATATTTTTCTCATGGGTTCTCATGGCTCCCTTGCTCCAATTGTCCCCGATGGCTCCACTTCTTGACACTTGGTTGCACCAATGCAGTACCTTGTGGATATTTATTCATGAACACGTGACCAAGGAGCCAATTTGCACACCTTTGACCTGCCCAGAGTAAAATTGAACTTGAAACCACGTGTGAAACAGAAAATGGTTGGGAATACTCAGTAGGTCAGGCAGCATCTGTGGAGAGAGAAACAAGAGTTAACATTTCAGGTTAATGTCCCTTCGTCAGAACTGGAAAAGTTTGAGATGTAACATATTTTTAAGGAAGTGTCGGGGCAGTGAAAAGGGGGAGGGGAGGAAAGAACAAAAGGGAAGGTCTGTGACAGGGCGGAAGGCAGGAGAGATTAGAGGGACAAAAGGAATGATGGGCAAAAATGAGATGGTAATGGCACAAGTTAGGAAACAAAAGATGAGTCTCGATGGGATGTGAATGGTGGAATCATCACCAACTGCCGTGGGAAAGAGAGAAAAAAGGAGGGGGTGGGTTGTTTTTTAAAAAAAAAGGAAAGAAAAAATAGGGGCAGAGGTTATGGTCTGAAATTGTTGAACTTGATGTTGAGTCCAGAAGGCTGTAAAGTGCCTAAATGAAAGATGAGGTGCTGTTCCTCGAGCTTGCGTTGAGCTTCATTGGAACAGTGTAGGAGGTCGAGGTCAGAATGGGAGTGGAGAATTAAAGTGACAGTTTTGATCTCTGTTTTATGTTTTTAAAAAAAAAAATACTAGTTGTTTGCTTTATAATAAAAATCTTGTCTGTCAAATTGTTCCATGTCCACATTTATAATGGAAACTGCCGATACAGACTTGTCGGCCTATAATTACAGCCGGACATTCGGGTGCTGCAGCACCACCACTGGCAGGAGGCTATAATTACAGGCAGGGTCACAAGTTTACAGAGGCACTTTTCTTCATCAATGTGGACATAAGCAATTATTATAGAAATATCAGAATAAGGATAGAATGTATGACTTTAAAAATAAGCATTGAATTATGTCTGTGCATCCTGGTCGAATTATCCCCCCTGCCCTCTTAATTCATTTCACCTGAAGATTTCACTTGCTTTTCACTTCCCCATGTGCAACAGGAGACTGACTAGTCATGATTATAAAATATCAGTATGTAGGCCATCTAAACAAACGCCGTCTCATTAAATGAAGTATGGGCTCAACAGTAAGAACATATATATGTGTTGATGCAATCCTAGCCAGCTGAAAGGAGCAATGAGCAACATGAACTGTTCTCTCTCCAAATTAATGGCAAGCACTCCACATTTAAATATTGTTATCCAAAGACTGTAAAAATAATAAAACATAATCTGGGCAAAAGAATGTTGTAGAATTATTCGACTCTCAGGGATGCTTGTGTGGCACTCTTTTACCAATTTATGGACCAGCACAATGGGTTTGGTTTCCAAGTTCAATCTCCTCTATTACTCCTTACACTGCTGGTTGATTCCCGGGAACCAACCATCTCCTTCAGCTAACTGTTATGTAAGTATTCACTCAGATACTGATGCACTACTGTTACAATCCTAAAACTTTTCACATTTCAGGAGTATCTTTATTACTCTATATACCATTCAGAAACTTGCAAAATAAATGCTAAAAATAAAACCCCTCGCCTCCCCTTTGCCCTGCTGACCTTTTTTCTGCATCCAGTTCATTTTTGTTTTCCGAATTAGTTTTTTTTTAAAAACCTTGAATTTTGTTTCTTCCTATTTAATGTTTTCTCTATTTACTAAACGTTTTTTCTCAACAGAAATTCTGTTGTAACTTGTTTGCTTGTTTCGTCTGTCTCTCAAACTCCCATTTTGGAGGGTGGTTTGTTTTTTAAGAAGGGGGTACTTGCTCTCAAAGGTGTTTTCCGACCGACTGAAATCCTAGGCCATAAAGACTGAATTGGTTGCATCCAAGACATGTTCTCACATTTTTTTTTTATAAACCTACAAATGTCATTGTAACACTGAAGTTATAGTGTAATCTTTGTTCCCCGTGCCACAATACTTTTTTTGCATTCCTTCCAGATTTACAGCTAGGTACACACAAGATGTAAAAGCTGACACTGGTCTAAGCATTGAAGGGTAGTTGTGTGCCACTTGGGATAGCTGCTCCACAGAAGGGATATGCCATTTGTTATACCACTGCTACACCTTGTTAAGATGCTGCGAAAATACTAAGAACTCTGCTATAAGCTTCCCTTCAGCTTTCCAAGGTCGTCTTTTCTGCCGCTATGCGGGTTTTCCAGTTTCTTGATTCACAGCATGCGTGGACAGGAGTTCTCTGAGCCGTCTGTACGCGTGAATTATTGTCTTTCGCCTCTGTGTCTTACTAAATGTTATCAATAAGCTAAATGCACGTCTGGCTTCCTGTCTTGAGTACTTTTTCAGAAGTGTATTAATACGCTCAACCGATTACTGATACGCAATCTTGTTTATGTTACAGGGAAGAAATGGCCAAAGAAATGTCAGATTATCTGGCTAGGTAGGTAACAAATTGCTGCTTAAAATGTGCATTGAAATATCAACAGCTCATCGAAGAATCACATACTGAAGATCTGCGCATAATTTCACGTTAAATTTAAATTTGCCAAACACTATAATTGGGGTAGTTCTTGGGTTGGGGCTTTTGGTGGAAAGTGAAGATGTAACATTACTGAACAGTACATTAGTTGTACAGCTTTATACTGCTGTCTCTTAGGCAGCCCTCCAGAGTCGAGGATGACTTGCTTCCACACTAATGAGTTCTAAGCTGACTAATGAGACCAATGCGGGACCTACAGACTCTGTCACAGGTGGGGCAGGTGGTGGTTGGAGGGACGGATGGGTGAGGTGCTTGGTTTGTCGTACGCTCCTTCCGCTGTTTGTATTTGGCTTCTGCGTGCTCCCGGCGAAGAGACTCGAAGTGTTCGGCACCTTCTCGGATGCTTCTCCTCCACTTTGAGCCAGGGATTCCCAAGAGTTGGTGGGGGTGTTATATTTTTTCAGGGAGGATTTGAGGGTGCCCTTGATGCGATTTCTCTGCCCTCCTGGGACTCGTCTGCCGTGACGTAACTCAGAGTAGAGTGCTTGCTTCGTGAGTCTTGTAGCAGGCATGCGGACAATGTGGCCCGTCTGTCGGAGCTGGTCGAGCGTGGTCAGTGCTTCGATGCTGGGGATATTGGCCTGAGAGAGAACACTGACATTGGTGCACCTATCCTGCCAGTAGATTTGCAGGATTTTGCGGAGGCAGCGTTGGTGGTACTTCTCCAGTGCGTTGAGGTGCCTGCTGTACATAGTCCATGTCTCTGAAGCATATAGGAGGGCGGGTATCACTACTGATCTGTCGACCATGAGCTTAGTGACGGGGTTGAGATCTTGGTCTTCAAACATCCTCTTCCTCAGGCGACCGAAGGCTGTGCTGGCGCACTGCTGCCGACAGTTACTTGAATAGGACACTGAGGTGTGCGGTTGGACCACTTAAGCTTTGTGTTTAAAAGACATTAATAGCTGGTAGGTTAACTTTTTTTAAAAAGTGTTCTTTCCTGAAAAGCATTTTGCGAACTGCTTGCATTTTTTTTGTAAAGTGTGAAACTAATTTTCCAGCTAATACAACATCCTGTGCACAACACCATTGTCCTTTTGGACGGGAGCTTGAGCCCTTGATTTGCCTGGATGGATTGTGTGGATGGGGACAGACTGTTGAACAATCAGTACACTCCGAGATGGGATAGTTTGTAGTTTGTGACAAGAGGATCTGAAATATGTAAGACTCATTCCCAAAGATTTCCTACAGCAGCTCGAGTTGTTTTTGCCATTAAAGAATTCATATTTCTCTGCAACCAGCTACTGCCCTAGATTCCTAATAGTTCCAAATGTTGCTGGATCTGATCTTTCTCACTGGAGCAGCTGACCCCTTCTTCAGAGATTGCCCCATCTTCAGCTACTGACAATGAGTCGGAATTTGAGTCGTGAGCCTCTGCTGTTTCATCCAATGAATTCATAGAATCTTACAGTACATGCCCTTTGTGCCTGTGCCGGCTTTTTGAAAGAGCAATCTAATTAGTCTCATGCCCCTGCTCTTGCCCCATAGCCATATTTTTTCACTTTCAAGTACATATCCAATTCCCTTTTGAAAGTTGCAATTGAATTTGCTCCCTTTCAAGTGGAATTATTAGCTTTTTTTCAATACAGAACTTCAATCGAAGATTTATTTTCTTAAAGGAGTGGGAACTCAATTTGGGGCAAAGTGAGTGTAGGTGCTCAGCTCACTTTGGTGCTGTAGCACAGTCGCCTCTGAGGGTTGTGGGTTCAAGTCCCACTCCAGGAACTTGAGCACACAAATCTAGGCTGACACTGCAGTGCAGTGGTGAAGGGAGTGCTGCATTGTTGGAGGTGCCGTCTGTCAGATGAGACGTTAAACTGAGGCCCCGTCTGCCCCCTCAGGTGGACGTAAAAGATCCCACAGCACTATTTTGAAGAAGAGCAGGTGAGTTATCTCCGGTGTCCTGGCTAATATTTATCTCTCAATCAACGTAACAAAAACAGATTATCTGGTCATTATCATATTGCTGTTTGTGGGAGCTTGCTGTGTGCAAATTGGCCGCCGCATTCCCCACATTACAACAGTGATTACACTCCAAAGTATTTCATTGGCTGTAAAGCGCTTTGAGACGTCAGGTGGTCGTGAAAGGCGCTATGTAAATGCAAGTCTTTCTTTCCAGATAGTTTGTTGTTTTATTATTGCATGGTGTATGAACACTGCACTTGAACTGAATCAAACCTTTCCCCCACTGTTTGTGGTGGTGCTAGGTTGTCTTCTCTGCCAAGTTGTCTCACTGCCCTTCCTCTTATCAACAGAAGCCCTCAAGTCCAGGCTACCAAGGCTGCTGCTGGTACGAAGAAATATGATCTTGGCAAATGGAAATACGCTGAACTACGTGATGTCATCAACACCTCCTGTGGTAAGAAGCCACTCAGTCTGATAACATTGTCCTGCAGGCTTCAATTCATGGCACAAGTCTATTCAAACCCTGCGTGGGTTTTCACTTTGGAGAGTGGAGTCCACCTAGAGATAGAATCGTGTCTTTCTATTCATTTAATATCAACGCAGTTGCAATAAATGGATTTTAAGAGTTGCTGTGTTACAAAGAGGATCATATGCTGTATCAATGTGCAATGGAATGTCATTTAGTCAACTGAAAATATAGTAACTGGGGCATGGCTTGAGCATGGGCTGATTCAGTCATCCAGGGTGAAAAATAACATACAGTGGGCATATTATTCAGGAATCACAGTTGGTGGTGTTTGTCTGAAACTGTTAATGGTAATGGATCAAAGGTCAGGCAAAGGAGAGTGTGGTTGGATGATGCGGTGCGGTAGGATGTGCAGGTCATTTGAGGTCTGATGCAATGATCATATGCAGAAGCGAGAAGGTTTGGTGTGCGCTGGTCACCAATCTCCAAAGCAGAGAGAGCGAGAGAAAGCCAAGCCAAACAATTGGCTCAGAGGCAGGAAGCAAAAGGTAATGGTTGATGGGTGTTTTTGTGACTGGAAGGCTGTTTCCAGTGAGGTTCTGCAGGGCTCAGTACTAGGTCCCTTGGTTTTTGTGGTATATATCAATGATTTAGACTTGAATTAAGAAGTTTGCAGATGATACTAAAATCGGCTGTGTGGTTGATAATGAAGAAGAAAGCGGTAGACTGCAGGAAGATTATCAAATCAACTGGTCAGGTGGGCAGAACAGTGGCAAATGGAATTCAATCCGGAGAAGTGTGAGGTAATGCATTTGGGGAGGGCTAACAAGGCAAAGGGAAACACATTAAATGGTAGGACACAGCGGTGTAGAGGAACAAAGGGACCTTGGAGTGCATGTCTACAGATCCCTGAAGGTAGCAGGTGGTTAAGAAGGCACACAAAATAATTGCCTTTATTAGCCAAGATGTAGAATACAAGAGCAAAGGAGGTTATGCTTGAACTGTATAAAACATTAGTTAGGCCACAGCTAGAGTACTGCGCGCAGTTAAAGGAAGGACATGATTGCACTAGAGAG
Organism: Pristiophorus japonicus; assembly: GCF_044704955.1. Taxonomy (NCBI): domain Eukaryota; kingdom Metazoa; phylum Chordata; class Chondrichthyes; family Pristiophoridae; genus Pristiophorus; species Pristiophorus japonicus. The sequence continues at coordinate 155,496,208 of NC_091985.1, forward strand.
GGTACAGAGGAGATTTACGAGGATGTTGCTTGGACTGGAGAATTTTAACAACAAGGAAAGATTGGATAGGCTGGGGTTTTCTTTAGAACAGAGGAGGTTGAGGGGAGACCTTGTTGAGGTGTATAAAATTATGAGGGGCCTAGATAGAGTGGATAGGAAGGACCTATTTCCCTTAGCAGAGGGGTAAACCACCAGGGGGCATAGATTTAAAGTAATTTGTAGGAGATTTAGAGGGGATTTGAGAGGAAATTCCTTCACCCAGAAGGCGGTGGGGGTCTGTAACTCACTGCCGAAAGGGTGATAGAGGCAGAAACCCTCACCACATTTAAAAGGTACTAGGATGTGCACTTGAAGTGTTGTAACCTACAGGACTTCGGACCTAGAGCTGGAATGTGGGATTAGGCTGGATAGCTCTTGGTCGGCCGGCACAGACACGATGGGCTGGAATGGCCTCCTTCCGTGCTGTAAATTTCTATGAAACAACGTGTGGAACATCGCGAGCTAGAACGGACCTGTTCATAACTCTAGATTTTATTAATGTCCACAAAGGAATGTTCTCAGATTCACAAATAAAAAGCAGGTCTGTTTGCACAGTTAAGCAGTAATCCTCAGCGATTTTAATCTTCATCTTGGATCTCTTTGCCCTCACTTCTGAATTTACTTGCCTTCTGTCCTCCTTAAACCCCTCCCTCCATATAAACTCTCCTACCTATAATTACAGGTCCCCCACAATTTTGTTATCTCCCATGGCCTCTCTTCCAATTGTCTCAATCGCTGACCAGGCCATCTGTGACCATATCCTGGTATCCCTCACCACTCACTTCCACCCACTCCCTTAATACCTCACTTCCTGCTGTGTCCAACCCTGGAAAAGAACTCTTCTCCCAAATCTTGTAGAACTGCACTTTCTAAATCCCAACTAACCTAGCCTTTGGCCTTCCACTTGCCACAATAAGGATGCACCCGCTGGTTCTTAACCCATCATCAATGGCAGTCCCTTGGAATCGAGGAAGACTTGCTTCCACTCTTGAACTGAGTCCTTAGGTGGCTGAACAGTCCAATACGAGAACAAGTCTCTGTCACAGGTGGGACAGATAGCCGTTGAGGGAAAGGGTGGGTGGGACTGGTTTGCCGCACGCTCCTTCCGCTGCCTGCACTTGATCTCTGCATGCTCTTGCCTATGAGACTCGAGGTGCTCAGCGCCCTCCCGGTTGCACCGTAATCATGTCCACCATTGATGCCTTTACGCTCTTTTTCTGGTCGAGCTCCCTGGTATGACCCCCATCTTTGCTTCATCAAGTGCCTTGAGGGTGTCTGGCGCACAACTGGTTTAGCCATTCATCACAAGGTCTAGCTGGATCACATCAAGTGCTATTGGGGACACATTCCCCTCTGCCAAATCCGTACACTGTTCGAGGATTGTCCCGGTGAGCAAAGATAACCCCAGCTTCTTTTCTCTGCCGCCAACCATCTCCTTAAACTCCATTCACCTGTCCCCAACCTGCCTTCACCTCCAGCAACAGATGTGATGAGCTCATGGACATCTTCATCACTCCCACAGACACCCCTCGACCCAAACTTGTCTTTCTCCAGTTTCTCCCCTATCATCATCATCATAGGCAGTCCCTCGAAACTAGGATGACTTGCTTCCATGCCAAAAAGGGATGAGTTCACAGGCGTTTCAATGAAAGACCTAATATTCCAGGTCCCGAACTACATGTTGAAGGGTGGAAGATGCCTGCGCATGGATTTTTTTAATGTGTGGTGGCTGTTGCACATCAGCCACCACATGGGCTTGACAGAGCTAGGTTTTGGTCCAGTGGCAAGGATTACTCAAGACTAACTGGAGACGTGCTCTGCTACACAGACCGAGCGCGCGCGCACATCGCAGTGCTGTCCCTGGGCCCCAGATTCACGCCTCTCTTGGGCTCCGGTCACTTCCCTCTGCGGATTTTTGGCGCTCCTTCGCCCCTCCTGCTGTGCCTGCCCGCACTGCAATCAGCGACCTGCCTTCGTAGCCATCGCCCTCCTGCAGCAGCACGCGCTGCTCCCTGCAGTGGTATACCACCGCACGCTGCTCCCTCCAATGGCCCCGGCCTGCTGATGGTCTTGCAGGCCGGGACCACGCTGATTTCCGGGCCGGGTCGCAGCACGTTGCTCCCTCCAATGGCCCCGGCCACCTATTTACCCTCATGCCCTCACCAAGCTCACATGTCCATGGGACGCATCTCCTACTCCCTTAAATCTATTCCCACTAAAATGCTGACCATCCACCTTCTCTTCCTGATCCTGTTCCTCGCTTTCAACAACGGTGTCGTCATCCCAGCACCTCAAAAACCCCACCTTCGACCTCTGTGTCTTTGCAAACTACCACCCCAGCTCCAACCTCCCTTTTTCTCTCGAAAGGCCTTCTATATGTTGCCTCCCAAATCCGTGCCCACCTTTCCCATAACTCCATGGGCTAGAATTTTGACGACTCTGTGATCGGGTTTTCACCGCGATTTGACTCTCCGCGGCGAAACCTGGTCGGCGGGTCCTTCATGGTACCTTTTTGTGGCGGCACTTCACGTACCGCCGGTGAAATAGCGTTTGCGATCGATTTTTGACGCTCTCAGGACCCCTATTCTGCACCCAGAATACCGACAGGGTCAAACCTGTGGTGCAGCCCTGCCAGCAGTAGTAAGTCTGAAGACCTGGGGGAAAAAAAAAGGTAAGTTGACGTTTTTATTTTTAAATTCTTTTTTCAGCGATTTAGTAGGTAAAGGTTTTGTGAATGTTTGTTTTTGTTTGTTTTTTGCAATTTTTTGCTCATGTGTTTCCTCCCTCCCAAGGCCCCTCTCGCAGCACTATCGGCCTCGGACTAAAGTTGCCGAACTTTGCGGTTTGCGCCGCGAATCCTCGTGCAATGCCGATTTTTACCGCTGCGCAAATTAAAGGGCCAAAAATTGGGCCTAAAAACGGTAGCGAAGCGAAAATGGTAATTTTGGCGTTAACCAACCTTTTTCGCTGAAAACCGAAATGCTAACCCCGTGTTTCAGTCTCTCCAATCAGGTTTCTGTCCCTGAAAACAGCCCCAACCAAAGTCACAAATGACATGAGGTGCATTATATCCATCCTCCTTCTCCTCCTTCTCTCTGCAGCCTTTGACACAGTTGACCACGCCATCCTTTACCAACTCCTTTTCCGCATTTTCTGGCTGAGTGAGACTGCCCTCGCTTGGTTCCACTCTTAACTATCCAACCATAGCCAGAGCATTTCTATAAGAACATAAGAAATAGGAGCAGGAGTAGGCCATACAGCCCTTCGAGCCTGCTCTGCCATTCAGTACGATCATGGCTGATCCTAACATGGACTCAGCTCCACTTCCCCACCCCATAACCCCTTGTTCCCTTATCGGTTAAGAAACTGTCTATCTCTATCTCTTATATTTACTGACCCAGCTTCCACAGATTTACAACCCCCAGAGAAGAAATTCCTCCTCATCTCAGTTTTAAATGGGCGGCTCCTTATTCTAAAATAATGCCTGCTAGTTCTAGTCACCCCCATCAGTGGAAACATCCTCTCTGCATCCACCCTGTCAAGTCCCCTCATAAACTTTCGATAAGGTCACCTCTCATTCTTCTGAATTCCAATGAGTAGAGGCCCAACCTAATCAACCTTTCCTCATAAATCAACCCCCTCATCTCTGGAATCAACCTAGTGAACCTTCTCTGAACTTCCTCCAAAGCAAGTATATCCTTTCGTAAATATGGAAACCAAAACTGCACGCAGTATACAGGTGTGGCCCCACCAATACCCTGTATAAACTGTAGCAAGACTTCCTTGCTTTTATACTCCAGTTCCTTTGCAATAAAGGCCAAGATTCCATTGGCCTTCCTGATCACTTGCTGTACCTGCATACTAACCTTTTGTGTTTCATGCACAAGTACCCCCAGGACCTGCTGTACATTAGGATGGAGAATGAAACAGTTAATTCAGAGACCATGGTCCAGAACTTAAAGAAGGGTAACTTTGAAGGTATGAGGCGTGAATTGGCTAGGATAGATTGGCGAATGATACTTAAGGATTTGACACTGGATGGGCAATGGCAGACATTTAGAGACCGCATGGATGAACTACAACAATTGTACATCCCTGTCTGACGTAAAAATAAAAAAGGGAAGGTGGCTCAACTGTGGCTATCAAGGGAAATCAGGGTTAGTATTAAAGCCAAGGAAGTGGCATACAAATTGGCCAGAAATAGCAGTGAACCTGGGGACTGGGAGAAATTTAGAACTCAGCAGAGGAGGACAAAGGGTTTGATTAGGGCAGGGAAAATAGAGTACGAGAGGAAGCTTGCAGGGAACATTAAGACGGACTGCAAAAGTTTCTATAGATATGTAAAGAGAAAAAGGTTAGTAAAGACAAACGTAGGTCCCCTTGCAGTCAGAATCAGTGGAAGTCATAACGGGGAACAAAGAAATGGCAGACCAATTGAACAAGTACTTTGGTTCGGTATTCACTAAGGAGGACACAAACAATCTTCCGGATATAAAAGGGGTCAGAGGGTCTAGTAAGAAGGAGGAACTGAGGGAAATCATTATTAGTCGGGAAATTGTGTTGGGGAAATTGATGGGATTGAAGGCCGATAAATCCCCAGGGCCTGATGGTCTGCATCCCAGAGTACTTCAGGAGGTAGCCTTGGAAATAGCAGATGCATTGACAGTCATTTTCCAACATTCCATTGACTCTGGATCAGTTCCTATCGAGTGGAGGGTAGCCAATGTAACCCCACTTTTTAAAAAAGGAGGGAGAGAGAAAACAGGGAACAGCCTGACATCAGTAGTGGGTAAAATGATGGAATCAATTATTGAGGATGTCATAGCAGCGCATTTGGAAAGAGGTGACATGATGGGTCCAAGTCAGCATGGATTTGTGAAAGGAAAATCATGCTTGACAAATCTTCTGGAATTTTTTGAGGATGTTTCCAGTAGAGTGGAAAAGGGAGAACCAGTTGATTTGGTATATTTCGACTTTCAGAAGGCTTTCAACAAGGTCTCGCACAAGAAATTAATGTGCAAAGTTAAAGCACATGGGATTGGGGGTAGTGTGCTGACACTTTATTGAGAACTGGTTGGCAGACAGGAAGCAAAGAGTAGGAGTAAATGGGTACTTTTCAGAATGGCAGGCAGTGACTAGTGGGGTACCGCAAGGTTCTGTGCTGGGGCCCCAGCTGTTTACATTGTACATTAATGATTTGGACGAGGGGATTAAATGTAATATCTCCAAATTTGCGGATGACACTAAGTTGGGTGGCAGTGTGAGCTGCGAGGAGGATGCTATGAGGCTGCAGAGTGACTTGGATAGGTTAGGTGAGTGGGCAAATGCATGGCAGATGAAGTATAATGTGGATAAATGTGAGGTTATCCACTTTGGTGGTAAAAACAGAGAGACGGACTATTATCTGAATGGTGACAGATTAGGAAAAGGGGAGGTGCAACGAGACCTGGGTGTCATGGTACATCAGTCATTGAAGGTTGGCATGCAGGTACAACAGGCGGTTAAGAAAGCAAATGGCATGTTGGCCTTCATAGCGAGGGGATTTGAGTACAGGGGCAGGGAGGTGTTGCTACAGATGTACAGGGCCTTGGTGAGGCCACACCTGGAGTATTGTGTACAGTTTTGGTCTCCTAACTTGAGGAAGGACATTCTTGCTATTGAGGGAGTGCAGCGAAGGTTCACCAGACTGATTCACGGGATGGCGGAACTGACCTATCAAGAAAGACTGGATCAACTGAGCTTGTATTCACTGGAGTTCAGAAGAATGAGAGGGGTGAACCTGTGGAATTCTCTGCCACATAAAATTGTTGAGGCCAATTCACTAAATATATTCAAAAAGGAGTTATATGTAGTCCTTACTACTAGGGGGATCAAGGGGTGTGGCGAGAAAGCAGGAATGGGGTACTGAAGTTGCATGTTCAGCCATGAACTCATTGAATGGTGGTGCAGGCTCGAAGGGCCGAATGGCCTACTCCTGCACCTATTTTCTATGTTTCTATGTTTCTACTGCAGCACTTTGCAATTTTTCTCCATTTAAATAATAACTTGCTCTTTGATTTTTTTTCTGTCAAAGTGCATAACCTCACATTTTCCAACATTATGCTCCATTATACTTCTGCAATGGCTTCTCTTCCCACCCCGTCCTGTTGCCTCCCGGGTCCCCAAAGGATTTGTCTTTGACCCTCCCTCCTGTTCCTCATCTAGTTGATACACCTTGGTGACCTCATCGCAGTACGGGGTCAGGCTCCACAGGTATGCTGGTGACCCCCAGCTCGTTCTTGACAACCTCCATCGACTTTGCATTGTCGGATGGCTTTTCCAACATCCCATCTCGGATGAGCCTCAATTTCCTTGGGTTAAACATTGGGAAATCCTGAAGTGATTGTCTTTGACCAGGCCATAAATGCTGTATCCCAGGCACTGATTTCATTCCCCTCCACCTCATTGTCTCGGGACGAACCAGACTGTTCACAATCTCAGCATCTGAGCGGAACGTCCCACCCCATACACTCTCCACCACAAATACTACCCACTTCCACCTTTGCTGCAACTTATCTTGTGCTGAAACCCTCATCCGTGCTTTTGTCCCCTCAAGACCCAACTAGTCCTGTGGTCTGGTGGCCATTCTCTATAAACTAGAGCTCATCTAAAACTCTGCTAGCCGTACTCACGTCCTGCTCACCCGTCAACCCTATGCTCGCAATCCCTTGATGTCTCAAATTTAAAATTCTTATCCTTGTGTTTAAATCCCTTCATGGCTTCGCCTTTCCCCATCTCTGTAATCTCCTCCAGCCCTGTAAATGCCCCCCGCCCCACCTCCAAACTCTCCGTTCCTCTGACCCTGGCCTCTTATGCATCCGCCACAACTCGCTGCGCCCCACATTGGTGGCCGCGCCTTCAGCCGTTAACGATCTGTACACTGGAATTTCCTCCCTAAACTGCTCCGCCTCACCATCACCCTTTCCTCCTTTGAGGCCCACTTCAACCAATCTTTTAGTCACCCTTCCTGATACCTCCGTCTTTGCCGCGACGTATGTTTTTGTGTGATTACACTGCTGGGAGGTCCCTTGGAATATTTTTCCACGTTACGATCTTTCGCCGCTCCTCCACCACTTACCCTTTTCATGACGTGATAAGTGTTAATTACCGGCAAACAAGCTCTCATTCCTTCAGGTGTTGCTGAATGAGATTTTTTAAATGTAAAATGTATTTCTTTTTACTTTTCTTTCTCTCTCTCTCTCTCTCTCTCTCTCTCTCTCTCTCTCTCTCTCTCTCTCTCTCAATCCAATCTTTATTTCTCTTTCAGTACTTGCTTGCCTTCTTCACTCAGGTCCCAAATGCCTTGTTTCCTCTGTGATGTTATCAGCTTGCACTTTATGCAATATGTCACACAAAGAAAATAACAACCTAGGGGTCGAAATTCGGTGACGCCCCGTTTTGGGGACGGTAGGCGAGGCGGGACTTCCTGTGCCCGGTGCGGAATCCCGCCCCGGCTGCAAAGAACCGAATTAGACACAGAATAAAACACAAGCTTCCTGCTCTTGACTGCACTCTTCGGGAAAGTGTGTGGATGTGGTTATCAGGCGAGGACATGGTGATGCTCTACTGAGAGAGTCCCCCATGCTTAAACAGCTTTCCCCACATACAAGGCCTGGGCTCACAGATAGAGGATAGACCCTTGGACAAAGTGACACAGGCTGGCCACTTCTCAAGCAAGTGTTGCTGCCTTCAGAGGGGGAATGGATAAACTGGAGAGGGGTGGGAGGAGGAGCCCTGCTGATTGCCACAACCATGTTGCTTATTTATTATCTTTCTGTATCTTATTATCCTCCCACATCCCAACCACAAAGTGTTCTTGGCTGAGAGGGTGAGCAGGAAACTGGTTTTGTTGACATTACTATGTAAGCAGAACTAGGGGGCATAGTTTCAGAGTAAGGGGCCGCCCATTTTAGAACTGAGACGAGGAGGAATTTCTTTTCTCAGGGGGTTGTAAATCTGTGGTTTTCTCTGCCCCAGAGAGCTGTGGAGGCTGGGCCATTGAATGTATTTAAGGTGGAGTTAGACAGATTTCTGAGTGATAAGGGAGTGAAGGGTTATGGGGAGCGGGCAGGGAAGTGGAGTTGAGTCCATGATCAGATCAGCCATGATCTTATTGAATGACGGAGCAGGCTCGAGGGGCCAATGGCCTACTCCTGCTATTTCTTATGTTAGGCCAGCTGAGAGAGAGATATGAAAGAACTTTCTCACCCCTCCTTTTGGGGAAATTACTTTCTAATTATCTCATTTTTTGGAAGCGAACAAGAAGAAAAATCTTCTTGGTGGGCTTTCAGTGAAGAATGAGGGATCCACTGGAGGGAGGGGGGGGGGGGGGGGGGGGAAACGCTCCAGTCCTTCCTTGAAGAACCCGACTGTATTCAATGGTGTTGTGTTACTGCAGATATCGAACTGCTGGCAGCCTGCAGGGAGGAGTTCCACCGGCGACTGAAGGTTTATCACGCCTGGAAGTCCAAGAACAAAAAGCGCAACACAGAGACAGAGCAACGGGTTCCAAAATCCATCACCGACTATGGTAAGAACAAGAGTGGCTGAAAAATCAACATGGCGGTGGTGGGAGATCTGAATGTATCTGTGCATTGTGTTGCATTCACACAAGTGCCTGTTTGATCACTGATTTGTACATCTTGCTTCAAGACCTGCTCCTCTCCCCTGGTACTGGGCTCCCCACTCTGTTTACTTCCCTACGTCCCCTCAGTGCTGACACTTTGGGTCTATATCAGGGGTGTTCTCCCTGGCGTCCTGGCCAAGATTTATCTCTCAATCCTCAGTTTTTTTTAAAAAACAGATTATCAGGTCATATCACATTGGTGTTTGTGGGAGCTTGCTGTGTACACTATTTGGCTGCCATGTTTCCTACATTACAACAGCGACTACACTTTGCCAGAGTTTAATTCACTGTAAAGCACTTTGGGACATCCTGAGATCATGAAAGGTGCTATATAAATGCGAGTCTTTTTCCTTTCTTACAAACTTTACCTGTAAAGAAAGAAAGACTTGCATTTATATAGCGCCTTTCACGACCACTGGATGTCTCAATGAAGTACTTTTGGAGTGTAGTTACTGTTGTAATGTGGGAAACACAGCAGCCAATTTGCACACAGCAAGCTCCCAAGAACAGCAATGTGATTATGACCAGATTATCTGTTTTAGTGACATTGATTGAGGGATAAATATTGGCCAGGACACCGGGGATAACTCCCCTGCTCTTCTTCAAAATAGTGCCATGGGATGTTTTTACATCCACCTTAGAGGGTAGATGGGGCCTCAGTTTAATGTCTAATCTGAAAGACGCCACCTCCGACAGTGCATCAGTCCCTCAGCACTGCACTGGAGTGTCAGCCTAGATTTATGTGCTCAAGTTCCTGGAGTGGGATTTGAACCCACAACCTTCTGACTCAGGCGAGTGTGTTACCCACTGAGCCATTGGCTGACACGAGTGGAAAACAATAGGTGGTCTTACCAGTTATTGGTGTCCACTCTTTCCTGGTTATACGTGAAACAGCTTGGGACGGTTTTTCTGCATTAAGGGCGCTGTGAAATGTCAAGTTGTTAAGTACAGCTTTTTGAAAAACATACAGTCAGTATTGTGGGATTAGGAGCGGGAATATGATGTTGAGATTAGAGGATCGGCCATGATCATATTGAATGGGCCGAATGGCCGCCTACTGCTCCTATTTTCTATGTTTCTAAGAGGGCCGTGAAGTCCTATATTCACAGCCTACATTATTTAGGATTTAGGGCCAGCCTTTGGTTACAGCTGCAGGTTTAGTTCTGAAGTCTGTGTCCGATCCATCTTTTTATGAAGTGTTTTTATTGATTTCTGATAGCTCAGCAGAATCCCCCCCAGCTACAAGCTCGGCAACAGGAGATTGCTCAGAATCGCACGCAGCGCTATTTCCGTATCCCCTTCATCCGCCCCGCTGATCAGTACAAGGAGCCCCAGAACAAGAAAAAAGGCTGGTGGTATGCCCATTTTGATGGGCCATGGATTGCCCGGCAGATGGAACTGCATCCGGACAAAGCACCCATACTGCTAGTAGCTGGTAGGTGCACTGCGGACAGAGCCCTCTCTAACCCCTCGGTCATGTCTTGCTGTAAACTGTATGAACAAACGTAATCTATTCCAGCTCTGGCACTTAATATCTCTGCAGTAAAACCTCACACAAATCCACTTGACACGTTTATCAGGGAAACATTAAAATAGGACCCAGGTCCTAACAGCAGGCTCTTTTTCCCCCTCCCCCTCACCCTATGTGTTCCTTTTATCTCACCTTCCTTTCACCTTTAACCCCTCCACTTCTCTCTCCACCTTTAAAAAGCTCCTTTAAGACTATCTCTGACCAAGCTTTTCGTCGTCTGCTTATGTAGCTCGGTGTCAGATTTTCACAGCATCATAGAGATCTAGGGCACAGAAGGAGGCCATTCGACTCGTGTCTGCATCGGTTGGAAAAATGCTATCCAACCTAATCCCACTTGCAGTTTATGGGAACTTGCCGATCCCTAGCCACTGGCTCCATTCGCTCCCTAACGTCTGTCTGAGGCTGAACCACACTGTTTGCAACCTTGGTGTCATATTTAACCCTGAAATGAGCTTCTGAACGCGCATAACTTAAACATAACTTAAGACCACCTATTTCCATCTCTGTAACATCGCCCATCTCTGCCCTTGCCTCAGCTGCTGAAGCCCTCATCCATGCATGTATTCCAACGCACTCTTGGCTGGCCTCCCACATTCTACCCTACGTAAACTTGAGGTGATTCAAAACTCGGCAGCTCGTGTCCTAACTCGCACCAAGTCCCGCTCACCCTGTGCTTGCTGTCCTACATTGGTTCCTGGTTAAGCAACACCTTGATTTCAAAACTCTCATCCTTATTTTCAAATCCCTCTGTGGCCTCGCCCCTCCCTATCTCTGTAATCTCCTCTAGCCCCGCAACCTCCCCGAGATGTCTGCGCTCCTCTAATTCTGCCCTTCTCTAATTCTGCCCTCTTGAGCATTCCTGATTCTAATCGTTCAACCATTGGTGGCCGTGCCTTCTGTTGCCTGGGCCCTAAGCTCTGGAAATCGCTGCCAACACGTCTTTTGCCTCCTTTAAGAAGCTCCTTAAAACCTACCTCTTTGACCAAGCTTTTGGTCACCTGCCCTAATTTCTCCTTATGCGGCTCGGTGTCAAATTTTTTGTCTCATAATACTCCCGTGAAGCGCCTTGGGATGTTTCACTATGTTAAAGGCGCTATATAGATACAAGTTGTTGGTATTTCTGCAGCAGAAGGAAAGGCTTCTTGCCGTGTATTTCCTTGAGCCCTCCCGATTTGTATTTTAGGTAAGGATGACATGGAGATGTGCGAGCTGAGCCTGGAGGAGACAGGGCTGACTCGGAAGCGGGGAGCTGAGATCCTTCCACGGCAGTTCGAGGAGGTGTGGGAGCGCTGTGGCGGAGTGACGTATCTGCGCAATGCCATCGAGAGCAAGCAGGCCAGGCCCACATATGCCACAGCAATGCTGCAGAACCTTCTGCAATAGAATGTACTCGTTTCTGCCCTAATTAGACATAGAGTGGTGTAGAAAAAGAGCCGTGTAAATGGAACAAAGAGAAGAAATTTCTCTCCCTGTCGAAGATAAATCTCCCAGAGCTTGAAATAAATGATTTTAACTTCCAGAACTCAGAAGCACAACGGTAATGAATAAAACTAGTCAGGTAGAATTAGCAATAATAATTGGTGATGGTGACCCTCTTTCCTTAGAACTGTGTGGTAAACAATCAAAAATAAAATATAACTAGAGTGGATCGTAGTTTAGTCGAAGATGCCGCAATGACATTTGCAAGACCAGGCAAGGAATGACAGTGGCTGATTCACATGTTATAGGTTCTTTTCAAAATAGTGTGTCGGCTGGAAAACTTGTACTCATTCTGCAGTAGTTTAAAAATCCACAAATTGTCACCTTTGAATATTCAGAAGTTATTTAATTATTGTTCGGGGCAAACCCTCGATGTGAGTAGTTACTATTCCCCACAACCCACGTTTTATAAACCCCCCAGTCCAGTAAGATAAAACACTGATATAGCATTTCACAGCTGGGTTATAACTTTATACTTGAAGGTTGCAGCTTTCAGGAACTATTAAATAATCTGCGACCCTTAGAGATACTTTAGCACTTGTTGGTCCCAATATTGGGTTCTTGGCGGAAGTTACTTCCTTATTTCAACCCCTGAAATTTCAAATAAACATAATCATGTTGTACCTATTTGACATGAATGGATTTCATTAATTGTAGAGCTTTGTTTTGTTAATTCCTAATTTTTGTGATATATTTGTGTAGTGAAGTCTTTTTTTGTGCACTCTGATAACTGAATATTCGGACCACCTTTAAACACTGTTTCTGCAGTAAAATAATGTCTTAAAATTGGAACTGTGTGTGTTGCTCCTTGCACCAGGTATTCCGATTCAGACCAACTCGCTCCTGGACACAGTTGGCTGGCCTTTAGTTACTTAACATGTTTGGGGTGCACCCTCTCCAGCTTCCCGTAAAGGGAGCCATTGTCTTTGGGGATTGATGAGATGGTCTTGCCATGGTGGCAGGCACACGACTTTTTCCTAATATCGGCCAGGACACAACTGATCTCGCTCCCGTCACATCACCATCCCCAGCTTACCAAAACCACATACGGAAACTCCTTCCCGGCGAGCTCAGCACTGATGAGTTGCCTTTCGAAGGGGATTTGGTTAAAACCAACATTCGGGTCTGGAAGATGGGGTCTCTTGGCTCTTTGTGTACAATTTTTTAAAATCCTTTAATAGCTGCTGAATTAATAAGAAAACACAGAATCTGTGCCGATGTGATTTGTGCAGAGTGGAACAGGACGGAGGAGTGAGAGAAGAGTCGGTCTTGGATAAAGCTGGCCAGTGTAATCCTGCACTGTAGTGTCTGTGGGCCGTTATGAGCCCAGTCTATGTTTGACAAAGTCTAACACAATAACTGACTGTGGTGTGGAAGTTGCTCTTAGTAGCCTGGTTATTTATTTATGATTTCAAATGTGGGAGTGGTCGACATTCTCCAATAATCTGATCCGCAACTCCTACCTTAAAGCTGTTGATGTTTTCCTGATATTTCCCGAATAAGTTGGACCAAGTCTCTTGTAAGATCTGCACATTTCTACCTTTTGATTTTGAATTGTCTGATTTTTTTTTTTCAAATGATGAGATGCAGAAAATAAACACATTCCTTATCTAATGTTTCGGAGCATCTTTTTACGCTTGTGTCTTCTGCTGATGGTGTCAGATTTACTTGTAGCATTTTGTGAAGTTAGGAAGAGGTTTGAATATCGAGCACATGTTTTACATATTTCTGTTGAATTACCTGGGCCAAGCTATTTAAAAAAAAAAATCATTCTCTGGATGTGGGCATGGCTGGCATTTATTGTCCAACCCTACTTGCCCTGAGTAACTGAGTGGTTTACTGCAGAGGCTAGTTAAGAGTCAACCACATTGGTGTGAGACTGGAGTCACATATAGGCCAGACCTGGTAAGGACAGAAGATTTCCTTCCCTAAAAATAGATTGGTGAACCAGTTGGGTTAATGTGCAGATTGTTTGAGTCACAAATGAGCATCAGGATAATGCTATCGGCTCGAGACACAGTGAGGGGAGTGGGTGTTGATGGTGGCCCTTGTTCTCCTCTCTGCCCCCCCCTCCCAAGTCCCATCCATGTGTTTGTTAAAGGATCCAATGTAGCTTGTACATTTTGGCTGGGTATTCTGCGGCGAGTGTCTCACCTCCTGACTCTCCAAAACCTATCCACCATCTACAAGGCACAAGTCAGGAGTGTGATGGAATACTCTCCACTTGCCTGGATGAGTGCAGCTCCAACAACACTCAAGAAGCTCGACACCATCCAGGACAAAGCAGCCCACTTGATTGGCACCCCATCCACCACCTTCAACATTCACTCCCTCCACTTCCGTTGCACCGTGACCGCAGTGTGTACCATCTACATGATGCACTGCAGCAACTCACCAAAGCTTCTTCGGCAGCACCTCCCAAACCCATGATCACTACCAGCTAGAAGGACAAGGGTAGCAGGTGCATGGAAACATTACCACCTGCATATTTGCCTCTAGGTTACACGCCATCCTGACTTGGAAATATATCGCTGTTCCTTCATCGTTGCTGGGTCAAAATCATGGAATTCCCTCCCTAACAGCACTCTGGGAGCACATTCACCACATGGACTGCAGCGGTTCAAGAAGGCGGCTCACCACCACCTTCTCAAGGCCAATTAGGGATGGGCAATAAATGCTGGCCTTGCCAGTGATGTTCACATCCCAGGAATGTATTTAAAAAAAAAAGAAACTGAGTAGATCGCTCCCCCCTCCGGTCCCCTGAGTTCTCCCCCCTCCGGTCCCCTGAGTTCTCCCCCCTCCGGTCCCCTGAGTTCTCCCCCCTCCGGTCCCCTGAGTTCTCCCCCCTCCGGTCCCCTGAGTTCCCCCCCCCCCTCTGGTCCCCTGAGTTCTCTTCTCTCCCCGCCCCCCCTCCCTCCGGTCCCCTGAGTTCTCTTCTCTCCCCTCCTCCTCCGCTCCCATGAGTTCTCTTCTCCCCCCCCCCCCCCCCCCTCCCTCCGGTCCCTGAGTTCTCTTCTCTCCCCCCCGCCCCCCCTCCGGTCCCCCGAGTTCTCTTCTCCCCTCCTCCTCCGCTCCCCTGAGTTCTCTTCTTCCCCCCCCCCCCTCCGCTCCGTTGAGTTCTCTTCTTCCCCCCCCCCCCCCGCTCCCCTCTCCTCTTCTTTCCCCCCCCCCTCCACTCCCCCGAGTTCTCTTCTTCCCCCCCCCTCCGCTCCCCTCTCCTCTTCTTCCCCCCCCCCTTCCGCTCCCCTGAGTTCTCTTCTTCCCCCCCCCTCCGCTCCCCTCTCCTCTTCTTCCCCCCCCCCCTTCCGCTCCCCTGAGTTCTCTTCTCCCCCCCCCCCTCCGCTCCCCTCTCTTCTCCCCCCCCCCTCCCGTCCCCTCTCCTCTTCCCCCCTGAGTACTACCCCCCACATTACATTAACAGAACTCATCATTGATGTGAATGCAGCCTGTCTTTAATAATGTAAGAACTTTGCCAGAACAAAGCCTGCATTTATTATATTGCTGACATCAAAATGGTCCTTTTTACTTTCCACCAAAGGAGCCTAGCATATTTCATGCTTAACCCATCTCAAATTTAGAAGGTAATTTTGGACTGTCGCCGAAGCCCTTCAGCAATCTCCCCTCAGCCTTGCTGATCGATGGCGAAATGCTTGGAAGAACTGCGACATACGGAATGGATTCCTTATAGAGGACCCCACAGCACAACCTGAAGGATCAAACCTACCTCGCAAACAGTGGACAACCATCAACCCCCTCAGAAATGGTCATGGTGGATGCTGCCACCTTCTCCATAGGTGGAAGATTAAAGCATCCCCATCATGCGACTGTGGAGCTCCTAATCAGACCCTGGAGCACTGCCCTCGGAGGGAATTCGCAGACAGCCTACAAGATATCTACGCAGTTACACCGGAAGCATTGGTTTGGATATCTGACTTCGATATTGATGATTGATTTGCTGTGCACAACCATATGAAAGAAGAGGTGCCAGAGTTTGTGCATCACTGATCCATTTAATTGTTAGCTATGTAGGTTTGTAAGTTAATAAGCCTTCTCTTCTTCCAACTCTTTTTGCTCAATTTTCTTCACAACCCCTGGTGAGAGCAGTAGTCGGGCCTATATAACGCACTGCATTGTTTGCACTATTATTATTTAATGCGTATCACAAGCCCTTGAATTATGCACAGCAAAACAAAATACTGGACAAACCTAGCCGGTCTATCAGTATCTGTAAAGAGGAGAAATGAGTTAATGCCTTAGGTCTTGTTCCTGTGTCAGAACTCGTCTTCCTCTACAGATGCTGACAAACCTGTGTGTTTCCAACAATTTTTCATTTTTGTATATACAGGTGCAATGACCCGAATTCGGAACGCCAAGAACCGTAATTGTCCAAAAAACGGACATTTTGCGCAGAGCTGATGGAGTCGTCTGGAATTATTGTCCTAAAACCGGAAATTTTTGAGGCAAAACCCAAAATCCGGCTTTGTAAAGGATTCCGGATTTCAGACAAGAAAATCAAGAGTTAAATCCGGAAACCTTGCCCGAATCCATGCTCGATTTCAGGTTTTGCCGGCTCTCTGATCTCGCCGCTCAAAACCTGGTACGGATTCGGTCAAGGATTCTGGATTTCCACCTATTGATTTTCTTGAAACTACAAATTTCTGAATCAGAGCCTAGAGTGCTACCTTGGACCTGCATCACCATTCAATTAGATAATGGCTGATCTGTACCTCAGCTCCATTTTCCTTTGCTTCATATAAAAAATGAAAGACTTGCATTTATATAGAGCTTTTCACGACCACCGAATGTCTCAAAGCGCTTTATAGCCAATGAAGTCACTGTTGTAATGTGGGAAACGCGGCCGCCAATTTGCGCACAGCAAGCTCCCAAAGATAGCAGTGTGATAATAACCAGACAATCTGCTTTTTGTGATGTTGACTGAGGGATAAATATTGGCCAGGACACCGGGGAGAACCCCCCTGCTCTTCAAAATAGTGCCATGGGATCTTTTACATCCACTTGAGAGGGCAGACGGGGCCTCGGTTTAACGTCACATCCGAAAGATGGCATCTTCGACAGCACTGCACTGTGAGTTAGATGTAGTCCTTACTACTCGGGGGATCAAGGGGTATGTCGAGAAAGCAGGAATGGGGTACTGAAGTTGCATGTTCAGCCATGAACTCATTGAATGGCGGTGCAGGCTTGAAGGGCCGAATGGCCTACTCCTGCACCTATTTTCTATGTTTCTATGTGAGTGTCCACCTAGATTTAAGTGCTTAAATCCCTGCAGTGGGACTTGAACCCACAACTTTCTGACTCACAAGCATACCCCATGACACCCTTACCTAACAAAAATCTATCGTTCTCAGTCTTGAAAACTCCAATTGACCGAGCATCCACAGCCTTTTGGAGGAGAAAGTTCCAGATTCCTGCTGTGTGAAAAAGTGCTTTCTGTTCTCCCTCCTAAATGACCTAGCCCTGATTTTAAAAGAAAAATGTTGCATTTATATAAGTGCATTCCATGACCTCAGGATGTCCCAAAGCACTTCACAGCCAATGATTATATGCTTTCGTTCCTGATTTTCCACAAGAGGAAATAAATTATCTGTATCTACCCTATTGAATCTTCTAACATTTTAGCACCTTGATCAGATCACCCCTCAATCTTCTATGCTCATGGGAATGCAAGCAAAGTCTATGCAACCTGTCATTATAATTTAACCCTCTAAGTCCCAGTGGCATTCTGGTGAATGTGTGGTTCAACTGACAATATATCCTCGCTAAGGTGCGTGCCCACAACTGAAGCAGTATCCAGATGGATCTGACCAAGGCTACGTACAACTGAAGCTTCACTTCTTCCCCATTGTCGTCCAGCTCTCTTGGAATGAAGACCAACATTCCATAGCATTTTTAATTGCTTTTTGTACCTGTCTACTCTGATACGTTTTTTACGATATCACTAAGCACACTCGTCGTCATCATAGGCAGTCCCTCGAACGAGGATGACTTGCCTCCATGAGTTCACAGGTGTTTCAATGAAGGACCTGATGTTCCCGTCCTGAACTCCAATTGAGGGGGTGAAAGATGCCTGTGCGTGGATTTTTTTAACGTGATGACTTGCTCACCAGTCACCACACGCGCTTGACAGAGCTAGGCCTTTATCCAGTGGCAAGGGTAAACCAGGATAAATGAAGACCAGCTCTGCTAGTGCGCACACATATCGCAGTGTGGGCAGGCCCATGCTGCTCCTGAGCCCTCGGCTCTTCTGGGCCCCGTGCTCTCATTTGCCAAGCCTCCGCCATGATCTCTCGCCACTCCTCCGCCACAAACATTCTCCGCCATGATCACCCACTGAATCTCAACCATGATCCCTCATCGTTCCTCCGCCTCGATCACTCGTCGCACCTCCATCATGACCTTCCCGCTCCTCTGCTGTATCTGGGCCCCGCCGATGCTCCTGCCCACGCTCCAAATGCCGACCTGGGTCCTGATGACGTCGCCCACCTTGAAGCCGTCGCACACTTGAAGCAACTCGCGCTGGAAGTTGTGGTGGTATGCCACTCCAGCTCTTATACTTCCCGACCTGTGGTGCTGTTCTCTTTCGGGGCGGGGAGCCACGATGCTCCAGGGCCCGCTGCTCCAGCTCTTGCACACACTACACACAAGGTGGCTCTACCGGAACTTGTCATGTGACCTCGTCACATGATCCTTTTATTATATACATCAGTTGCATTACCACAGTAGTACACTAGGGGAGCTTTATATTACACTTCTCCCTCCTTAATGAAGAAGTAATCATAACAAAACAAACATTATACATAACTTGCATGGTTACTCAGCGATTTTGTGACTGGGTTTTTGGTGCCATTTCACCCTTTTAGCGAAAACCCGGTCGGCGGGAAATTCGGTGACCTTTGCGAGATGGCACTTTCCATGTACTGCTGGGAGAGGAGTGCCGTCGTGCAACAGTCGAAATAATGTTTTTGCCCGAAGTTTGGCTCTCTCCATACCCGTATTCTGCGCTCAGAATATCGACAGGGAAAAATCTGTCGTAGCAGCCCTGCCAGCAGCGCTAAGTATGAAGACCTGCAAAACGGTAAGTTAAAGTTTTTATTTTTTAATTCTTCTGCAGCGATTCGATCGATAAGTGTCTTGTAAATATTTTGTGAATTTTATTTTGCTGTTTTTTCCAATTTATTTCTTGACGTTTTTCTGTCCTCCCAAGGCCTCTCTCGCAGTGGTATCGACCTGGGTCTAAAGTTGGCGAGGATCGCGGTTTGCGCCGCGAATCCTCGTGCAACGCCAATTTTTACCGCTGCGCAAATTAAAGGGTTGAATTTACGGTCTGATAGTGATAGCGAAGTGAAAACCGTAATTTTGGTGAAAAAATACCGTTTTCACTGAGAATTGAATTTCTAGCCCCTGGAATTATTTTGCCATATTTACAAATCAAACTTAGCCATTGGTTTTCTGTTTTGAAGAGGATACCTTCGCCTTTGAACAGAACTTTGCAAACCTGAGGAGAGTTTTTCTCCCAGGGCAACCCTTGATCTACATTGGAACTCTCCACAACTTCAGACTGTTTGCCTGCCTGACTCGGACTCTGATTTAAATTCAGACTTTCTCTTGGACTTGTTTCTAGTATATCTGATGTAGGATTTGCTACTGGTACTCTAGAAACATAGAAACATAGAAAATAGGTGCAGGAGTAGGCCATTCGGCCCTTCTAGCCTGCACCGCCATTCAATGAGTTCATGGCTGAACATGCAACTTCAGTACCCCATTCCTGCTTTCTCACCATACCCCTTGATTCCCCTAGTAGTAAGGACTTCATCTAACTCCTTTTTGAATATATTTAGTGAATTGGCCTCAACAACTTTCTGTGGTAGAGAATTCCACAGGTTCACCACTCTCTGGGTGAAGAAATTCCTCCTCATCTCGGTCCTAAATGGCTTCCCCCTTATCCTTAGACTGTGTCCCCTGGTTCTGGACTTCCCCAACATTGGGAGCATTCTTCCTGCATCTAACCTGTCTAACCCCGTCAGAATTTTAAACGTTTCTATGAGGTCCCCTCTCATTCTTCTGAACTCCAGTGAATACAAGCCCAGTTGATCCAGTCTTTCTTGATAGGTCAGTCCCGCCATCCCGGGAATCAGTCTGGTGAACTTTTGCTGCACTCCCTCAATAGCAAGAATGTCCTTCCTCAGGTTAGGAGACCAAAACTGTACACAATACTCCAGGTGTGGCCTCACCAAGGCCCTGTACAATTGTAGCAACACCTCCCTGCCCTTGTACTCAAATCCCCTCGCTATGAAGGCCAACATGCCATTTGCTTTCTTAACCACCTGCTGTACCTGCATGCCAACCTTCAATGACTGATGTACCATGACACCCAGGTCTCTTTGCACCTCCCCTTTTCCTAATCTGTCACCATTCAGATAATAGTCTATCTATCTGTTTTTACCACCAAAGTGGATAACCTCACATTTATCCACATTATACTTCATCTGCCATGCATTTGCCCACTCACCTAACCTATCCAAGTCGCTCTGCAGCCTCATAGAATCCTCCTTGCAGCTCACACTGCCACCCAACTTAGTGTCATCCGCAAATTTGGAGATACTACATTTAATCCCCTCGTCTAAATCATTAATGTACAATGTAAACAGCTGGGGCCCCAGCACAGAACCTTGCGGTACCCCACTAGTCACTGCCTGCCATTCTGAAAAGTACCCATTTACTCCTACTCTTTGCTTCCTGTCTGACAACCAGTTCTCAATCCATGTCAGCACACTACCCCCAATTCCATGTGCTTTAACTTTGCACATTAATCTCTTGTGTGGGACCTTGTCGAAAGCCTTCTGAAAGTCCAAATATACCACATCAACTGGTTCTCCCTTGTCCACTCTACTGGAAACATCCTCAAAAAATTCCAGAAGATTTGTCAAGCATGATTTCCCTTTCACAAATCCATGCTGACTTGGACCTATCATATTACCTCTTTCCAAATGCACTGCTATGACATCCTTAATAATTGATTCCATCATTTTACCCACTACCGATGTCAGGCTGACCGGTCTGTAATTCCCTGTTATCTCTCTCCCTCCTTTTTTAAAAAGTGGGGTTACATTGGCTACCCACCACTCGATAGGAACTGATCCAGAGTCAATAGAATGTTGGAAAATGACTGTCAATGCATCTGCTATTTCCAAGGCCACCTCCTTAAGTACTCTGGGATGCAGTCCATCAGGCCCTGGGGATTTATCGGCCTTCAATCCCATCAATTTCCCCAACACAATTTCCCGACTAATAAGGATTTCCCTCAGTTCCTCCTCCTTACTAGACCCTCCGACCCCTTTTATATCTGGAAGGTTGTTTGTGTCCTCCTCAGTGAATACCGAACCAAAGTACTTGTTCAATTGGTCCGCCATTTCTTTGTTCCCCGTTATGACTTCCCCTGATTCTGACTGCAGGGGACCTACGTTTGTCTTTACTAACTTTTTTCTCTTTACATACCGAAAGAAACTTTTGCAATCCGTCTTAATGTTCCCTGCAAGCTTCTTCTCGTACTCCATTTTCCCTGCCCTAATCAAACCATTTGTCCTCCTCTGCTGAGTTCTAAATTTCTCCCAGTCCCCGGGTTCGCTGCTATTTCTGGCCAATTTGTATGCCACTTCCTTGGCTTTAATGCTATCCCTGATTTCCCTTGATAGCCACGGTTGAGCCACCTTCCCTTTTTTATTTTTACGACAGACAGGAATGTACAATTGTTGTAGTTCATCCATGCGGTCTCTAAATGTCTGCCATTGCCCATCCACAGTCAACCCCTTCAGTATCATTCGCCAATCTATCCTAGCCAATTCACGCCTCATACCTTCAAAGTTACCCTTCTTTAAGTTCTGGACCATGGTCTCTGAATTAACTGTTTCATTCTCAATCCTAATGCAGAATTCCACCATATTATGGTCACTCTTCCCCAAGGGGCCTCGCACAACGAGATTGCTAATTAATCCTCTCTCATTACACAACACCCAGTCTAAGATGGCCTCCCCCCTAGTTGGTTCCTCGACATATTGGTCTAAAAAACCATCCCTTATGCATTCCAGGAAATCCTCCTCTACCGTATTGCTTCCAGTTTGGTTAACCCAATCTATGTGCATATTAAAGTCACCCATTATAACTGCTGCACCTTTATTGCACGCACCCCTAATTTCATGTTTGATGCCCTCCCCAACATCACTACTACTGTTTGGAGGTCTGTACACAACTCCCACTAACGTTTTTTGTCCTTTGGTATTCTGCAGCTCTACCCATATAGATTCCACATCATCCAAGCTAATGTCCTTCCGAACTATTGCCTTAATTTGCTCCTTAACCAGCAATGCTACCCCACCTCCTTTTCCTTTTATTCTATCTTTCCTGAATGTTGAATACCCCTGGATGTTGAGTTCCCAGCCCTGATCATCCTGGAGCCACGTCTCCGTAATCCCAATCACATCATATTATATCTCTACTTGTAACAAGACTATCTGACTCATCAAAAATAATTGAATCATTCCAACTTTCAACTCCTTCCACATCTGTAGGTAAAATATGATCAAAGTGAACAAATCTAACCTTCCCATGATCAAACATCTTGACCAAATATGTGCAAGGGCCACATATCTCCAGTACACTTCCTGGTAACCACTTTAACCATTTATGGTGATGGTTCTTCACTCTCATCTTCTGGTTTGATGCCGCACTGCTCTCTTTGCCTCTATCATGATTCTCTTTCTGTCTTGATTGTTTCTCTTCTTCTGACTGTGCCAAGTTTGGCTTTAACAACGAGAACCTGGTTTGTGGCTGTTGCTTGAGAAACTACTCTGCTGGTGTTCTACCAATAGTTGTATGAGGAGTATTACGATAAGTAATTAGAAAATTTGCTATTTTGTAGTCCAACAATAATTGTCGTTTCTTTGGATTTGGATCCAACGTTTGTTTGTTGAGGGCATGTTTTACAATTTGTACTCTGCACTCAACTGCACTATTTGAAGCAGGATGGAACTTTGGTACGTTTCACACCGTTTCTGCTCATGAACTGTGCAGATTATTCTTAACAACATTGCAGCCCATTATCAGACACAATTTCATCTGGGAGGCCATATGAAGAAAACAATCTTCGCAAATTGTCTAGTGTTTTATTTATTATTTTCCGCATCAGAAACACGTCTACCCACTTCAAATGGCTATCAATTACAATGAACAATTGTTGTCCTTCTAGCTCAGCAAAATCTACATGTAACCTTTGCCACACCCTTGGAGGCCGTTACCATGGCTGTAATGGTACAGATGCTGGTTTCTTGCTTACATAAGAAATAGAAGCAGGAATAGGCCATTTGGCCCCTCGAGCCTGTTCCGCCATTCAGTAAGATCATGGATGATCTGATCATGGACTCAGCTCCACTTCCCTGCCCGCTCCCCATAACCCTTTACTTCCGTATCGCTCAAAAATCTGTTTATCTCCCCTTAAATATATTCAATGACCCAGCCTCCACAGCTCTCTCAGACACAGAATTCCATAGATTTACAGCCCTCTGACAGAAGAAATTTCTCCTCATCTCAGTTTTAAATGGACGGCCCCTTATTCTAAGACTATGTCCCCTAGTTTTAGTTTCCCCTATGAGTGGAAATATCCTCTCTGCATCCACCTTGTCGAGCCCCCTCATTATCTTATAGGTTTGAATAAGATCACCTCTCATTCTTCTGAACGCCACTATGTATAGGCCCAACCTACTCAACCTATCCTCGTAAGTCAACCCCCCCCCCATCTCCGGAATCAACCTAGTGAACCTTCTCTGATGCAATGCAAGTATATCTTTCCTTAAAAACAGACCAAAACTGTATGCAGTACTCCAGTTGTGGCCTCACCAGTACCCTGTACAGTTGTGGCAGGACTTCTCTGCTTTTATACTCTATGCCCGTTGCAACATTCCATTTGCCTTCCTGATTACTTGCTGTACCTGCATATTAACTTTTTGTGTTTCATGCACAAGGACCCCCAGGTCTCTCTGTACTGCAGCACTTTGCAATGTTTCACCATTTAAATTATAATTTGCTTTTCTATTATTTTTGCCAAAGTGGATAACATTTTCCCACATTATACCCCATCTGCCAAGTTTTTGCCCACTCACTCAGCCTGTCTATATCCCTTTGCATTGGTCCTCCTCACAATTTGCTTTCCCGCCCATCTTTGTATCATCAGCAAACTTGTCTACATTACACACGGTCCCTTCATCCAAGTCATTAATAATATAGATTGTAAATAGTTGAGGACCCAGCACTGATCCCTGCGGCACCCCGCTAGTCACTGTTTGCCAACCGGAAAATGACCCATTTATCCCGACTCTCTGTTTTCTGTTAGTTAGCCAATACTCAATCTATGCTAATATATTACCCCCAACCCCGTGAGCAACCGATTGACATGTTGTACACTGACTGACGATGTACTCTATGCAGATCTGGCCACCATAAGTAACTACATGCAAAACTCTTGATCAAGCACATTCCCAGGTGCTGGTCATGAAGATCTCCTAACAATTTGGACCCAAAATTATTTGGAACAACCAGGGGGCATAGATTTAAAGTAATTGGGTGAGGTTTAGAGGGGATTTGAGGGGAAATTTCTTTACCCAGAGGGTGGTGGGGATCTGGAACTCACTGCCTGAAAGGGTGGTAGAGACAGAAAGCTTCACCACATTTAAAAAATACTTGCATGTGCACTTGAAGTGCCGTAACCTACAAGGCTATGGACCAAAAGCTGGAAAGTGGGATTAGGCTGGATAGCTCTTAGTCGGCCGGCGCGGACACGATGGGCCGAAATGGCCTCCTTCCATGCTGTAAATTTCTATGATTGTTTCTATGATAACTACTCTTGCACCCACATGATACAATCTTTATCCAGTGATAATTCATTCCTATGAACGAAGTATGGATGAATATCTTTCTCTGATACTTGGTTTGGCCATTCATTTGCTATGTAATCATACAGCTTTGACATAACTGGGTCACGCTTGGTTGCTCTACCAATCTCTTCAGCTGTGACTGGCAACTCATCAATGTATGAAAAGTGTAACACGTCTTCCATATCGGGTGTAACTTGTGATGGGGATTGAAACCTGGACATAGCATCAGCATTACTGTGATCAACTGACCGTCTGTATTCAATGTCATACATATATGCTGACAAAATCCAGCTGCAGCTAAGGGTGGAACTGGGGACTTGGGATGGAGAAACATAGAAACATAGAAAATAGGTGCAGAAGTAGGCCATTCGGCCCTATGAGCCTGCACCGCTATTCAATAAGATCATAGCTGATCATTCACCTCAGTACCACCTTCCTGCTTTCTCTCCATATCCCTTGATCCCTTTAGCCGTAAGGAGGATTTCTGTCAGGTGCTTATGGTCAGTAACAATGGTAAGCTTACGACCATATAAGAATTTGTGGAACATCTTGACCCCAAAATTCAGTGCCAAAGATTCCTTTCAATCTGTGCATAATTCCACTCACGCACTGAGAGCATATGAAGCAAAAGTAATTGGTCTCTCCTCCCCACTACGTAGTATATGAGAGATTACTGCCCCAACTCCATATGGAGAGGCATCACATGCTAGCTTGATCTCTAGTTCACTATGACGTATCTAAGATGATGCTCTCTACCAACTGGCTTTTACACTCTTTGATTGCTGTGTCGCATTCTTCTGACCACTTCCAGCAGTTTTTTCAACAGTTCATTCAGTGGATGTAATACTGTAGCCAAATTTGGTAGGAACTTCCCATAGTAGTTCAAAAGACCCAAAAATGATCAAAGTTCAGTGACGTTCTTGGGAGTGGATGCATTTCTGATTGCATCCAGCTTTCCCGTAGTTGGATGTAAACCTTCTTTGTCTACTCTGTACCCTAAGCACTCCACTGAGTTTTGAAATAATTCACACTTGTGAGCAGTCACTCGTAATCTGTGTTTCTCTAGCCGTTTGAGCACTTCATTCAATATGTTATTATGGATTTGCCTGTTTGGTGCTGAAATGAGTATGTCATCTAAATAACATACTACCCCTTCAATACCTTGCAAAATTTGGTTCATCACCCCTTGGTATATGGCGGGGGTGGAAGACAGTCCAAATGGTAGCCTAGTAATTGATATAGGCCTAGATAAATATTTATAGTCAAGCATGACTTGGACTCCTCATCTATTTAAGTTGTAAATAGGCATTTATCAGATCTAACATTGAAAAGATCAAGCCACCTGTCAGTGTTGTGAACAAATCTTCTACATTTGGCAATGTATTGGGTAGATTACCCTCTAGAACCTGGTTTACGGTTACTTTATAATCACTACACAACCTTACCTTACCATCTGACTTGGGTACAACGATAGGTGTAGCCCAATTACTTAGATCTACTTTAGATATAATATTCTCAATTTCTAGTCTTTTGAGTTCTTGCTCAACTTTCCCTTTAGTGCGTTTAGTATGGGACGTGACTTGCAGTAAACTGATCTAGCATCCTCTGTACCCTGACACTCGCCTTGAAGACTTGGATCCGACTGCCTGTTTTGCAGAACACCTTTGGATACTGCTTGATGATGTCATCCTTCGATGCAAATCTCATTTCAACACAAAAACTGTCATAGAAACATAGAAAATAGGTGCATAAGTAGGCCATTCGGCCCTTCGAGCCTGCACCACCATTCAATATGATCATGGCTGATCATGCAACTTCAGTACCCCATTCCTGCTTTCTCTCCATCCCCTTTGATCCCTTTCGCCTCATCTCGGTCCTAAATGGATTACCCCTTATCCTTAGACTGTGATCCCTGGTTCTGGACTTCCCCAACATCGGGACTATTCTTCCTGCATCTAACCTGTCCAATCCCATCAGAATTTTATATGTTTCTATGAGATTCCCTCTCATTCTTCTAAATTCCAGTGAATATAAGCCTAGTCAATCCAGTCTTTCTTCATATGTCAGTCCTGCTATCCCGGGTATCAGTCTGGTGAACCTTCGTTGCACTCCCTCAATAGCAAGAATGTCCTTCCTCAGATTAGGAGATCAAAACTGTACACAATATTCAAGGTGTGGCCTCACCAAGGCTCTGTACAACTGCAGTAAGACCTCCCTGCTCCTATACTCAAATCCTATCGCTATGAAGGCCAACATGCCATTTGCCTCCTTCACCGCCTGCTGTACCTGCATGTCAACTTTCAGTGACTGATGTACCATGACACCCAGGTCTCGATGCACCTCCTCTTTTCTTAATCTGTCACCATTCAGATAATATTCTGCCTCCTTGTTTTTGCCACCAAAGTGGATAACCTCACATTTATCTACATTATACTGCACTGCCATGCATTTGCCCAATCACCCTGCAGCCTCTTAGCATCCTCCTCACAGCTCACACCACCACCCAGCTTAGTGTCATCTGCAAACTTGAAGATATTACATTCAATTCCTTCATCCAAATTATTAATGTATATTGTAAATAGCTGGGGTCCCAGCACTGAACCTTGCGGTACCCCACTAGTCACTGCCTGCCATTCTGAAATGGACCCATTTATTCCTACTATTTGCTTCCTGTCTACCAACCAGTTCTCTATCCATGTCAATACATTACCCCCAATACTATGCGTTTTAATTTTGCACACTAATCTCTTGTGTGGGACCTTTTCAAAAGCCTTTTGAAAGTCCAAATACACCACATCCACTGGTTCTCCCTTGTCCACTCTACTAGTTACATCCTCAAAAAATTCTAGAAGATTTGTCAAGCATGATTTCCCTTTCATAAATCTATGCTGACTTGGACTAATCCTGTCACTGCTTTCCAAATGCGCTGCTATTGCGTCTTTAATAATTGACTCGAACATTTTCCCCACTACCGATATCAGGCTAACTAGTCTATAATTCCCTGTTTTCTCTCTCCCTCCTTTTTTAAAAAGTGGGGTTACATTAGCTACCCTCCAATCCATGGGAACTGATCCAGAATCTATAGAATGTTGGAAAATGACCACCAATGCATCCACTTTTTCTAGGGCCACTTCCTTCAGTACTCTGGGTTGACTATCAGGCCTTGGGGATTTATCAGCCTTTAATCCCAGCAATTTTCCTAACACAATTTTCTGACTAATAAGGATTTCCTTCAGTTCCTCCTTCTCGCTAGCCCCTCAGTCCCCTAGCCTTTCCGGAATGTTATTTGTGCCATCTTTAGTGAAGACAGAACCAAAGTATTTGTTCAATTGTTCTGCCGTTTATTTGTTCCCCATTATAAATTCACCTGATTCTGACTGCAGGGGACTTACGTTTGTCTTCACTAATCGTTTTCTCTTCACATACCTATAGAAGCTTTTGCAGTCAGTTTTTATGTTCCCTGCAAGCTTCCTCTCATACTCTATTTTCCCCTTCCTAATTAAACCCTCTGTCCTCCTCTGTTGCATTCTAAATTTCTCCCAGTGTGGCAGGGGCTGTTGGTATGGGACCTTTGCCTTACTATGTTTAATGTGAGGCCCAGACTCTCGTGTGCTTCAGTGAAGGTGTCAACAATGGTTTGGGGTTCGGACTCAGAGTGTGGACAAACACAAGCGTCATCTGCATATTGTAATGCAATGATAGTTGGAGCAACCTTGGATCTGGACTGGAGGCATTGGAGGTTGAACAATTTCCCACTTGTCATGTAGGCTAACTCCACTCCAGCGGGGAGCTTGTTAAGGGTGAAATTACATTATTAAGGAAGTGGTAACAGGGCACTTAGAAAATCATAACAGAAGTAGGCAGAGTCAACATGGATTTACGAAAGTCCAAGGTTTGTTGCTTTTTCTGGCCAATTTATATGCCTCTTCCTTGGATTTAACACTATCCCTAATTTCCCTTGTTAGCCACGGTTGATCCACCTTCCCCGTTTTATTTTTACGCCAGACAGGGATGTACAATTGTTGAAGTTCATCCATGTGATGTTTAAATGTCTGCCATTGCCTATCCACCGTCAACCCTTTTAGTATAATTTGCCAGTCTATTCTAGCCAATTCATGTCTCATTCCATCGAAGTTACCTTTCTGTCATTCCAATCTAGCTTCAGTGATGCCAACCAATTTCTTCCTTATAAGGCAGGCTTGTCTCCTGCCACTACTAAGGGAAGAAAGCTCTGAAACTGATCCTTGTATTTCACCGGTATGATGATACATCCTGCCACAGGGATTTGCTCTCCTGAGTAGCCTCGCAGCTCTATCTTCAATTTCTCCATCGAAAAATCACTCAACTTGTCGAGATATAGCGATTCCGATACTACGCTCACGGATGCACCAGTATCAATTTCCATGGGTATCCTGGTTCCTGAAATGTCTACTTGGATAACGATATTTCACAAATCGCTGTTAGATACCCTCGTGCTCCTGATGATGTGTATTTCCAGAACCTCCTCGTCCTGCTGCTTCTCTTTAATGATATGTAGTCTCTGGTGATTTCTACTTATAGCTTTAAAAGTTGGTTTACTCTTCAGTCGGCATGCCTTTGCAAGATGCCCAGTTTTCTTGCAGAAGAAACACTCTGCCTTCACATATGAACAGCTTTGAGCAATGTGTTGTCCCAGGCATCGATAGCACAATTTCAATTTACTGTTACCATGGCCCGTTGCTGAGGCCTTGGGGCCTAACTACATTTTACTTTTAACCTGAAATCGATTCACCTCAGTTGTCTGATGACTTGATATGGCTCGAAATTCTCAGGAGTATTGGTCGGCCATATCCATCGACATAGCTGTCTGACGAGCTAAATCAGAAGTCAAGTTAGCGGCTGTCAACAACCACCTTCTGATTGTTTTATTTTTCATCCCACAAACAAAGCGGTCACGCAATGCTCGGTCCTGAAAGTTTCAGAAATGACAATGAATGGATAGCCTTTTAAAAGCTACAATGTACTCACTGATACTCTTGTCAGTTAATTGATTTCTTATTCTAAAACGATAACTTTCAGCAGTTTCCAGGGCTCAGGACAGTAGTGCTGTTCTAACGTGGATAGAATCTCCATCAGTGGCGTGTCCTTTGGCTTGTTGGAAACAAGCTCATTTTTCAGGGTTTCATCAACCTCTGGGCCTGCTTCAGTCAGGAAAATAGCCTGTTTTCTTTCCAACGCCACCCGGTTACGGTTTTCATCATCGGGGACTTTGATTATACTATTTGCAGTGAGAAACATTTCTAGCCACTTCACATACGCTCCAAAGGTCTCTCGGTCATGATGGATCTCACCCAAGTGCCCTGTTATTCCGATAGGCATGGCTATCTCGACTCACAGTTCAGCCAAGTGTGCTTGAAATTTACCTTGGAATTTTAGCTGTTCTGCAAAACAAAGAACCTCTCAAAGTCTCTCTGTTGTTTGGCTGGAACATCCACCAACAAATATTTTGATGAGGGAATCCAAAAATCCTATCCTAGTCCGCCAATGTGATATATTCTTTACGACATCACTAAGCACACTACACACAAGATAGCACTACCGGAACTTGTTATGTGACCTTGTCACATGATCCTTTCATTATGTACATCAGCAATTGCATTACCACCATAGTCCACTAGGGGAGCTCTATATTATGAGTTCTGCGCTTAGATTCCCAAATCTCTTTGCTCCTCTTAAGTTCCAAGGGTCTAGATTTTCCACTTCACATCGCCCATATATGGCTCAAAACGGACCTCTATCACCCATTTTGAGCAAAAAGTGGAAACTAGGCCCAAAAATATTGCCAGAAAAACAGATGCCTAAGTTTACACTTTGATGATCGCCGAAATGATAGCCCACACAAGGCCCATCCCAAGTTTCAGCATGCACTTCGCTGGGTCGATGTAAGGCCCAAAACAGTGCTGAGAAATAGTTGCTTTTCCTGGGCCTAAGAGAAGGAAAATGGGCACTACGGACACCATTTTGACTTCAATGGAAGGGTAGAGGATTAGTTGTGATTTAATTAGAGAGCTAGTTGTACTCAGAATATTGAGACAGGGAATATAAATAGGTATTATTATGTTTGGTTTTATATAATTAGGTTTTATATAATAGAATTTAATGAGGATGAGACCTGTAATTTTTCATATAGGTATTATTACCTTTTTAGTGAATAGGTTTTATATAATAAGAATTTATTAGAAGGTTTTATATATATTTTATATATTGAATTTATTTAAAAAATTTTACATAGTGAAGTTATTTACTGATATTGTTGGTGCCTATCAAACTGACTGGTAAACAGCGTATAGAGTACAGAGAGTGCAGAGTACAGTGATTAGATATTGTTACTGTATGCACATTGCCCTCAAAGCACCATGAAATAACGTGGAGGTCTTTCATAACAGAAAGGGGTTACACTTGCTAAATGTGGACATTTCAAATGTTAATTTGTAGTTAGGGTTAATCAAAACACTTTCAATTGCTTGGGGTGTCCTTTAGGTCTTGCCTGCAATGGCCTATCATCAGAACTTATGCTTATTTTATAAAATTTAGTGTTACTGAAGTGTTACTAAAGTACTCGTATATTAATAGAATGGTCAGATATGGAATAACATCTGTATAGTTGATAACTAACTAAGAGAGAAGACGCACACAATTTATTGAATTAAATAAAAAAAAATTTATTAACAAAAACGCAAATAAAAATTGAAAAACTATCCCTGCAACCCCCTGCACCAACCCACCCTTCCCTCAAATACCCCAAAATCTTAACAGTTAACAATAACAACTAACAAAAGTAACAAAACAGGAACAGGAACAATTGAACAAGTGAACAAACTTTGTGAAGAAACGCCCCCCTCCCTACCTGCGGCCACATTTTCCCCAGGTCCAGTCCCACCCCGTGTACGAACCCCACCCGCCCATTTTGATCTACGCAGATCGACACCAAAACGTCGTGCAGAGTGGGATGTCAAGACTTCCTGCCGTATTGGAGGTGACGGAGCGGAAGCGGAAGCCTGAAGCTCCACTTCCGAGTCCGGAGGAACTGTGCCCTCCGTACTCGTTTGCGTGCTCGGAGTGTCGCTGCGAGCAGACATGACACCTTGGGGTGCAGCGCCACGTCCAGCCAGCAACGCATGCCGTAGAGTATTGGTTGCTGCTGTCTGCTGTCGAATGGCCTCCAAAGTCTCCCTTGCAGTCTGTGCTTGCTCGGAAGACCAATTGGAGAAGTTCGTGCAGAACTCACTCCAGGATGCTGGAAACTGGCTCCAGTTCACGGAGAACTGGCTCCAGTTCGCAGAGAATCCCGCGAACCCCTGGATAAGGTCGTGGCTAATCGCGACTGTCTCCCTGCACAGGGAAATCAAGCTCTCTGTCTGGCCATCCATGGTAGGTGATTGCTCACCACGCTGACCGGACCTCCGTGGGGTCAGCGTTTGCAAAATGACGCGCCTTGGCGTCGCCACCTGCACACCGCTTGGTCCCGCTGCTTCTTCCATCTCAACCGAGATGGCCGCAGGTTGTTCCCCCCACAACAAAAAAAATCTCATCCTCCTCCTCGTCCTCCGCCATCTCAACATCCTGCGAGCTGCTTGAGGGGTCTATCACATTCTCTGCTACTGAGCACTGCTCAACAGACACTTGACCTTAGAAAGATGAATGAAATTTCTAAACAACTCATAACAATACATATCAATATATTTCAATATTTCAATATAACCCAAAACATTGCAATACTTTGCAAAACCACATATGCACACGGGCTCATCAGAGTTAACGTGGCCTCATTCGTAGATCAGACTACGTCTAAATTAATGAATTATAATTGCATAATAAATGTGTAACTACGATATTTCTCGTATGTATTTAGTAATGTTTGACACATTGCACATTTCCCATTACTCACCAGACTCAAGGATGGGCTCAGCCACGCCATGAGTCGTGACCGAACGGCTTTCAGGCCCCACCAAGGCCACCGCAAGCTCCTCGTACGCATTTAGTGTGTGCACAGTCACGGAGCCGCTACCTGTCTTCCTTTGCTCCACGCAGTTGCTACTGATCTTTTTCTGTAAATGATAATTTAACATTGCATGGCATAAGCTACTGTACTTGACAATAAACATTGAAGACTGATTTAAATGTTCAATTATTACATAACATCGTAGTGCATATGAATAATTTTTAATTATTCTAATTATAAACCAAGTAAATAATACATATGTATGATTTTAAATATGACTTTTAATTATCTTTTAAATATTAAAATGCAACTTACTCTGGTAGCTGCATATGAATAATTTTAAATACTATAACATGCAACTTAGTATTAGGGTGAATAAACGTAATTGGTAATGTAATTTAAAAAAAAATTAATGTAGTTTTTAAATTAATGTTATTACTTCACATTATAAATAAATAACATTGAGGATTTTGTTTGCAATTTATAAACATCAAGTAAATAATACATAATAATAATTTATAAACATGAAGTAAATAATACATATGTGTGCTTTTAAATATGACTTTTAAATATGTTTTAAAAACACATCTAAAATCCAACTTACTCTGGCAGCTGCCAGCAGGCTGTTCCATCTCTTGCGGCACTGGTCACCTGTCCGCACCTCATTGGATGCCGATGTGACCACATCGGCAATCTCCAGCCAGATCCGTCGATAGGCACGGGGTGGAGGTTTCCCAAGTCAAGTCCTTCCACCTTGTGGAAACAACATTTACAAGGGCCTCGTTCGCCTCCTCACTAAAGGCTTTTGCTTTTTGCCTCTTCAGCTCCCTTCTATTTGGTGTTTCCATTCTTGAATTTTAAATCAAATTAGCAAAATACAAACTTCTTCCTCGATGACTCTCTCCTTCTCTCCTTCTCTCTCTCATACTCTCTCTGACCCTCCCTGTCCTTCTGAGCATGTGCGATGACCCATGAACTCTCCAAATGCGGCAAAAAAAATCGACCCAAAAAAAAACATCCCACACATGCGCACAATATTGTTGCTAGGAAAGCTTTTTTTTTGGACTTCCGTTTCACTCCCTCTTTTTTTGGGTGATCGTGAGATCACTGAGAAATAAGATCGCCCATTTGACATCACTGGGGTAAGGCTGAGTGGAAAATCGCAAAAAAAAATGGGCCTTATGCCGGTGATCAGCATGGGCGATACATCACGCATCGCTGGAATAAGACCCATTTTTTGGGCCTTTAGCCACCTAGCGGAAAGTCTAGCCCCTTGTTTCTCAATATTTAGATGCTACTCCAATTTATCTTTCTCCTGTCCAAAGTGGACGCCCTCACACTTGCCCATATTGAACTCAATTTGCCATAGTTTTGCCCATTTACTTATTCCGTCTATGTCTCTCTTCAACTTTCTGCTCCCACCTGCACTCCTTCCTGCTATCCCTGGGGAACACCACTTGTCACATCCTGCCGATCTCAGTATGTACCTTTTATCCCTCTCATCAACATAGAGTTTCCGCATGATTTCCACCCAGATAGCAGTGTAATCTGGGTCTAATCAAATGAAATGGCGCTTAAAATTGAAACATTTTAAACGTGAGTTATGTCCATGACCACTTTACGCTGGAATAGCCGCAATCTTTTATGCTGGTTCAAGAGTCCATTCGCCCGAAGCAGTGTCGCCCCCAAAACTGGCCACACCCCCAGGTGGGAATGGTGGGTTTCCACCGATTGCTCCCTTTCGCTATATATATAGGTGCTATATAAAAACAAGTTGTTGTTGTTCAGGGATGTTCCTGGCTTTGCGTCCTGACTCCGGCACACAGACCGTGCTCACATGAGTCCAGTTAATGATCTGTACCCGCAGTGATCAGCGGTCAATCCGAGCCTGTCCCAGTTCTGTCACTCCTGCTGCTGCTGCTGTCATTTCTGTCCATTGTTTTAAATTACTTTAAATTAGCCCAACGTCAGTCAATTAGATCAGGGCAGGGCCAACAACTCACTGCTGATCACGGCTCTCAGGTACCCAAGGCCCGATCAAAGCAGCCAAATTAAACCAATTCAAAGGTAAAACTTAGAGCATTAAATCAGTCGATCTTCCTGCTTGAGACCTGATGTACGTTTCACCAACATTATGGCTTCATCAGAGGTTGCAAATAAGGGTATGGGGCCCAGAAGAGGCGAGGGCCCAGGGGCAGCACGGGCCAGCCCACACTGCTATATGTGTGCGCACTAGGTCCGTGCAGCAGAGCTGGTCTCCTGGTTCAACCTTTGCCACTGGACCAAGACCTAGCTCTGTCAAGCCCATGTGGTGGCTGGTGTGCAACGGCCACCCCATGTTAAAAAAATCCACGCACAGACATCTTCCACCCTTGGAGTTCAGGACTGGAACATCGGGTCCTTCACTGAGGCATCTGTGAACTCATGTGGAAGCAAGTCATCCTGGTTTGCGGGACCGCCTATGATGGTGATAAATCAGTCAATTGGAGAAGGGCGCATTTCCTGCCAATCCCACTGCTCTGTGCTGTTGGGGAATCGATCACCATCAACCAAGCTGTTTGATGCGCTGATTCATGGAAGGTTTTACAATCTGGTTTATACGAATGACTTTGCGTGTAAACCGGAGTGTAACTTCACCTCTGCAAAGCCCGTGCAGTGTCCAGCCCATCTGTGTGGGTATTGTTGATCATACCCCTCGTGGAAACGCTACAAATCTGTCTCCTGCCACTCAACCAATGTCCAACCCAAATTATCAAAAGGCAGCTCAATACCAGTACCCAAGTCTAATCATTTTTTGTGATCCTTTACTCTCTGTTCCTCAGCTTACTTCAGACAGAGTTCCAAAGTTCCTGCTTTGCTTTGTTTTTTATGCTTTAATACAAAAAGGATTTATGGTTGCCTTCACGGTATTCACCATGAATAATGTCTTGCTTGGCATTTATTGCTGTCATTCCTCAGGACGTTAGCATCAAGTCCTGGGTGTGCGTTGTGAATGACTCGTCTTTGCTTTAGGATATTATGTGCCCCAACAGCTCGAAGGTGTGGCCATTAGGTTCAGAAGGAAGGCAGTATGTATTGCACTCTAGGGGCGAAACTTTCACCTTCATTTTCGGCGGGTTTTCGGCGATCTTCTCGGTGGTACGGCTGTTTTTGGTAGAGAAGCCGCCCGGAGATAGTTTCCCCCTTAGTTTTTCAATGGTATCGCCCAAATCTGAAAACGCCCGCCGGGACCAAATCGCCGACCTGCACCGCCGAGAAAATCGCCGGGACGTAAGTTTGGCCTCGACGGAAGCCCATCCAGATCGCCGAGGGAACCGCCCTGTGAAAGCTGCTTAAACAGGGCGGTAGGTGAGTACTCTGTAAAGAAAGGTAAGTTAAAGGATCTTTATTTACTGTTTTTAATTGTAAAACGCCGATTAGCTTTAAAAGTATCTTGGGAATGTTTTTAATTTTTTTTGTGACTTTTTTTTTAGTTTTTCCCGTTCCCTAGGCCCAATCGCAGCCTCGGACTAAATTTTTAAGAACTGCCCGCTTCACTTAGTTTCCGCTTTAACTACTGCAAAATAATGGTGCAATATCCATTTTCTCGGCGAGTGATTATTTTTAACTTAATAATGGAAATTTTTGCCAGCGTTGTCATGTATGTAACCTTCATGTAACTGTAACCTTCATGTAACAATACTGCATACTGTATACACCTGAGAAATGCACACCTTGACCACAGGGGGTGAACTTGTGGGAGACACTCCTCACCTGGTCATCCAAGTATATAAAGGGAGGTCCCACGCAGGGTCATCACTTCTTGTCCTGTGAATAAAGGTTCAGGTCACAGAGTGACCTTGTCTGCAGAATGTGCCTCTTGTGAATTTATAGTAGTGTGTAAGGACACTACATTTGGCGACGAGAAATGGGAATCAACGACTCACGAGAATGGCCACCGGTAGCACAGAGGAACGGTACTGTGTTGGTGAGGACTGGGACAATTTCGTTGAGACGCTCCAGCAGAGCTTTGTCACGAAGGACTGGCTGGGAGATGCAGCGGCTGACAAGCGAAGGGCGCATCTACTGACCAGCTGTGGACCTAAGACGTACGCGCTGATGAAAGACCTGCTCGCACCCGAGAAGCCAGCGGACAAAACCTTCGAGGGGCTCAGCAAACTGATCGGTGCGCACCTCAAACCAGCGAGCAGTATACACATGGCCCGACACCGATTCTATACACACAGACGTCGGGAAGGACAGAGCATACTGGACTTCGTTGCAGATCTTCAGCGCTTGGCCAGCCTCTGTAAGTTCACAGACGCCTGCAGAGGGGAGATGTTAAGGGATTTCTTTATTGAGGTCATTGGTCATGCCAGGATTTTCAGAAAGCTAATTGAGACCAAGGACTTGACCTTGGAAGCGGTGGCGTTGATGGCTCAGAAACTTCATGCAGGGGAGGAGGAAACCAAGACAATATAGGCACGCAACTCTGCTTCCAATGTGGCGATGGATCAGGGAGTTAGCATTGTAAACACGACTCAGAACCCCGCAGGCAGGCAAGGGCAATTCGACACCATCCAGGCAGCAACAGACTCTAGAGTGGGTCCTCAACAGAGACAATGGCAGGTTGAACGGACATTTACACCATCACAGTGGACAACGTGTCCCGGGATGGGGCCATTGACACCCATTAACAGAGTGCTCAAGAGTAATCAAAAAGACAATCAGAGAGGAATGCCTGGTAATAGCTCTTTTGTTCACAATGATCTCAGCTTATGCTGGAGGTGCAGGGGCAGACATGCTGCAAAAACCTGTAGGTTTCAACAATTTATCTGTCGAAATTGTAACTTCAGTGGACATTTAGCCAGAATGTGCAGGAAGCCCGTAGCGAGGCTGGTTTACGAGGCAGATGAACCAGAAGAGGGGTCTGCAAGGCAGGTTGATGCTTGGGACAAAGCAATGGACGCTGAAGTTCAGCGGGTTCATGTGGCAAACATCCACAGCTCATATACCAAAACGCCACCCATGATGATGAAAGTCCTATTAAACGGCATCCCGGTACGCATGGAGCTGGACACAGGGACCAGCCAGTCACTTATGAGTGTCCAACAATTCGAGAAACTATGGCCACTCAGAGCTAGCAGACCCAAACTAGAACGCATTGACACACAATTATGGACGTACACCAAAGAGATCATTCCAATGCTAGGCAGTGCAATGCTGGTGGTCATACATAATGGATCAGAGAACCGGCTGCCACTCTGGATTGTCCCGGGAAATGGTCCCGCGCTTTTGGGGAGGAGCTGGCTAGCCGAGTTGAACTGGAAATGAGGGGTTGTGCACGCCATTTCAGCTGTGGAGCGAAGTTCATGTTCACAGGTCCTACAGAAATTTGAGTCACTATTTCAACCTGGTGTCGGGACTTTCAAAGGTACCAAAGTAGTGATACGCATCACCCCGGGTGCCAGACCAGTGCACCACAAAGCCAGAGCTGTGCCGTATGTGATGTGGGAGAAAATTGAGAGTGAGTTGGACAGGTTGCTAAGAGAGGGCATAATTTCGCCCGTTGAATTCAGCGACTGGGCAAGCCCCATCATCCCTGTTCTAAAAACGGATGGCTCGGTCAGGATCTGTGGCGACTACAAGGCCACTATCAACCGAGTGCCACTACAAGAACAATACCCGCTTACGAGAGCGGAGGATCTTTTTGTCACGCTGGCAGGCGGCAAGCTGTTCACCAAGTTGGACCTCACTTCAGCCTACATGACCCGGGAACTGGCCAAAGAATCCAAGCTACTGACCACCATCACCACGCACAAGGGGCTGTTTGTCTACAACAGGTGTCCGTTTGGCATTCGATCAGCGGCCGCTATCTTTCAAAGGAACATGGAAAGCCTGCTCAAATCCATCCCTGGAACAATCGTATTTCAGGACGACATCCTTATCACAGGTCGAGACACTGAGGAACACCTCCACAACCTGGAGTAGGTGCTACGCCGACTGGACCGGGTAGGCCTGTGACGAAAGAAGTCCAAGTGTGTGTTTTTGGCCCCAGAGGTTGCGTTTTTGGGCAGGAGGGTTGCCGTAGACGGGATTCGACCTACCGAATCCAAAACGGAGGCGATTCGTCGTGTGCCCAGGCCCGGCAACACATCAGAGTTGCGTTCATTTCTGGGACTCTTGAACTATTTTGGGAACTTTCTGCCGAACTTAAGCACATTGTTGGAGTCACTACACGTGCTCCTGTGTAAGAGTTGCGATTGATTTTGGGGGGACCGTCAGGAACGGGCTTTCAATTGGGCACGGAACCTGCTTTGTTCTAATAAGCTGTTGACCCTGTACAACACTTGTAAGAAATTGGTTTTGATATATGATACATCATCCTGTGGGGTTGGGTGCGTGTTGCAGCAGAGTAATGATGAGGGCCAACTCCAACCTGTGGCTTATGCCTCCAGGTCGCTCTCCCAAGCAGAAAGGGGATATGGGATGGTTGAAAATAAGCTGCAAATGACTACACCATACGGCACCGGCCAGGCACCGAAAATTGCGCTGACGCGCTCAGCAGGCTTCCACTGGCCACCACTGAGGGGGCAGCGGAGCAAAGCGCTGAGATGGTCATGGCTGGTGATGCCTTTGACAGCGCAGGCTCCCCCATCGCAGCCTGCCAGATCAAAATCTGGACCAACAGAGATCCCCTCCTAGCCTTGATTAAGAAATGTGTC
This sequence comes from Pristiophorus japonicus, assembly GCF_044704955.1. Lineage (NCBI taxonomy): Eukaryota > Metazoa > Chordata > Chondrichthyes > Pristiophoridae > Pristiophorus > Pristiophorus japonicus. The sequence continues at coordinate 155,535,548 of NC_091985.1, forward strand.
CTGACTGGGGATTGGACGCCCGCACACGGAGCATGCCCCGAGGAGGTCAGACCATTTCACAGACGGATGGATGAGCTCTCCATCCAAGCCGACTGCCTACTATGGGGCAGCCGGGTGGTCATGCCCCAGAAGGGAAGAGAAGCATTCATCAGGGAACTTCACAGCGAACACCCAGGCATTGTGCTAATGAAGGCCATTGCCCGGTCACATGTATGGTGGCTGGGAATTGACTCAGACCTGGAACACTGTGTTCGCAGGTGCACAACGTGTGCCCAGCTGGGCAATGCCCCCAGGGAGGCCCCACTCAGCCCGTGGCCTTGGCCCACCAGGCCATGGTCACGTATTCACGTAGACTACGTGGGCCCGTTCATGGGAAAAATGTTCCTCGTTGTTGATGCGTACTCGAAATGGATTGAGTGCATCATATTGAATTCGTGCGCGATATCCACCACTTTGGAGAGTCTGCGTGCGGTCTTTGCGACCCACGGCTTGCCGGACATCCTGGTTAACGACAACAGCCCGTGTTTCACTCGCTATGAATTCCGGGAGTTCATGTCGGGTAATGGCATCAAACATGTCAGGACAGCATCGTTCAAGCCGGCCTCCATTGGCCAGGCGGAACGTGCGGCCCAAATCATAAAACAGGGCATGCTCCGGATTCAAGGACCCTCCCTTCAATGCCGCCTATCGCGCCTCCTGCTGGCCTATAGGTCCCGACCCCATTCACTCACGGGAGTCCCGCCCGTGGAACTACTCATGAAACGTACACTTAAAACTCGGCTGTCCCTCATTCATCCAGTCCTGTCAGACATTGTTGAGGGCAAGTGCCAGTCCCAAAATGAGTGCCACGACCGTAACTCAAAGGAGAGATGTATAGAAATCGATGACCTTGTATTTGTTCTTAATCACGCTTTGGGGCCCAAGTGGCTTGGGAGTACTGTAATTGGCAAAGAGGGGAATGGGGTCATAGTGGTCAGACTTAACAATGGACAGATATGCCGCAAGCATCTGGACACTGAGGAACCTGAGGAAGATCATGAGATGCTGCCCACACCACCGCCAGTGAACGAGCAACAAGAACCGTCAGCAGCATGCACAGTCCCTGCGGTCAGCCCGGACGAGCCGGAATGACCACAGGTGACAAAGACGCATGCCAAGGCTCAACAACCAGAGCCCCAACTGCGGCGCTCCACGAGAGAGTGTCGACCGCCTGAAAGACTCAATCTTTGACCCCATAAGATGTTGGGGGGAGGTGATGTCATGTATGTAACCTTCACATAACTGTAACCTTCATGTAACAACACTGCACACTGTATACACCTAAGAAATGCACACCTTGACCACAGGGGATGAACTTGTGGGAGACACTCCTCACCTGGTCATCCAGGTATATAAAGGGAGGAACCCACGCAGGGTCATCACTTCTTGGTCCACAGAATGACCATGTCTGCAGAATGTGCCTCGTGTGAATTTATAGTAGTGTGTAAGGACACTACAAGCGTTACTTGCAAAACGTTAGTGGATTTTCTAGGCTGGCGTTGAGGGGCTCTCGAGAAAGTCTAGCCCTATGAGTTGTGTCCACAGAGTGTCTATACAAATTGACACTGGTATATTCTGGGCGATAATCTGCTCCCTGGTTGAGTCTCTTTATTTGTCTGACAGAATCAGAACTCTTAGAAGCCTTATGAACTCAAGCCCAAAGCATCTCAGAGCGAGAGAGGCCTTAAACAGAAAATAACATTTGGCGATACTGTGAATACACAAAAGGCACCTCAATAGCTAAGTTTAATCTTTTTTTTCCTGTCTTTGAATATTAAAGGAATAACTTGCATTTATATTGCAACTTTCATGACCTCAAGACATCCCAAAGCGCTTTACAGCTAATTAAGTACTTTTGAAGTGTAGTCACTGTTGTAATGTAGGAAATGCGGCAGCCAATTTGTGCACAGCAAGCTCCCACAAACAGCAATCGGATAAGTGACCAGATAATCTGTTTCTTTACTGACATTGATTGAGGAATAAATATAGGCCGGGACACCGGGGATAATTCCCCTGCTCTTCTTCGAAATACTAACAAGGGATCTTTTACGTCTACCTGAGAGGGTGGACGATAGGGTGGCCAACTCTGGCCGGTCATTTTCCTGAAGGTGTCATCACATGACCTCCTGCCTCCAACAGTCCCGCCTCCACACTCCTGCCATTGGTCTCCCAACACGTCCATCCTCAGGGTGCCCCGCCTTCCCATGGCCAATTGGATAGTGAACAGACTCTTCATTACCCGATTGGATGATTCTTCACTGTCAGTCCAACAGCCTTTTTGTCATGTCCAATTTTGTTTTATAACTGATGGACAAAAGTGTTCAAAGAATTTTCTTTTGAAGATACTACTTTTTATTGCCCGTAAGATTTTTCGCCAGGAGTGCCCACAGCAGCGCCCCGAAGATCAGTCTTTAATTGTTGGTAACTCCAGGCCAATCATGGAGTGTTGGCAACCCTAGCAGACAGAGCTTCAGGTTAATTCCGCATCCGAAAGACAGCAGCTCTGGCAGTGTAGCTCCTCCTCAGCACTCCCTTAATGATAAATTCCTCAGATTTTTCCAGAAACAAGATGGTGCCTGAATGATTTTCCAATTTATATGTATTTTGAGTGATTTCCTCGGTCCACCTGCTTCCCCTTGTTTTATTCATATTTTTTCAACCTTCCTGGTAGTTTTTGATTGTAAATTCTCATTCCAGTTTGCTACTTGCTCATTATCATGTTTCTAACCACCTCCCTTGTGATCTGTTGCTGTTTTATGAATGATATTTGAGCCATATGAGTGAGACACACAAAAGGCAGACACTGATGCGGAAATTCAACACCGCCTCCAGTGTGCCAGTGCAGCCTTCGGCCGTCTGAGGAAAAGAGTGTTTGAAGACCAGGCCCTCAAATCTACTACCAAGCTCATGGTCTGCTGGGTTGTAGTAATACACACCCACCTGTATGGATCTGAGGCATGGAAGATGTATAGAAGGCACCTCAAGTCGCTGGAGATATATCATCAACGATGTCTCTGCAAGATCCTGCAAATCCCCTGGGAGGACAGGCTAACATCCCCAGTATTGAAGCACTGACCACACTCAATCAGCTTCGCTGGGCAGGCCACATGGTTCACATGCCAAATACGAGACTCCCTAAGCAAATGCTTTATGCGGAGCTCCTTTTGTGGTAAACGAGCCAAAGGAGGACAGTAGAACCATTATAAGGACACCCTCAAAGCCTCCCTGGTAAAGTGCGACGTCACCACTAACACCTGGGAGACCCTGGCCGCAGACCGCCCGAGGTGGAGAAAGTGCATCCGGGAGGGCGTTGAGCTCTTCGAGTCTCAACGCAAAGAGCGTGAGGAGGTCAGGCGCAGGCAGCGGAAGGAGCGCGCGGCAAACCAGCCCCACTGACCCCTTCTCTCGACGAATGTCTGTCCCACCTGTAACAGGGTCTGTGGCTCTCGTATTGGACTGTTCAGCCATCAAAGAACTGACTTTGGGAGTGGAAGCAAGTCTTCCTCGATTCTGAGGGACTGCCCTATGACTGACTGATGAGTGAGACACATACTTTGCAGGTGCAAGCGTGAGCCCTCAGGCAAGATGGACACTGAAGCACGGCAAAAATAAGCTTTTAAAAGTCACGCTGATCTCCCATGACATTGCTCACGGTGCAGAGGACGAAGTGTTTTGTGACGGGTATTCAGGCATATAACACACAATCTATTGTCAGACCCAGTAATTCATGCTGACTGTCAAATTCCATTTTCATGACATGGTATCCTGAGATTTTTTTACCGCTATTTGGGGATTGAATTCCATTACTATCCATTCTCCCATGAAATAGGTAAATGAATGGCCTTGATTAGTATACGTTGCTTAACATGTGTATTTAATTTTAATTGCTTACCACCTTTAAAGCCTAGGAAATAAAGAAAAAAGAAAGACTTGAATTTATATAGCGCCTTTCACGACCACTGGAAGTCTCAAAGCGCTTTACAGTCAATGAAGTACTTTTGGAGTGTAGTCACTGTTGGAATATGGGAAACACGGCAGCCAATTTGCGCGCAGCAAACAGCAATGTGACAATGACCAGATAATCTGTTTTTGTTATGTTGATTGAGGGATAAATATTGGCCAGGACACCGGGTATAACTCCTCTGCTTTTCTTTGAAATATTGCCATGGGATATTTTACATCCACCTGAGAGGGCAGACGGGACCTCCGTTCAATGTCTCATCCAAAAGACAGCACCTCCGACAGTGCAGCACTCCCTCAGCACTGCACTCGGAGTGTCAGTCTAGATTTATATGCTCCAGTTCCTGGAGTGGGATTTGAAGCTATAACCTTCTGACCCAGAGGCAAGTGTGCTACCCACTAAGCCACAGCTGAGATTTGCTAACCAAGTGCATGCACAAAATCAGCACATACATTATAAAAGCACCAAAGTCCCCAAAACACGTATTGCAATATTGGTCCATGGAGAGAGGCATTGAAGGACCATTGTGTGACCATATCTCAGAGAGGGAGGTAATAAGAAAACTGCCTCACTCAATCCCTCTCGCTGATAGTTTCTCTCTCTTTCTCTCCCTCATTCATTCTCTCTTTCCTTCTCTCATTCTCTCGCGCTCCCTCGCCTGCTATGTCTGGTTTATGCCATCTCTCCGCTAAAAATATAACATTGATAAAACAATGAAATTTTACCTGAAAAATTAATTCTCCAGTTTGCTTTCAAATAACTTGGAAAATCTGAAACTTTAAGGGGCAGATTTTGCAGTGGGTGTGATAATACCACCTTTGAAATTGACCGGATGTTCTGGATTTCCGCATACACTTGTGCGCGCGTTAAATCCCGAACTTGCAATCAGTCAAGCTACGCCTTGACAGATGGTCAGCACCCCCTGGAAATTCCAATTGCTGGGGCTTTTTGCCAACCCACTGCCCAGCAAGTACGTTGGAAGATTTTACGGTTGATACAAACGGGCTCTGGGCCTGTTTGCATCAGCGTAAGGAGATTAGATAGTGACAGTTACTCATTCGATGAACTCCGGAATGTGATGTAATGAATTGTAAAACTGCCCAAACCACCTCCAGTGACAGATTTTTCACATCTTTGTTTGGGCTCTGTTGTATTTATGTTTGTATCACCTGTCCATTTTATTTGATATGAAATTTCACAGAACTTCAGTGATTTATCAGAACTCTAATTCCTAAATTAGATTTAAGAATTAATTTCCTGATAATTTTTCAGGTGGGTCTGTATGAGAGAGAGAGAGAGAGAGGGGATCATTTTGGAACTACTTATCGCCCTAGTCCTTATAATGATTCTAAAAATAGATTGGTGACATTCAATATACAGACAGTTACCAGTAAGGAGCGGCCGCTTGCCCTTCAGTGTACTGATTGGAGCATCAGGGCCACGTGACCCCAGGTACTTTGCGCACACTGCCCCCCGAGGATCCATGGGCCATTACGCTGCCCTCCAGCATGAAGCGTCAGAAAGAGAGAGAAAAGTTTACCAAGGAGGGTCCGCATTAGGTAAGTTTGTCTTTTTTTCACAGGTCGGCGACGTACGATGAACATGAGAATTAGGAGCAGGAGTAGGCCATTCGGCCCCTCGAGCCTGCTCCGCCATTCAATGAGATCATGGCTGATCTTCTACTGCAACTTCCCATTCCTGCACTGTTCCCATATCCCTTGATTGACTTAATATTCAAAAATCTATTCATCTCTGTCTCCACAGCCCTGTGGTGTAGAGAATTCCAAAGATTCACCACCCTCTGAGTGAAGAAGTTTCTCCTCATCTCAGTCCTAAATGGCTGCCCCCTTATGCTGAGACTGTGACCCCCTGGTTCTAGACTCCCCAGCCAGGGGAAACATCCTCCCTGCATCTATCCTGTCAAGCCCTGTAAGAATTCTGTATGTTTCAATGAGATCACCTCTCATTCTTCTAAACTCTACTCCATAGCTATGCTGCCAACCATAATTTCTAGGCCATCATTTTAAATGATGAAGAGGTATAACCTTCCAGTTCTAAGTCAATTATAAAAAGTTACTTGTTCATTGGTGGGAAGCCTACCTGTTCAGTTGTGATTTGTTTTTTATGAATGATATTTTAGCCAATCAGATGCATGTGCAGTATACCCTTCACATACATGAGGGATGGGCCAGATGTAAATATCGCATCAGTTCCCATTGTTGCACTCTGACATTGATGTTTTTAAACTTTTCCGTTAAGCTTTATTTTTGCAAATGTTCTCACTACCTCTCTCCCTCTCTTCAATGCATTGACTCTTGTTGAGGTATGGCCCTCCAGTGCCCAGTCCAAGGGGCTAGTGTTTATGTGTGAGGCTTGACAGTGAGATATTGGCAGGCTATTTGATCTGTTAAGGTGGGGTGGGTACCACAGCTGCCCCCCCGATCCTCCCCACATCCGATGCCCACATATGCTGGCTTGCTGCAGGCAGCAGGAGTGGGAACCTTGGTTAAGGGTCTGCCTGTTCTTTGCTGCTGTTCAAAGCCCCTCTGGAGACAAAGGGCAGTATTGTCTCACAGCCCAATGCATCAGCTGGAGGCAATCCCTGCACGATGAAATTCCTGCTCACTTTTCTATCGTGGACGCTGGTGTTCACGTCGGAATATACAGGAGATACCGTCAGAGCTACAGGCAGGTTTTGAACGGGTTGAATGATCTTCTCAGCGATTCAAGCCCTGGAAAAGCTCACTTTTCATTTGGACTCATCAAACTGGCACATACAGCTCGGTCTGCATTTCCCACACACTCCATGAATTGGGTTTAGTATTTTGTATGTATGTTTATTTCGTTCAACTATGATTCCCAACACAAGGCGATAGTTTTCTTGCTATAATTGTACAAAACATTACACTAGGACCATAAAGCATCGTGGATGACCAGCACAACGGACTTGCATTTATGTGAGGCCTTTAATGAAGGAACGCATTCCAAGGTGCTCCACAGAGAGAGAAACAAACACACAACCGGCTTAAATGGAGCAGTTAAGAGAGGTAAGGTGGTCGAATGGGTTTTCAGAGGGCATTTAAAGGTGGGAGAGAAGAAGGGAGAGAGTTGTAGAGAATAGAAGCGAGACAACGGAAGGCTCTGCCACGGACGTAGGGATGGAGGGTAGGAGCGGGGGACGGAGAGAAGGAATGGGGGACAGAGGGATAGAGCGAGGGCAGGAGGGAGGGAGCAGGGGAAGGAGCGGGGGACGGAGGGAGGGACAGGGGGGGAAGGAGCGGAGGAAGGAGGGGAGGAGCAGGGGACAGAGGGCGGGAGCGGAGGGCAGGAGATGGGGAGTGGGGACGGAGGGCAGGAGATGGGGAGCGGGGGACGGATGGCAGGAGCGGAGGGCAGGAGATGGGGAGCGGGGGACGGAGGGCAGGAACGGGGGATGTACAAGAGGCCAGAGATAGAGGAGCAAATAGATCGAGATGTGGGTGGGCGGGACCGATGAGAGATTTGTAAATGAGAATGAGGATTTTGAAATCAATAACCCCACACATTGAACATGGATTTAACAGTGTCTATAGTTCCGGCTATCTATTTGGTGCAATTTGGATCATTTTCTCTTAAATTGCGGTTTTTATTTTTCCAGAAATCCCAAAATATTGTGTTGAAACAACAACTTGCATTTATATAGCGCCTTTCTCATATTTAGCGGTAGTTATGGGGGAGCAGGGGTTACTAGACGCTTCACAGGAGAGTTATCAGACAGAATTTGACACCAAGTGATGTTAGGAGGGGTGATCTAGAGGTAGGTTTTAAGGAGTGTCTGAAAGGAGGTGGCGATGACGATAGCACTATTTTATAGTTACAATAAAATGGACGGCAGCTGCTGACCTACTACTCTAAAACCATGGTTCATAATTTTAAGAAACATACATTTCAATCTTATGGGTATAGTTTCAACAACATTATTAATTAGACCCCTCCCCATGTGTATACATATAAATATATATTAGATATATTCCTCAGCACAGGGCTGTCAAGGTAGTTACCAAAATACAGAAATACAGGTTAATGGAGTGATTTGCACTAGTGTACAAGGCCGAGGCTTCAGCTCCCGTATGAAAGCTGTGTGTGATGAAACTCCGCTTCAGAAAGTGGCGACCTCATTCGAAGGCTCCATTTTCCATCGTGACGGGAGACTAGAGAAAGATGCGCTGTACGCCTGTGATTCTGGTGCTGCCCATAGCTGTGAAGAAACAGATGCATCAATAGAATTAGGGCCCGCTGACTAATAAACAGCCGGTGCTGCCTTCGGCACTCTCAACCTGCCTGTGCACAGCTAACGGATTGGGCAGCCTGCTCCCCGCAGTGAGACCAGGGACATGCGAGTAAATGGAGCAGGGGAAGCACTGACCACACTGGATCAGCTCCGCTGGGCAGGCCACAGTGTCCACATGCCAGACACAAGACTCCCAAAGCAAGCGCTCTACTTGGAACTCCTTTACGCAAATGAGCCCCAGGTGGGCAGAGGAAACGTTACAGGTACACCCTCGAAGCCTCCCTGACAAAGTGCAACATCCCCACCGACACCTGGGAGTCCCTGGCCAAAGACCACCCTAAGTGGAGGAAGTGCATCCGGGAGGGCGCTGAGCACCTCGAGTCGCATCACCGAGAGCATGCAGAAACCAAGCAGAGGCAGCGGAAAGAGCGTGCGGCAAACCAGTTCCACCCACCCTTTCCCTCCACAACTATCTGTCCCACCTGTGACGGGGACTGCAGCTCTCGTATTGGACTGTTCAGCCACCTAAGACCTCATTTTTAGAGTGGAAGCAAGTCTTCCTCGATTCCGAGGGACTGCCTGTGATGATGATGGCGGGGGGAAAGATTGCGTTCGGAGGCTTCCTACGGGCAAATGTCTCCAACCAGAATTTTTTTAAACTGGTGGTCCCGGAAGAACGTAGGATCGGGGGTCGGAGGCCTAGTTGCGCAGTCCAGTGTACAGGGACATGTCTTCCAGGATCGTATGCGTATCCTGGGATCACATGGGCCAGGATCACCAATCACTATATAGTATTCTCATTGATAATAACGGGAGCTCCGTTTGTACAAGCTCCCATTACTATCAATCAGAATGCCCCCCAAAACACAGAAACATAACACAATAAATCAAAGAAAATCTCACATATTTAAAATTAATTGAAATTGAATATAATTAAATGTTTTAGAAAAAAAAACATTTTTGAAATTTAAAAAAATCTGTTTTAATCTGTTAATCTGTTAAAAATAAACTTACCTTCATAGACAGGGTTTTTAATAAAAAAAAAATTAGTGATTAAATTTAATTTTTCTATGCTTTAAAGCTCTTACACTGGTAAAAGTAGCTATACAGGCAAATAGGCCAACACTCAGCCCTGCGAATGTCCTTCCTGCGGGGATATGTTGACAGATCGCAAATGTCGCTTCTTGTCGCATGCGCTTCGCACCCTGAGAACCGGCATTTGCGAGGCCTCGAGTGCATGCGCACATCGTACATAAAAACAGAAGAAATAGGAGCAGGAGAAGGCCATTCGGCCCCTCGAGTCTGCTCCGCCATTTAATAAGATCATGGCTGATCTGCTCCTGGCCCCAGCTCCACTTCCCTGCCCGCTCCCCATAATCCTTGACTCCCTTATCGTTCAAAAATCTGTCTATCTCCCCCTTAAATATATTCAATGACCCAGCCTCCACAGCTGTCTGGGGCAGAGCATTCCACAAATTTACAACCCTCTGAGAGAAGAAATTCCTCCTCATCTCCGTTTTAAATGGGCGATCTCTTATTCTGAAACTATGACCCCTAGTTCTAGGTTCCCCCATGAAGGGAAACATCCTCTCTGCATCTACATTGTCAAGCCCCCTCAGAATCTTATACATTTCAATAAGATCACCTCTCAGTCTTCTAAACTCCAATGAGTATAGGCCCAACCTGCTCAACCTTTCTTCATAAGACAACCCCTTCATCTCAGGAATCAGCCTCGTGAACCTTCTCTGAACTGCCTCCAATGCAAATTTACCATGAACTCTTTACTGTTATAGTCTACGTTCCTATGTATAAAACCCATTTTACTCACATGCAAAACCACACATAACACTGTACAAAGTGAGGTAGACTTATCTAAAACCTCGTTTGGTTTTCAAAACTCACCTCTCTGTGTAGTGGATATTGCTCACACTGCATACTTTTTGATGCTAGCTTGTCAAACCAGGCCTTGTCGGGAACTCCAGTAACCTGTTGGAATAAAACACAGAGTAATGCGCTATCAAATCAGTCCTTCAATTATGGTGAATATAGAGACTGAGTTCACAATCGAACATCAAATGTTGGGGTGGTAATGCTTTCTTAATATGATTTGTTTTTAACATTGCTCAGTTTTTTTTTAACAATAAATGAGAATTTGAAAGAGATGGGCACAATGAACTGGAACACACAATTATACGGTTCATAGTCCTGTGTGGGTGTTAGATTAAAACGTTGGCTTGATAGTGCACTGGCTTCATCATCAAGTTCTTCCAGGGTAGATGAATGCTCTCAGATCAGCCAAACGCTATGACTTCTATGGACACCCGGCTACTGCCTCCCATGTCTACACTCCGACAACACAGAAAACACACGAAACAGCTCAACAGTTCAGTCACGGAGTCACCCAGACCCAACATGGCAATAGATTTTGAATTCTAAACTCAACCTTTTGTTAGATACCAAGGAAACTTAAAAAGCACCCCCTCTACATGACGGGCCGAAAATTGCGGCCTCTCGGGACGAGTACGATGTGCGCACGAACCCGAAGAGGTCTCGCAAATGTCGGTTCTCAGGGCACAATGCGCATGCGCTGAGAGTCGGCTTTTACGATCTTTCAAAACGTCTTTTGACAGATCGCACGCATCCCCAGGAGAAAGACATGCACGGGTGAGATTGGGCTATTTCCCCAACTCTTGCCCAGCGAATGTCCTTCAAACTCTTACGCCTGGTAAAAGCAGGCGTATCGCTTACTTTTACCAGCGTAAGAGTTTTAAAACATAGATTAAATTTAATCACTCATTTTTACATTAAAAACCCTGTCCATTAAGGCAAGTTTATTTTTAACGCTATTAAAACACATTTTTTTTTAAATTCCAAAAAATATATTTTTTTAAAACATTCAATTTCAATTAATTTTAAATATGTGATGTTTCTTTTAATTTATTGTGTTGTATTTCTGTGTTTTGGGGGTTATACTCATTGATAGTAATGGCTGTTCGTACAAACGGAGCTCCCATTATTATCAATGCGAATACTACATTGTGATTGGTGGTCCAGGCCCACATGATCCCATAGGACCGGAATCCTACGTTCCTCCAGGACAACCAGGTAATTTCGTAAAAATATTTCCCGTCGGAGGTGTTTGCCCGCAGGAAGCCTCTGACTGCAATTTTCATCCCCGACATTGCTAAGTAAAAGATTTCAATTGGAATAAATGCTGCCCTGCTCAGCCATTGGAGTTTTTCCTGAAGTGGCCTTGCAAAACTGCGACCAAGTAGTAATAAAAACAGAAAATGCTCAAAATACTCGGCAAGTCAGGCAGTATCTGTGGAGAGAGAGAGAGAGAGCGAGACAGAGTTAACGTTTCTGACGATGGGTCTCAGACCTGAAACTATGGGCCCAAGGACCTCTGAGAGGTCCGCCTATTTTGTGGAATGAAAAGCACGGCAAAAACTTACATCGCGATTCTCCGAGTGCAGCAGGCCTGTTCAGCAGTCAGCGCGATGCAGCACAACAGCGGGGGGGGGGGGGGGGGGGCGGGAGGGAGGGCGGAGCTACAGCCCTGGGCCAGAAAGAGTGCCGGCAGCTGCGTGCGTGCGTGCACAATAGCTCCTGGTCCCCCTGATTCTGTGTGCGTGTGCTGCTGGCTGTGTGGGAGGGGCCCGAAGCATGCCGACCCGAGCCCTGGCCGAATGGGTTTCTGAGGTAGGCAGAGTGCCGATTTCCAGCCTGCAGCATGCAGCACCTAGCCCTGGCCAGGCTCCCGGTGCTCCCGAACAGGTAGGTGAGGTAGGAACTTTTTATTTTTTATTTATTGATTTATTGAATGATTTTTTATTTTTTATTTTTTATTTATTGATTTATTGATTTATTTATCATTTATTATTGCTGGTTCTTTATTTTTAAAAGTTACACACGATCCTAACGTGAACCAAGATCACCGTTCCTTCATGGCCCAGAGTCCTAGAATTCCCGATCACCACACAGACTTCAGTCCTTCAAACACAAGACACATGCCCAACCTTCGCAGGGCAGCTAGGGAAGCGAGGGATGGGAAATAAATGAGGCCTTCCCTGCCTCGTCCTCTTTGCCCGCATCCCAAGAACAACATTTCTTCAAAATCGCTTGCGTTTATTTCCAATTCTCTAGTAACACTTTCCCTAACACAGAAGACTTTGCTCACTATGTGAAATTTGGAAACCTCAGGCATGGATTTAACTCTAAAGGAAGGGACAAATATTACCTTGACTACCCAACAGTTCCTATCTCCAAGAACTTTCTTCTTGCCAAAATGTCTCAATGTCGGGGGGAGGGAGGCGGTGGGGCGTTGGCGGGTAATATAGCATCACAAGCTAATTAATTGTAACCTTGGATGTGCTATGGCTTCTGGATTACATTGTGTACCTATAAGGCATTATTTGAAAGTTATTGTTGCACATATTAAAGTAGTGGAAAGGGGAGTTTGTTAATACATTAGGCATTTGTATCCTGAAATGCAGCTCATTTGATTCCATAATCCCGCTTTTTATGGCATTTCAGAATCGACTGATAATTGTCCGACTTCTCGTGACTGACTGCTAATAATACAACTGTCAGAGGGTACTGTATGGGGGTGGTGTAATTTATAGCTCCCCTAGTGGACTACTGCTGCACCTAGTGGACTACTGTGGTAATGCAACTACTGATGTATAACAAAGGGTCATGTGACAATCACATGATGACAGGTTTCTGTATTGTTGCCATCTTGTGTAGTGTCTTTGTTAGTGATGTTGTAAGAATATATCACATTGGCCACCAGGATAGGATTTCGGATTCCCTAGCTGAAATTTTTGTTGGTGGATGATCCAGCCAACCGACAGAGAGACTTTGAGAGCTTCTTTGCTTTGCAGAACAGTTAAAAATCCAAGGTAAATTACAAGCACACTTCGCTGAACTGCCAGAATGAGGATGTCTGCACCTATGGGAATAATAGGGCATTGGGTAAGTTCCATCGCGACCGAGTGACTTTCGGAGTGTATGTGAAGCGGCTAGAAATGTTTTTCACTATTGTCGAAGTCCCCGATGATGAAAACCATAACTGGGTGGTTTTAGAACGAAAATGGGCTATTTTCTTGACTGAAGCAGGCCCTGATGTGAATGAAATCCTGAAAAATGTGCTTGTTCCCATCAAGCCAAAGGTCATGCCATTGACGGAGACAGCACTACAGTCCTGAGCCCCTGGAAATTGCTGAAAGTTATCGTTTTGGAATACAAGATCAGTTAAATGATGAGCATATCAGAGAGTACATTGTAGCTTTAAAAAAGCTATCCATTCACTGTCATTTCGGACATTTTCAGGACCGAGCTTTGTGCGACCGCTTTGGTTGTGGGATGAAGAATGAAGCGATTAGAAGAAAGTTGTTGACAACCCGTAACTTGACTTTTGATTTTGCTTGTCAGACAGCTATGTCAATGAACATGGCAGACCAATATTTCTGAGAATTTTGTAGCATTTCCAGTCATCAGACAACCGAGGTGAATTGCCTGCAGATTAACAGAAAAAGGCAGTTGGGTCCCAAGATCTCAGCAACTGGCCAAGGTAACAGAGCATTGAAGTCATGCTATCAGTGCCTGGAACAACACATTGCTCAAAGGTGTCCATATGTGAAGGGAGAATATTTCTTCTGCAAGAAAACTGGGCATCTTGCGAAAGCGCGCTGACTGAAGGGTAAACCGATGTTCAAAGCTGGAATAGAAATCGCCAGACCCTACATCGCATCAAAGAGAAGCAACAGGATGAGGAGGTTCTGGAGACTCACGTCATCAGGAGTACAAGGGTATCTAACAACGATTCACAAAGTATCGTTATCCAAATAGATGTCGCAGGAACCAGGATACCTGTGGAAATCGACACTGGTGCATTCGTGAGCGTAGTACCGGATTCGCTATATCTCGACAAGTTGAGTGATTTTCCACTGGAAAAATTGAAGATAGAGCTGCGAGGCTACTCAGGAGAGCAAATTCCTGTGGTAGGATGTATCAGCACACAAATACAAGGATCAGTTTCAGAGCTTGCCTCTCATAGTGGTGGCAGGAGACAAGCCTGTCTTGATAGATAGAAATTGGTTGGGATAACTGAAGCTGGATTGGAGTGAGATTTTTTGTGTAGAAAAGAAATTGGCATCGAAAGATGACGTCATCAAGCAGTATCCGTGGTGTTCTGCGAAACAGGCAGTCTGATCCAAGGCTTCAAGGTGAGTGTCAGACTGTAGAAGGATGCTAGACCAGTTTACTGCAAGCCACGTCCCGTACCATACGCACTCAAGGAGAAAATTAGAACATCATCTCTAATATAGAAGTGTTCTATTTTTCATACATTGCTGAACTGCCAGTCACAGCTGAAGAGATTGGTAGAGCAACCAAATGTGGCCCAGTTATGTCAAAGGTGTATGACTGCATAGCAAATGGCTGGCCAAACCAGGTAACAGAGGAAGATATTCATCCATTCTTCATTTGTAGGAATGAATCGTCAGTGGATAAAGATTGTATCATGTGAGGTGCAAGAGTGGTTATACCAAATAAGTTCAGGTCCAAATTATTCGGAGATCTTCATGACCAGCACCTGGGAATGTGCTTGACCAAACGTTTTGCACGCAGTTACTTATGGTGGCCAGGTTTGGTAAAGATATAGAGTACATCATTAGTCAGTGTATGACATATAAATTGGTAAGCAAGAAATCACCATCAGTACTATTACAGCCATGGAAATGGCCTCCCAGGGTGTGGCAAAGATTACATGTAGATTTTGCTGAGCTAGAAGGACAGCAATTGTTCATTGTGATTAATAGCCATTCGAAGTAGGTAGAAGTATTTCTGATGCGGAAAATAACAAGTATAACACGAGATAATTTGCAAAGATTGTTTTCTTCATTTGGCCTCCCAGAAGAAATTGTGATAATGGGACAGTTCATGAGCAGAAACAGTTGTGAAATATACCAAGGTTCCATCGCACCACCCTGTTTCAAATGGTGCAGCAGAGCGCACTGTGCAAATTGTAAAACATGCCCTCATAAACCAGATGTTGGATCCAAATCCTAGGAAATGGCAGTTGTCGTTGGACCACAAATTAGCAAATTTTCTAATTAACGTATTGTAATACTCCTCATACAACTACTGTTAGAACACCAGCAGAGTTGTTTCTCAAACAACAGCCATGAACTAGGTTCTTGTTGTTAAAGCCAAACCTAGCACAATCAGTAGAAGAGAAACAATCAAAGCAGAAAGAGAATTATGTTAGAGGCAAAGAGAGAGAAGTGTGAAATTGGATCAGAAGGTTAGAGTGAAGAACCATCACCATAAATGGCTAAAGTGGTTACCAGGAAGAATAGTAAAGATATGTGGCCCTCGCACATATTTGGTCAAGATGTTTGATCATGGAAAGGTTAGGTTTGTTCACATTGATCATATTTTACCTACAGATGTGGAGTTGAAAGTTGGAATGATTTGATTATTTCTGACTCATCAGATAGTCTTATTACAAGTACAGTACCAGTAGCAAATCCTACATTAGATGTACTAGAAACAAGTCCAAGAGAAAGTCAGAATTTAAGTCCGAGTCCGAGTCAGGCACACAAACAGTCTGAAGTTGTAGAGTTCAAATGTAGATCAAGGGTTGCCCTTGGAGAAACACTCTCCTCAGGATCAGCCTAGAATGAGTCTAAGTACTAAAACAAGTTTGGAAAGTGCTGTTCAAAGGTATCCTCTTCGAAACAGAAAACCAGTGGTTAACTTTGATTTGTAAATATGGCAAAACAATTTGTCATGTGTATACCATGCAAGTTGTGTATGATGATTAATTTGTTATGATTACTTCTTCATTAAGGAGGGAGAAGTGTAATAGAACTTAGTGGACTACTGCTCCACCTAGTAGACTACTGTGGTAATGCAACTACTGATGAATCACAATAAAAGGTCATGTGACAAAGTCACATGACGACAGGTTTTTGTGTTGGAGCCATCTTGTGTAGTGTTTTTGTTAGTGATGTTGTAAAAATATATCACAGATGGGACTGCAGTTGTGTACATGGTTGGCAGCACAAAGTAGGTACACCCAAATGCATTTTGAAAAAAGAAAAACTGACACCTTTTCTCTTACAAATTTACGACGATTAGGAAAAATGGTTTGGTACTGGTTCCAGTTTTCCTGGGTTTTGAATCGTTCAACGCCTACCAAATTGTATTGGGCTTCACACCGCTTAGTTGAAACATGGCTGAATGGGATAGATTCACTGCACCAGCTGATCTTTTTCATATGTTTGTACATCTTCAGGGTTTCCCAAGGTGCTTCATTACCAATGAATTACTTTTGAAATGTAGTCACTGTTGTTATGTAGGCAATGTGTGTACAACAGCGACCCACAGACAGCCAATAAAATGAATGACCGGTTAACAAGAACATAAGAACCTAAGCATTATGAGCAGGAGTAGGCCATTCGGCCCCTCGAGCTTGCTCCTCCATTCAATGAGATCATGGCTGATCATCTACCTCAACTCCACTTTCCCACCTGATCTCCATATCCCTTGATTCCCTTAATATCCAAAAATCTATCGATCTTTGTCTTGAATATACTCAATGACTCAGTATTCACAGCTCTCTGGGGTAGAGAAATCCAAAGATTCACAACACTCTGAGTGAAGAAATTCCTCCTCATCTCAGATTTAAATGGCTGACCCCTTATCCTGAAACTATGCCCCCTAGTTCTGGACTTTCCAGCCAGGGGAAAGAACCTCTCAGCATCTACCCTAGATTTCCTGGAGTGCATAAGGGATGGTTTTCTAGACCAATATGTTGAGGAACCAACTAGGGGGGAGGCCATCTTAGACTGGGTGTTGTGTAATGAGAGAGGATTAATTAGCAATCTCGTTGTGCGAGGCCCCTTGGGGAAGAGTGACCATAATATGGTGGAATTCTACATTAGGATGGAGAATGAAACAGTTAATTCAGAGACCGTGGTTCAGAACTTAAAGAAGGGTAACTTTGAAGGTATGAGGCGTGAATTGGCTCGGATAGATTGGCGAATGATACTTAAGGGGTTGACTGTGGATGGGCAATGGCAGACATTTAGAGACTGCATGGATGAACTACAACAATTGTACATCCCTGTCTGGCGTAAAAATAAAAAAGGGAAGGTGGCTCAACCGTGGCTATCAAGGGAAATCAGGGTTAGTATTAAAGCCAAGGAAGTGGCATACAAATTGGCCAGAAATAGCAGTGAATCGGGGCACTGGGAGAAATTTAGAACTCAGCAGAGAAGGACAAAGGGTTGGATTAGGGCAGGGAAAATAGAGTACAAGAGGAAGCTTGCAGGGAACATTAAGACAGACTGAAAAAGCTTCTATAGATATGTAAAGAGAAAAAGGTTAGTAAAGACAAATGTAGGTCCCCTGCAGTCAGAATCAGCGGAAGTCATAATGGGGAACAAAGAAATGGCAGACCAATTGAACAAGTACTTTGGTTCGGTATTCACTAAAGAGGACACAAACAACCTTCCAGATATAAAAGGGGTCAGAGTGTCTAGTAAGAAGGAGGAACTGAGGGAAATCCTTATTAGTCGGGAAATTGTGTTGGGGAAATTGATGGGATTGAAGGCCGATAAATCCCCAGGGCCTGATGGACTGCAACCCAGAGTACGTAAGGAGGTGGCCTTGGAAATAGCGGATGCATTGACAGTCATTTTCCAACATTCCATTGACTCTGGATCAGTTCCTATGGAGTGGAGGGTAGCCAATGTAACCCCACTTTTTTAAAAAGAAGGGAGAGAGAAAACAGGGAATTATAGACCAGTCAGCCTGACATCAGTAGTGGGTAAAATGATGGAATCAATTATTAAGGATGTCATAGCAGCGCATTTGGAAAGAGGTGACATGATAGGTCCAAGTCAGCATGGATTTGTGAAAGGGAAATCATGCTTGACAAATCTTCCGGAATTTTTTGAGGATGTTTCCAGTAGAGTGGACAAGGGAGAACCAGTTGATGTGGTATATTTGGACTTTCAAAAGGCTTTCGACAAGGTCCCACACAAGAGATTAATGTGCAAAGTTAAAGCACATGGGATTGGGGGTGGTGTACTGACGTGGATTGAGAACTGGTTGGCAGACAGGAAGCAAAGAGTAGGCGGAAATGGGTACTTTTCAGAATGGCAGGCAGTGACGAGTGGGGTACCGCAAGGTTCTGTGCTGGGGCCCCAGCTGTTTACATTGCACATTAATGATTTAGATGAGGGGATTAAATGTAGTTTCTCCAAATTTGCGGATGACACTAAAGGGGTGGCAGTGTGAGCTGCGAAGAGGATGCTATGAGGCTGCAGAGTGACTTGGATAGGTTCGGTGAGTGGGAAAATGCATGGCAGATGAAGTATAATGTGGATAAATGTGAGGTTATCCACTTTGGTGGTAAAAACAGAGAGACAGACTATTATCTGAATGGTGACAGATTAGGAAAAGGGGAGGTGCAACGAGACCTGGGTGTCATAGTACATCAGTCATTGAAGATTGGCATGCAGGTACAGCAGGCAGTTAAGAAGGCAAATGGCATGTTGGCCTTCATAGCGAGGGGATTTGAGTACAGTGGCAGGAGGTGTTACTACAGTTGTACAGGGCCTTGGTGAGGCCACACCTGGAGTATTGTGTACAGTTTTGGTCTCCTAACTTGAGGAAGGACATTCTTGCTATTGAGGGAGTGCAGCGAAGGTTCACCAGACTGATTCCTGGGATGGCGGGACTGACATATCACGAAAGACTGGATCAACTAGGCTTGTATTCACTGGAGTTCCGAAGAATGAGAGGGGATCTCATAGAAACGTTTAAAATTCTGACAGGTTTAGACAGGTTAGATGCAGGAAGAATGTTCCCAGTGTTGGGGAAGTCCAGAAGCAGGGGTCACAGTCTAAGGATAAGGGGTAAGCCATTTAGGACCGAGATGAGGAGAAACTTCTTCACCCAGAGAGTGGTGAACCTGTGGAATTCTCTACCACAGAAAGTTGTTGAGGCCAATTCACTAAATATATTCAAAAGGGAGTTAGATGTAGTCCTTACTACTCAGGGGATCAAGGGGTATGGTGAGAAATCAGGAATGGGGTACTGAAGTTGCATGTTCAGCCATGAACTCATTGAATGGCGGTGCAGGCTCGAAGGGCCGAATGCCCTACTCCTGCACCTATTTTCTATGTTTTTATGTTTACCCTGTCAATCCCCCTCAGAATCTTGTATGTTTCAATGTGATCACCTCTCATTTTTCTAATCTCCAGAGCGTATCGGCCCAATCTACACAATCTCTCCTCATAGGACAACCCTCACAACCCAGGAAGCAATCTTGTAAACCTTTGTTGCGCCGCCTTTAAGGCAAGTATATCCTTCCTCAGATAAGGAGACCAAAACTGTGCACAGTGCTCCAAGTGTGGTCTCACCAAAGCCCTATACAATTGTGCTTTTTGGTCAAGTTCTTCAGTACAAAGACGGAACATAAGAACATAAGATATAAGGCCCCTCGACCCTGCTCCACCACTCAATAAGACCATGGCTGATCTGATCTTGTGCTCAGTTCAATTTCCCCGCCAGATCCCCATAAACTTTGATTCCCTTATCTTTCAAAAATCTGTCTATCTCCACCTTCAATATATTCAATGACCCAGCCTCCACAGCTCTCTGGGGAAGAGAACTCCAAAGATTCACGAACCTCAGGGAAGAAATTCCTCCTCATTTCTGTTTTAAATGGGCGACCCCTTTTTCTGAAACTATGCCCCCTAATTCTAGATTTCCCCATGAGGGGAAACATCCTCTCTGCATCTACCCTGTCAAGCCCCCTCAGAATCTTCTATGTTTCAATAAGATCACCTCTCAGTCTTCTAAACTCCAATGAGTACAGGTCCAACCTGCTTAACCTTTCTTCATAAGACAACCCCTTCATCTCAGGAATCAACCTTGTGAACCTTCTCTGATTGGCACAAGAGATATTTATTCTTTCTCAGATAGCCTACACTCGTGTTTGTTTTGTACGGCACTTGGTAATTAAGTAATTTGTGTCAAAGTCTGGCAGCAGTTTAGAGGATTTATTTTCAATGTGAATCTACAGCTGCCTCTCACTGCTTTATAGAAAGGTCACTAAGTGTCACTTTGGAGGCATGACTTAAAGATGTTCTCGTCATGCACTCGGGTCCAATGCCATCCCGTCTGTACGATAAGCAAAAATAACTTCAATGGATTTAAAATGGAAAAAGTACTCAATAAAGGAAAAAGAAAGAAGAGTTGAAAGTGAGTTGGGAATCCCTGGCCAAAGACAGCCCTAAATGAAGGAAGTGCATCCAGGAGGGCGTTGAGCACCTTGAGTCCCATCGCCGAGAGCATGCAGAAATCAAGCGCAGGCTGCGGAAAGAGCGTGCGGCAAACCTGTCCCACCCACTCTCTTCTCTCAATGACAATCTGTCCCATCCGTGACAGGGACTGTGGTTCTCGTATTGGACTGTTCAGCCACCTAAGGACTCATTTTAAGAGTAGAAGCAAGTCTTCCTCGATTCCAAGGGACTGCCTATGATGATGATGATGATGATGATGATGATAATGATGGTCAATGCAGAAAAAGAAAAAGGTGTAGTTTAAAAAAAAAGAGTTGATTCAGTTACCTCTTTGCTAAAGTTTACATGTTCAAGCATTTCTTTTAACTCTTGAGGGGGTGCTGCAACAGCAGTGGTGGTGCTTGAACAGCAAGGCATGCTGGAAGAGTCCGTTGGTTGTCGATAGTCAACTGCCCATGGCTCATCGTGTTCAAAGGCTGGATTAACGCTCGCCTTGCTCTCGATGCCATAGACGTGTCTAAGTTACAGAACACATTGCCAATTCCTCAAACATTTATCAAAAAAAATCTTAGAAAAAGAAAAAAAAGAGTTTCAAAATGTAAGAGAAAGGGGAAAAAAAAAAGCCTTTGAAAGAAAGAAAAATTTGGAAAAAGTTTTGAATAAAAGGCTTACAGTAAATTATTCGGCGGTTTGTGGAATATCTTTGGCAGGATGAGAGTCGCAGACGAAGCAAGGAGCAACAAACCAAAAATGGACACCACGGTAACCATGGCAATTAGCGGCTCGGACTCGAGCTCCGCGCAGTGCTCACCTCGATACACCCAGTCAGAATCTACGTGGCACCTGGAATTTAGAAAATGAGAATTATCTGGATAAAATACCATGGTGTTTAGCAGTGCCTGCTGAAACAGGCCCTGCCTCTGGAAAATAAATCATGCCCAGGTATACAACTGGCTTCGGATCGGGGCAACGTACCACGTGGCTTTGTTTATTGGTATTGCACAGTATACTGTGTCGCCAGTTGAGTGTTAAGAGACCCATCTGTCACATGATCAAAAATTGAGTTAGCTTTCTGCGTAAAAAGCACCTTGGGCCCTGAAAGGTGCTATACTGTATCACAAAAACAACTTGTTTTTATATAGAAACAGAGAAAATAGGTGCAGGAGTAGGCCATTCGGCCCTTCGAGCCTGTACCACCATTCAATAAGATCATGGCTGATCATTCACCTCAATACCCCTTTCCTGCTTTCTCTCCATACCCCTTGATCCCTTTAGCCGTAAGGGCCATATCTAACTCCCTCTTGAATATATCCAATGAACTGGCATTAACAACTCTCTGCGGTAGGGAATTCCACAGGTTAACAACGCTCTGAGTGAAGAAGTTTCTCCTCATCTCAGTCCTAAATGGCTTACCCCTTATCCTTAGACTATGCCCCCTGGTTCTGGACTTCCCCAACATCGGGAACATTCTTCCTGTAAATGTCAACAATTGTAATTAAGTGCTGTTCAGAGGGCATTGTCATTTATTTAAAATTTTGTACATCGACAACAATACAAGGAATCAGTGAGTGTAGATGAACGGAGTAGGATGCAAGAGCAGTTCCGTCAGAATTTTATATATTTCTATGAAATCTCCTCACATCCATCTAAACTCCAGTGAATACAGGCCGAGTGAATCCAGTCTCTCCTCATATGTCAGTCCTGCCATCCCGGGAATCAGTTTGGTGAACCTTCGCTGCACTCCCTCAATAGCAAGAACGTCCTTCCTCAGATTAGGAGACCAAAACTGAACACAATATTCCAGGTGAGGCCTCACTAAGGCCCGATACAACTGCGGTAAGACCTCCCTGCTCCTATACTCAAATCCCCTAGCTATGAAGGCCAACATACCATTTGCCTTCTTCACCGCCTGCTGTACCTGCATGCCAACTTTCAATGACTGATGTACCATGACATCCAAGTCTCGTTGCACCTCCCTTTTCCTAACCTGCCATCATTCAGATAATAGTCTGTCTCTCTGTTTTTGCCACCAAAGTGGATAACCTCACATTTATCCACATTATACTGCATCTGCCATGCATTTGCCCACTCGCCTAACCTGTCCAAGTCACCCTGCAGCCTCTTGGCATCCTCCTCACAGCTCACACCGCCACCCAGCTTAGTGTCGTCTGCAAACATTCTAGAAGATTTGTCAAGCATGATTTCCCTTTCATAAATCCATGCTGACTTGGACCGATCCTGTCACTGCTTTTCAAATGTGCTGCTATTTCATCTTTATTAATTGATTCCAACATTTTTCCTACTACTGATGTCAGGCTAACCGGTCTATAATTCCCTGTTTTCTCTCTCCCTCCTTTCTTAAAAAGTAGTGTTACATTAGCTACCCTCCAGTCCATAGGAACTGATCCAGAGTCGATAGACTGTTGGAAAATGATCACCAATGCATACACTATTTCTAGGGCCATTCCTTAAATACTCTGGGATACAGACTATCAGGCCACGGGGATTTATCGGCCTTCAATCCCATCAATTTATCTAACACAATTTCCCACCTAATAAGGATTTCCTTCAGTTCCTCCTTCTCACTAGATCCTCGGTCCCCTAGTATTTCCAGAAGGTTATTTGTGTCTTCCTTCGTGAAGACAGAACCAAAGTATTTGTTCAACTGGTCTGCCATTTCTTTGTTCCCTATTATAAATTCACCTGAATCTGACTGCAAGGGGCCTACATTTGTCTTCACTAATCTTTTTCTCTTCACATATCTATAGAAGCTTTTGCAGTCAGTTTTTATGTTCCCAGCAAGCTTCCTCTCATACTCTATTTTCCCCCTCCTAATTAAACCCTTTGTCCTCCTCTGCTGAATTATAAAATTCTCCCAGTCCTCAGGTTTGGTACTTTTTCTGGCCAATTTATATGCCTCTTTCTTGGATTTAACACTATCCTTAATTTCCCTGTTAGCCACGGTTGAGCCACCTTCCCCGTTTTATTTTTACTCCAGACAAGGATGTGCAATTGTTGAAGTTCATCCATGTGATCTTTAAATGTTTGCCATTGCCTATCCACCGTCAACTCTTTAAGTATCATTCGCCAATCTATTCTAGCCAATTCACGTCTCATACCATCGAAGTTACCTTTCCTTAAGTTCAGGACCCTAGTCTCTGAATTAACTGTGTCACCCTCCATCTTAATAAAGAATTCTACCATATTCTGGTCACTCTTTCCCAAAGGGCCTTACACAACAAGATTGCTAATTAGTCCTTTCCCATTACACATCACCCAGTCTAGGATGGCCAGCCGTCTAGTTGGTTCCTCGACATATTGGTCTAGAAAACCATCCCTAATACATTCCAGGAAATCCTCCTCCACCGCATTGCTACCAGTTTGGTTAGCCCAATCAATATGTAGATTAAAGTCGCCCATGATAACTGCTGTACCTTTATTGCACGCTTCCCTAATTTCTTGTTTGATGCTGTCCCCAACCTCACTACTACTGTTTGGTGGTCTGTACACAACTCCCACTAGCGTTTTCTGCCCTTTAGTATTCCGTAGCTCCACCCATACCGATTCCACATCATCCAAGCTGATGTCCTTCCTTACTATTGTGTTAATTTCCTCCTTAACCAGCAACGCTACCCCACCTCCTTTTCCTTTCTGTCTATCCTTCCTGAATGTTGAATACCTCTGAATGTTGAGATCCCAGCCTTGGTCACCCTGGAGCCATGTCTCCGTGATGCCAATTACATCATATTCATTAATAGCTGCCTGCGTAGTTAATTCGTCCAACTTATTACGAATACTCCCTCGCATTGAGGCACAGAGCCTTCAGGCTTGTCTTTTTAACACATTTCGTCCTTTTAGGATTTTGCTGTAATGTGGCCCTTTTTGCCTTGGGTTTTTCTGCCCTCCACTTTTACTTTTCTTCTTTCTAACGCCTTTAATGTAGTGAAATGTCCCAAGGCGCTTCACAGGAGTATTGAATATGAGATTTTTAAAAATTTGACATCGAGCCACATAAGGAGAAATCAGGGCGGGTCAAAAAGATAAGTTTTAAGGAGCGTCTTGAAGGAGGAAAGAGAGGTAGAGAGGCGGAGAGGTTTAGGGAGGGAGTTCCAGAGCTTGGGGCCCAGGCAGCTGATGGCACAGACACCAATGGTTGAGCGATTATAATCAGGGATGCTCAGGGGGGCAGAATTAGAGGGGTGTAGACATCTCGGGGGAGTTTGTGGGGCTGGAGGAGATTACAGAGATTGGGAGGGGCGAGGCCATGGATGGATTTAAAGATAAAGATGAGAATAAATACAAGTTGTTGTTGTAAATTCAACATTAAAGAGGGAGTGTCAACATCAGGACCCATTTTGAACTTCAAATTGTTTAGAATAATTAACATTTACTGCTTTTGATTTTATCCTGTCAGTTTCTGTTTAAACTATTACCCTTGAAGGTGTGATGTGCAGTAAGGTGAGTGATGATGTCTCTCTACAGCACCAAGTCGTGAGCTTATTCATTCAAGGCTTATTCTTGGCTGGAACATTTTAAAATTGGGAAAGCAGGGGAAGGCCCGAGACCCATCATGCAGAGCAGCGCCAAGATCGAAAGGACACATGAGAAGATGGCGTTAATTGGAAAGCAGCAATGAGGTGACAACAATTCTCAGTTTTAGGAGGAGGAAAGAAAGACTGAGGGAGCTGAGGAGTGCCGCAGTTTGAGGTCCCAGGATAAAAAAAAGATGGGGTGGCAGGCTGCCAATTGGCGGCCCGGCCGAACCCGGGGGCATAATTGTCCGCCCGACCTAGCCGTTGGCCAACAAAAAATAACATGGAGTCGCTGGCAGCGCCACCTCCCCTTTAAGGGCGGCCGTGCCACCCAACCACAGAGAGTGTACCAACAGCAGACGGGGAAATTTTCCACGGGGCAATTTCGGGAAGGGGTCGGCTCCGGTCAATAAGAGGTCGGCGCGTGCACATCGTGGCAGGAAAACAGGCACGGCGGTCCCCTACTGCGCTCCAGAACTGAGGACGGGCAGTATCCAAAATGGCGGTCGCTCTGCGGAGACTCGGCGGCCAGGCCTTCTGGAAAGGGGCAACTTCCGCCCCTCAATTTCAGCAGCGGAGGATAAATAGCACGTAGGACTGAAATGGGGATCATACATCAGCTGACCAGCTTTCTCTCGTGTCCTCGAGAGTAAGAAATGTGCTGGAGGAGCCCCCTCCCTCAGGTATGGGGACCATCTTCATGTCTTGGAGAGACTAGGAGGGTTAAGTGTGGTTTAGGGGCAAGATGTGTATCACAAGGAAACCAAGCTTCTTAGAGGCAGCTTTAGCAATGGAAGAGATGTGGGAGTTGGAGTTGAGATACGAGGAGCTAGTAAGGCCAAGAATGTTGATGGATGGAGAAACCAGGGCTGGAAGCCTCCAAGGTAAGAGGTGGGAAGTGTTGCTCACACATGACACGTAAAGAAATAAAAGAACCAAGATTCTCACTACCCCGTTGATGGTGGATACTAAGAAGTCAGAAACAAACCTGATATGTCCTTACTGTAAAGTATAAATGCACACGAGGCCCATGCTTGAGAGAAGGTCACTCTGTGACTCTAACCTTTATTAGCCAGCACTCAAGTGATGAAGGTGGGTGGAGCTTCCCCTTTTATACCTGAAAGTCCAGGTTAGGAGTGTCTCCCACAAGTTCACCACCTAGTGGTCACTGTTTCACAGTGTACAACTTAGGTCAGTTTATACATGGGTTACAATGATGGTTGAATACATGACATCACCTCCCCCCCAAAGTCTTATTGGGATCACAGGTTGAGTCTCTCTGGTGGTTTACATTCCCTTGTAGAGCGCCTGAGTTGGGGCTCCAGTTGTAGGGCGCTGGCTGTTCGCGGTGCCTCAGGACAGTCCGGACTGCCTACAGTGACTGGGCTCTCCTCCCTTTGGTTCCGGTGTTCGGTCACCTGTGGTGGAGTGAACTCTATATCGTGTTCTTCCTCTGCTTCTTCTATGGGGTTGCTGAACCTCCTTTTTGTTTGATCCACATGTTTGCGGCAGATTTGTCCATTGGTAAGTTTAACTACCAGAATCCTATTCCCCTCTTTGGCAATCACAGTGCCTGCGAGCCATTTGGGCCCTGCAGCGTAGTTGAGCACAAAGACAGGGTCATTGACATTGATACCTCGCGCCCTCGCATTCCTGTCATGGTAGTCACATTATGACTGATGCCTGCTCTCGACAATTTCTTTCATGGTGGGGTGTATAAGGGCTAACCTGGTTTTGAGCGTCCTTTCTATTAGCAGCTCAGCGGGTGGAACCCCTGTGAGCGAGTGTGGTCGGGATCTGTAGGCAACAGGAGGTGTGATAAGCGGCTTAATAGGGAACCCCCATGGATTCTGAGCATCCCCTGTTTGATTATCTGCACTGCTCGTTCCGCCTGGCCGTTTGAGGCCGGCTTGAACGGTGCAGTTCTAACATGGTTAATTCCATTGCCTGTCATGAAGTCCTGGAATTCAGTGCTTGTGAAGCACGGGCCATTGTCGCTGACCAAGACATCCAATCGTCCATGGGCAGTGAACATTGCCCGTAGACTTTCTACCGTGGCAGAGGATGTGCTTGAATTTAAAATGGCACATCCGATCCATTTGGAGTAGGCATGTACTACAACCAAAAACATTTTTCTCATGAAAGGACCTGCGTAATCCACATGGATGCGTGACTATGGCTTGGCGGGCCAGGACCAAGGGCTAAGGGGGGCTTCCCTGGGCGCATTGCCTAGCTGGGCACACATGTTGCACTTGCGAACACAAAGTTCCAAGTCTGTGTCTATCCCTGGCCACCAAACGTGTGACCTGGCAATTGCCTTCATCATGACAATGCCCGGGTGCTCATTGTGGAGTTCTCTGATGAACACCTCTCTGCCCATCTGGGGCATGACTATACGGTTTCCCCACAGTAGGCAATCGGCCTGAATCGAGAGTTCATCCCTGCGCCTGTGAAATGGTTTAAATTCCTCAGGGCATGCCCCATACGTGGCTGCCCAGTCCCCATTCAGGACACATTTCTTGACTAAAGAAATACGTAGCGGGTCTCTATTTGTCCAGACTTTAATCTGACGGGCTGTCACGGGTGAGCCTTCGCTTTTGAAAGCTTCAACAGCTATGACCATCTCAGCAGCATGCTCGGTAACCCCCTCAGTGGTGGCTAGTGGGAGCCTGCTGAGTGCATCGGCGCAGTTTTCGGTGCCCGGTCTGTGTCGAATTGTGTAGTCATAGGCAGCTAACGTGAGTGCCCACCTCTGTATGTGGGCCGATGCGTTTGCATTTATGGCCTTGTTGTCAGCCAAAAGGGACGTTAGGGGTTTGTGATTGGTCTCCAGCTCAAATTTCCTGCCAAACAGGTACTGGTGCATTTTCTTAACTGCATATACACATGCAAGCACCTCCTTTTCTACCATCCCGTAGCCCCTTTATGCCTGGGACAGACTTCTGGAGGCATAAGCTACCGGCTGTAACTGACCCTTGGCATTAACATGCTGCAACACACACCCGACCCCATAGGACGACGCATCGCACGTTAAAACAGGTTTCTTACATGGGTCATATAGCGTTAACAGATTGTTGGAACATAACAAATTGCGTGCTCTATTAAAAGCCCTTTCCTGGCTGTCCCCCCAGACCCATTCGCGACCTTTGCGTAGGAGCACGTGTACGGCTCTAACAGCGTGCTGAATTTGGGAAGAAAGTTACCAAAATAGTTCAGGAGCCCCAGGAACGAACGCAGCTCCATCGTGTTACGGGGTCTGGGTGCTCTCTGGATTGCTTCCGTCTTGGATGCAGTAGGTCTGATCCCGTCTGCTGCTACCCTCATCCCCAGGAATTATATCTCTGGAACTAGGAAGACGCACTTCGCCTTTTTCTGCCACAGCCCTACCCGATCCAGTCTGTGTAGCACCTCCTCCAGGTTGTGGAGGTGTTCTTCAGTATCGCGACCCGTGATGAGGATGTTGTCTTGAAAAACCACCTTCCTTGCAATCGACTTGAGGAGGCTTTCCATATTTCGTTGAAAGATCGTGGCGGCTGAACGAATCCCGAACGGACATCTGTTGTACTCAAACAACCCCTTGTGTGTTGTGATGGTGGTCAGCTTCTTCAACTCACTCGCCAGCTCCTGGGTCATGTAAGCTGAGGTCAGGTCCAATTTTGAAAAAAGTTTGCCACCGGATAGCGTCGCAAAGAGGTCCTCCGCTCTCGGTAGCGGGTACTGGTCTTGGAGTGACACCCGATTGATGGTGGCCTTGTAATCACCACATATCCTGACCGACCCATCCGCCTTGAGCACCGGCACAATCGGGCTCGCCGAGTCACTGAATTCGACTGGCGAGCTGATGCCTTCCCTCAGCAGGCAGTCCAATTCGCATTCTATCTTTTCCCGCATCACATACGGCACCGCTCTGGCCTTGTGGTGTACTGGCCTGGCATCCGGGTTTATGTGAATCACTACCTTGGCCCCCATGAAAGTGCCAATGCCGGGTTGAAATAGTGAGTCAAATTTGTCCAGGACCTGTGAGCATGATACTCGCTCCACAGAAGAAATTTCATTGACATCGCTCCATTTCCAGTTCATGACAGCAAGCCAACTCCTCCCCAGGAGTGCGGGACCGTCCCTAGGACAATCCAGAGTGGCAACCTGTGCTCCGAATCTTTGTGGGTTACGACTACCGTGGCGCTGCCTAGCACCGGAATGATCTGCTTTGTGTATGTCCGTAGCTGTGCGTCAATCGGCGATAATTTTGGCCTCCTGGCCTTGGACGCCTACAACTTTTCTAACGGTTTGATACTCATCAGGGACTGACTGGCCCCTGTATCTAGCTCCATTGATACTGGGATGCCATTGAGGAGCACTTTCATCATTATCGATGGCGTCCTGGTGTATGAACTGTATACGTGCTCCACATGAGCTCACTGAACTTCAGCTTCCAGCGATTTCCCCCAGTGTCCATTTGGCCCGGTAGAGCTTACATCGGGCCCGTCCTCCTCGTACATCAATCTGGCTGCAGGCTTCCTGCACATACGTGCCAAGCGACCGCTGATGTTGCAATTTCTGCAGTTATATTGCTAATACCTGCAAGCTCTGGCTGGGTGTGTGCCTCCACACCTCCAACATGAGCCGTTGTTGGAAACAAAGGGTCCATTACCAGTCGATCGTCTCTGACTGTCTCTGTAACTGTCCTTAAACGCACCATTAACAGGTGTAGATGGCCCCATTACTGGCCGTATTGTCCCTTGCGATGGCGTGAATCGCCGTTCAGCTAGCCATTGTCTCTGTTGAAGTCCCCCTCTGGGTTCGACTGCATGTTGGGGCATGTCATATTGCCCCTGTCTGCCTGGAGAACTGTGTGCCTCGTTAACAATGTTGACTCCCTGTCCATTTGCTGCATTTGAGCCCAGATTTTTGTCAAACATCATTCTGGTCTCTTCCTCCCCTGAGATAAAAGTCTGGGCCATCAAGGCCGCCTCCAGGGTCAAGTCTTTGGTCTCAATCAGTTTCCTGAAAACCCCAGTGTGCCCGATGCCCTCAATAAAAAAGTCTCGCAGCATCTCCGCTCTGCATGCATCTGGGAACTTACATAGGCTCGCCAGTCGCCGGAGATCTGCCACGAAGTCTGGAACGCTTTGCCCTTCTCGCTGCTGGTGTGTGTAAAACCAGTGTCTCGCCATGTGCATGCTGCTCGCTGGTTTGAGGTGTTCCCCGATTAACTTACTGAGCTCTTCAAACCTCTTGTCCGCCGGCTTCTCTGGCGCTAGAAGGTCCTTCATCAGGGAGTACGTCCTGGATCCACAAACCGTCAGGAGATGAGCCCTGCGTTTGTCGGCCGAATCCTATCCCAGCCATTCCTTAGTGACGAAACTTTGCTGTAGTCTCTCAATAAAATCGGCCCAATCATCACCAACACAGTACCTCTCGTCTGTGCTGCTAGTGGCCATGCTCGCGTGGTTTAAATCCCAGTTTCTCGTCGCCAATGATATGTCCTTACTGTACAGTATAACTGCACACGAGGCCCATACTTGAGAGAAGATCACTCTGTGACTCAAATCTTTAGTCACCAGCACTCAAGTGATGAAGGTGGGTGGAGCTTCCCCTTTTGTACCTGAAAGTCCAGGTTAGGAGTGTCTTCCATAAGTTCACCACCTAGTGATCATTGTTCTCACAGCGTACAACTTAGGTCAGTTTATACATGGGTTACAATGATGGTTGAATACATGACAAAACCATTGAACAAGAGGACCGAAGTTTGTGAGCACAGGGCATGCAATCTGAAGAAAGTTTATGATAAGCTGAGTCATCAGCAAAAGATTAAATATGATGATGAATTGAGCAAGAAGGAACAGACTAGAACAGATGAGAGAATGAGTTAATGGAAAAAACAGTCATCAGCACGAGCACAGATAGTGATTTGAGCAGAAGCAGGACAGCCATGTAGCGGCCGCAGTGAGGGAAGTAATGTCCACCTCGGGTAAGTGTGATTGTTTTTTCTTTTATTTTTTGCGATTTATGTTGTGGTAATGTGGGCTATGTATTGGGAAATATTAAATTATTGGTGTTTTTTTTCCTCCCCCAGGCGCTTCTCAGAACGCTCCGAGGACGGTTGTTTAGCTCAGGATTTTCGTTTGCTCAGCCGGCCTAGTGCCCTAAGAGAGTTGTATAACCCTTCCCTTATCGCTCTGCCCTACACTCAGGGCCCAGCGGCCCAATTTTGCTGATTGAGGCGCAAACCTTTTACAGGCAGTATCAGGACCGCCCCACCGCCATTAACGCCCCCGAAATCCTAAAAGCTGAAAATCCAGCCCGAGGGCTTTACTCTGGGGTAAATCTTTTGGTTGAACATAAGAACATAAGAAACAGGAGCAGGAGTAGGCCATACGGCCCCTCGAGCCTGCTCCGCCATTTAATACGATCGTGGCTGATCTGATCATGGACTCAGCTCCACTTCCCCGACCGCTCCCCATAACCCCTTATCCCCTTATCATTGAAGAAACTATCTATTTCTGTCTTAAATTTATTCAATGTCCTGGCTTCCACAGCTCTCTGAGGCAGCGAATTCCACAGATTTACAACCCTCTGAGAGAAGAAATGCTTCCTCATTTCTGTATTACCTCACCTCAGGTCAGGACAAGGCAGTGCCAAAGGATTCCAGGCTTTCATGAAGCCGACACCTTTAAGACCCGGACAACCTTCTTTACTTGTACATTTTTCTTGGGACTCGCACATAGACACGCGTCCCCCCCACATGTCACAAACCTGCAGACAGCTCCCTTCTCTCGATCTATTTCGCATTTGCCGTTGTTGAGGCAATAGTTTGGTCTGAGGCTGCAGACACTCTGACAGG
Source organism: Pristiophorus japonicus (assembly GCF_044704955.1). Classification (NCBI taxonomy): domain Eukaryota; kingdom Metazoa; phylum Chordata; class Chondrichthyes; family Pristiophoridae; genus Pristiophorus; species Pristiophorus japonicus. Next base: position 155,567,520 of record NC_091985.1, read on the forward strand.
GCAGTCCGTCCACACTGACATAACCAGGGTAGCACACGCACTGGGCTTCTCTTGTCCGCCTGTTCATTCGACACTCGGAGAACTCATTGCACGCCTGGAACTTACATGTGTCGGCTTGGTCAGCTGAAAGCAGATTCCAGATTAGTCCAACTGATTTAAACATTTCAACTGAGTTAGCATTTCCGCACCTGTAATGTATTTGCTTAAGAATTCATAGCAACACATTGCTATTAAGAACTAGTTGGTTTATTAGCAAAAGGTTTAACAATCATACTACACATTACAGCATCGAAGCACTGACCACACTTGATCAGCTCCTCTGGACAGGCCACATTGTTCGCATGCCAGACACGAGACTCCCAAAGCAAGCGCTCTACTCGGAGCTCCTTCACGGCAAGCGAGCCAAAGGTGGGCAGAGGAAACGTTACAAGGACACCCTCAAAGCCTCCCTGATAATGTGCAACATCCCCACCGACACCTGGGAGTCCCTGGCCAAAGACCGCCCTAAGTGAAGGAAGTGCATCCGGGAGGGCGCTGAGCACCTCGAGTCTCATCGCCGAGAGCATGCAGAAACCAAGCGCAGGCAGCGGAAAGAGCGTGCGGCAAACCAGTCCCACCCACCCTTACCCTCAACGACTATCTGCCCCACCTGTGGCAGGGACTATGGCTCTCGTATTGGACTGTTCAGCCACCTAAGAACTCATTCTAAGAGTGGAAGCAAGTCTTCCTCGATTCTGAGGGACTGCCTATGATGATGATGATGATGATGATGATGACATTACAGTTCATCCACCTAGCTCTCAACCACCTGCCTCATCGTGGATCCCCTGAACCCAACTGGCTGGGGTTTTATTGAGTCTTGTGAACATCACGTGACTGGATAAGCCACTTATAACTATTTTAAAGTAACTTTAAATGAAGTGGCCCTTTTTTCTTTAAGGGTGCCAAAAACCATAAATTAATAATGGAACATTAAATTAACAGCTCTATAAATTTGTGAGCATACTCACGGGTGCATACATTACAACACCCTTCACACTATAATCAGGGCCATTATTGGACACTATTGTGTAGATAAGGGTCGCCAACTCTGGTTGGACATGTTCCTAGAGGTATCATCACATGACACCTGATCTCCAACAGCCCCGCCCCCATGTTGCCGCCATTGGTCACCAGACATGTCGATCCTCGCTGTGCACCACCTTCCTATACCAATTGGAAAGCAAACTGAATCTTCATTGCCCGATTAGATGCTTTTTAACTGTTAGTGAAACAACTTTTTCCCCCATCTCCAGTAGTTTTATAATGAATAAACAAAAGTGATCAAGGAAAATAAAACAAAATTGACTTAATGGCCCTATGACTTTTTTCTCCTGGCTTGCTCACAGCAGTGTCCTGGGGATCATTCTTCCATTCCTGGAGATTCCAGACCAATGCTGGAGGGTTGCCAGCCTCATGCAGATATATTGCTATGGGTCTGGTGACTTTTCACGTCCATATATGGTCTTCACCGTGATGGAACCACTGGTGGGAAATAAAACCCTCTGCACTTGTTACTGCTATTTTGAGATTTTGATTATGGTCTCAACAGTCTCGCAGGTTGGCGATGACTGGGACCTCCCAGAATACATTGCTTCTCCTAAACTATTTTAGACAGAATTCCTGATTTTATTCTTTGACTGGTACCATTACACTCATTGCTGCATTCACTCTGTTTAACTAATAGTAACTTGTGGCACCTCAGTCTATTTGTTTCCTGCACATCGACACACAGGGGTCGAAATTGCCCCTTCCGATAAGGCCTCTGACTGCCGGCAAGCAGCGGCCACAGGGCTGTGCAGAATGGCTGCTGACTCTCCGTGGAGGGGCCGCCATTTTGTAAATCGCCCTTCCTCAGGAGCGGAGTCTGGGACCGTCCCGACTCGGTGTGCATGCGCCGACCCCTTACCATCAGGCGGGGACCCCCTCGCGAAATTGCCCGTGGGAGCGGTGCTGACGCAGGCCGGTGCCTCCGGCAGCTTTTGCTGTCGGCGCCCTCTCTCTGTGACATGGCGGCATGGCCGCCCTTAAAGGGGAGGTGGCGCTGCCATCTACGCCATTTTTGTTTCGTCGGCCGACTGCCGGGTCAGGTCGACAATTATGGCCGCGGGTTCGGGGGTCGGGCCGCCAAAAGGCAGCCTGGCACCCCCCACCCCCCCTCTTGGGTACCAGGCTGCTGGCCCAGCCGAAACCCTCCCTGGTGGCCCAGTGGAACAAACTAAAATGAATGCAGAGTTCGCATCGGCTCTCCCCTTTAACTGAAGGGGAGGGACGTTGTGACGCATGAGCGCGACGCTGATGACTGACAGCGGCAGACACTCCGCCCCGCCCCCCACTTCCGCCCGCTGGGAAAAAAACCCATGAAGAGCTGAATGTCGATGGATAAAAATGATAGTTGGGCCCCGTTTTGGGCAGAGGTGAATTTCTATCCCCTAAACTTTTAAAGCTCCCGAATGATCACATTTAAAATAAGTGACCTTCACTCTGTTTTGTCTGCTTCCCTTTTTGTCTCCTTTCACAATTCCGGCTCGCGACAGTATCCGTTGCTGCTCATTACCTGGCTCCACGTCGAGAGAATATTTGTCGATCTCCAGATTATTCTTCTGGGCGGCTGCGTTGCAGAAGTCTTCCAAGACGCAGTAGACCGCTTGGGTGACATTGTACGGCACGGACTTGGCAAACTTCATTTTACTGTTCACTATGATACTGCCGTTGCGGAAATTGAGAACCTCCAGCTGTCTGAATCCCGTCAGGTTGGTCTGCAGGTATGGAAGCAACTGCGAGGAGAAAGGAATGTCATTACCCACAGATACTTCTGCCCCCTCTCACCTTTAATTAACTAGAGTTGCTGCAGGAAAATTACCTTTTTAGGTGTCAGCCGTGGCTCAGTGAGCAGCACTCTCACCTCTGAGTCAGAAAGTCATGGGTTCAAGTCACACACTAGGGACTTCAGCACATAATCTAGGCTGACACTCCCAGTACTGTTGGAGCGCTGCACTGTCGGATGTGCCGTCTATTGGATCCCAGCACACTATTCAAGGAAGAACAGGGCAGTTCTCCTTGGTGTCCTGGCTATTATTTATCCCACAACAACATCACTAAAAACGATATTTATCTGGCCAGTATCTCATTGCTGTTTGTGGGAGCTTGCAGTGTGTAATTTGGCTGACGCGCTTCCGACATTACCACAGTGATCACACTCCAAAAAAAAAGTAATTAATTGTCTGAAAGTGCTTTGGCATGTCCCAAGGTTGTGAGAGCACTATAGAAATGCAAGTCTTTCCTTCCTTCCTTCCTTTCCTTTCCTTTCCTTTCTCTTCCTTCCTTTTTCTTCCTTCCCTCCTTCCTTTCTCTTCCTTCCCTCCTTTCTTTCTCTTCCTTCCCCCCTTCCTTCCTGTTATATATTCCTGTTGTATTTACTCTGTACAGCCACCAGAGGGCTCATTCCCCAGAGTCCCAAGGGATCTCATAATCCCTTGCGAGCACAGGTACTTAAGAAGGCTTCACAGGTTGGAGAGGCACTCTGGAGATCTGCAAGAAAAGACGAAGGTCACACTTTACTTTGTTCAGTCTGACTCTTTCTCCATACTCAACAACTGGCGACAAGATACAGATAGCGAACCCAAAGATGCAGAGAACAGTGGGCATCCTGGAGAAATTTTCGGAGGGAGATGATTGGGAAACTTTTGTGGAGCGACTCGACCAATACTTCGTGGCCAATGAACTAGATGGGGAAGAGAGCGCTGCCAAATGTAGAGCGATCCTCCTCACCGTCTGTGAGGCACCGACGTATGGCCTCATGAAGAATCTGCTCACTCCAGCAAAAACCACGGAGAAATCGTATGACGATTTGTGTACACTGGTCCGAGAGCATTTGAACCCGAAGGAAAGCGTTCTGATGGCGAGGTACCAGTTCTACACCTACAAAAGGTCTGAAGGCCAGGAAGTGACGAGTTATGTCGCCGAGCTGAGACGCCTTGCAGGACATTGAGAATTTGAAGGACATTTGGAGCACATGCTCAGAGACTTTTTCGTACTTGGCATTGGCCACGAAACCATACATCACAAACTTTAGACTGTAGAGACCCCAACCTTGAGTAAGGCCATTGCGATAGCCCAGGTGTTCATTGCCACCAGTGACAATACGAAGCAAATCTCTCAGCACACAAGTGCTGCTACAAGTACTGTGAACAAAGTGATGTTGTTTTCAAATCGTAACATACAGGGCAGGTCACACATACCTGCAGCTGCATGACCGCAGATGTCTCAGAGTCCACCATCAAGGGTGATGAATGCAAGGCCATTAACACCTTGTTGGCGCTGCGGGGGTGATCATCGTTTCCATTCATGCCAATTCAAAGAACACTATCGCCCGCTGACGACACTTCGTGAGCCCAGGTCTTAAACAAATTCCCTTTGCTGTTCGAACCAGGCATCGGGAAATTCCAAGGAGCAAAAGTGCAGATCCACCTAATTCCGGGGGCGCGACCCATCCATCACAAGGCGAGAGCAGTACCGTACATAATGAGAGAAAGGGTAGAGATCGAGCTAGACTGGCTGCAATGAGAGGGCATCATTTCACCGATCGAGTTCAGTGAGTGGGCCAGTCCCATTGTTCCAGTCCTCAAGGGAGATGACACCACCAGAATCTGTGGCGATTACAAAGTAACTATCAATCGTTTCTCCCTGCAGGACCAATACCCACTACCAAAAGCTGATGACCTCTTTGCAATGCTGGCGGGAGAAAAGATGTTCACGAAACTGGATCTGACTTCAGCCTACATGATGCAGTAACTGGAGGAATCATCGAAGGCCCTCACCTGCATCAACATGCACTAAGGTCTTTTTGTTTATAACAGGTGCCCGTTTGGAATCCGTTCAGCGGCGTCGATATTCCAGAGAAACATGGAAAGTTTACTGAAGTCAGTCCTGCACACCATCTTGGTCACAGGTCACAGTCCAGCACCTGCAGAAGCTGGAGGAGGTTCTTAGTCGACTCAACTGCGTGAGGCTCAGGTTAAAATGCTCAAAGTGCGTTTTCCTGGTGCCTGAAGTGGAGTTCCTGGGAAGGAGGATTGCGGCGGACGGCAATCGAGAATGCACTGAGGGCACAGAACGTGACGGAGCTGCAGTCGTTTCTGGGACTTGAACTACTTTGGTAACTTCTTACCGGGTCTCAGCACCCTGCTAGAACCACTACATGTCTTACTACTAAAATGGGGTGAATAGGTTTGGGGCAAAAGCCAAGAAAATGCCTTTGTAAAAGCGAGAAAAGTGTTACACTCAAACAAATTGCTTGTGTTGTATGATCCATGTTAGCGTTTGGTCCTAGCATGTGATGCGTCGTCATATGGCGTCGGGTGTGTATTGCAACAAGCTAATGAAATCAGGAAACTGCAATCGGTTGCTTATGCATCCAGGAGTCTGTCTAAGGCTGAGAGAGCCTACAGAATGATTGAAAAAGAAGCGTTAGCGTGTATCTATGGGGTAAAGAAAATGCATCAATACCTGTTTGAGCTAAAATTCGAATTGAAAAATGATCATAAGCCACTTATGTCCCTGTTTTCCGAGAGTAAAGGGATAAATACCAACGCATCGGCCCGCATCCATGTTTGTCCACCACAGGGGTCGAAATGGTGCAGCCCGCAGATCTAGCCATGGTTATGGAAGCATTTGAGAGTGAGCAATCACCCGTCACTGCCCGGCAGATCAAAACCTGGACAAGCCAGGACCCCTTATTATCTCTAGTCAAAAGCTGTGTGCTTCACGGGAGCTGGTCCAGTGCCCTAGTGGAAATGCAGGAAGAGATAAAGCCGTTCCAGTGGTGCAAAGATGAAATGTCTATACAGGCAGACTGCCTTCTGTGGGGCAATCGAGTAGTGGTCCCCAAGAAGGGCAGAGACACCTTCATCAGTGATCTCCACAGTACCCATCCAGGCACCGTAATGAGGAAAGCAATAGCCAGATCCCACGTGTGGTGGCCCGGTATCGATGCGGACTTAGAGTCCTGCGTTCACAGATGTAATACATGCTTGCAGTTAAGCAATGTACCCAGGGAGGCGCCACTAAGTTTATGGTCTTGGCCCTCCAAATCGTGGTCTAGGGTACACGTTGATTATGTAGGCCCGTTCTTGGGTAAAATGTTCCTTGTGGTTGTAGACACATACTCCAAGTGGATTGAACGTGAGATAATGTCAGCTAGCACGTCCACTGCCACCACTGAAAGCCTGCGGGCCATGTTTGCCACACACGGCTTACCCGATGTCCTGGTGAGCGACAACGGGCCATGTTTTACCAGTGCTGAGTTCAAAGAATACATGACCCGTAACGGGATCAAACATGTCACATCTGCCCCATTTAAACCAGCCTCCAATGGTCAGGCAGAGATAGCAGTGCAAACCATCAAGCAAGGCTTGAAGAGGGTAACTGAAGACTTACTGCAGACTCGCCTATCCCGAGTCCTGCTTAGCTACTGCACGAGACCACACTCACTCACTGGAATCACATCTGCTGACCTGCTCATGAAAAGAGCACTTAAGACAAGGCTCTCGTTAGTTCACCCTGATCTACATGAACAGGTAGAGAGCAGGCGGCTTCAAGAAAGTGCATACCATGATAGCGCAAATGTGTCACACAAGATTGATCCTGTATTTGTATTAAATTATGGACAAGGTCCCAAGTGGCTTCCTGGCACTGTCGTGGCCAAAGAGGGGAGCAGGGTGTTTCGGGTCAAACTTTCAAATGGACTCATTCACCGGAAACACTTGGACCAAATCAAACTCAGATTCACGGACTACCCTGAGCAACCCACCTTGGACCCTATCTTTTTGATCTCCCAACATACACACCAGTAGCAACCGGCACCACGGTTGACCACAAAGCAGAACCCATCATCCACAGCAGCTCTGCAGGGCCCAACACACCAGACAGCCCAGCAAGACCAGCTGCACAGCAGCCAAGCGAGGGCCCAACAAATGATTCAACAACACCAGCTTTCACACCGAGACGATCAACCAGGGCAAGAAGGGCCCCAGATCGACTCACATTGTAAATAGTTACACTATTGACTTTGGGGGGAGAGTGTTGTTATATATGTGGACTTGTATTTACTCTGTACAACCACCAGAGGGCTTATTCCCCAGAGTCCTAAGGGATCTCATAATCCCTTGGGACCACAGGTATTTAAGGAGGCTTCACAGGTTGGAGAGGCACTCTGGAGACCTGCAATAAAAGACTAAGGTCACACTTTGAGCTCACAGTGTTCAGTCTGACTCTTTCTCCATACACTACACTTCCTCCCTTCCTCCCCTACCTTCCTCTCCTTACTCCTCTTCCTTTGATCCTGTAATTGAGAGATTGAATGGTCACATCAGACACTCATGCCTAGCCCCTCCCAACATGTATGGCCTGATGAGGAAGCTGTCCCTGCTCACCCCCCCTACCCAGTTCAGGCTTGCGACTAGTATTGCCGTCGGGTCCCCACTTGTATTATTAAAGAAGGGCCCACTGCCTTCATGTGGATGTCCTACTTTCCTGCTCAAAAGAGCAGGTTAAAATCAGGACAGCACAGGAAGGCCACGGGATCACAGGGGGTAAGTCACTGCCCTGATTTTAACTGTACAGGACCACACGACTCAAACTTAGCATCCCAGTCATGTGAAGTTAATTCTTCAAAAATAACCAACTCTTCTCATAATTTATAGGATAACTGCCCTGCCAATGACTAACTGGAAACCTGTTCAAGATTCTGCAAATCCTCTGGGAGGACAGAGGCACCAATGTTAGCGTCCTCGATCAGGCCAACATCCCCAGCATTGAAGCACTGACCACACTCGACCAGTTCTGTTGGGCAGGCCACATTGTCCGCATGCCTGACACAAGACTCCCAAAGCAAGTGTTCTACTCGGAACTCCTACACGGCAAGCGAGCCCAAGGTGGGCAGAGGAAACGTTTCCAGGACACCCTCAAAGCCTCCCTGATAAAATGTAACATCTCCACCAACACCTGGGAGTCCCTGGCCAAAGACCGCCCTAAGTGGAGGAAGTGCATCCGGGAGGGCGCTGAGCACCTCGAGGCTCGTCGCCGAGAGCATGCAGAAAGCAAGCGCAGGCAGCGGAAAGAGCGTGCGGCAAACCAGTCCCACCCACCCCTTCCCTCAACGACTATCTGTCCCACCTGTGACAGACTGTAATTCCCATATTGGACTGTTCAGTCACCTGAGAACTCACTCTCAGAGTGGAAGCAAGTCTTCCTCGATTTCGAGGGACTGCCTGTGATGATAATGGAAACCTGTTGTGTTCAATTGGTTGAGGCATTTGAAAGATTGCATATAACTATATATAACTATAAGGACTTGCTTAGATACAAAACAAACTTGTGACTTGGCAATAAATGCACTTGTAGTCAGATTGCACATAGAGCACAGAGATGTGTACACTTGTGATGGTTCCTTCACGTGCACTCTCACATAATCTCCCCAATTTATTTAATCTGCTGAGGAAGGTGAAAACCACAGATATAAGTTCAAATACAGTGAAACGCAGATGTTTCTTCCTGATCCCAGAATCTTCATAGGAACAGGGTAGGCTATTCAGCCCCTTGGGTCTGTTCCACCATTCAGTTAAATCATGGCTGTTCTGCACCTCAACTCCATTTGCCTGTCTTTGCCCCATATCCCTTGATGCCCTTACCGAGCAAAAATCTATCAATCTCAATCTTGAAAGGTTTAATTCGTCCAACTTTTGGGGGAGAGATTTCCAGATTTCCAGTACCCTTGGTGTGAAGAAGTACTTCCTGACATCAGCCCTGAACGGCCTGGCACTAATTTTAAGACTCTGCCCATTTGTTCTGGAGTCCCCTAGCAGAGGAAATAGTTTCTCTGTATCTATCCTATCGAATTATTTTATCATTTTAAACATTTCAATCAGATTGCCCTCAATCTTACATACTCAAGGGGATAAAAGCCAAGTTTACGCAACCTGTCCTCATAATTTAACCCTTTAAACGGTTCTGACATGATTAAGGATTTGCTTTCTTTGGCTTGTGGCTTTGTCCTCTAGCTAGAAATAATAAAATGGTTAAAGGTGTTGATTCCCAGGATGCTTAATGTGTCAGTGTAAAATTTAGATGTCTGTGCTGTTTAGCTTCCGCTGAAAGTGCAGGATGTGTGATTCCTGCCTGTTGACCTCTTTTGGTCACCACATTGAGAAACAAGATAGCCAAGACAGTCTTGAAATAAGGGACAATGATTAGTTACATGCCTAGATGGTAAACAAGTTGGCCATCTGGTAATTTTGTAGGAACTACCTTATTTCTGTGGATCTTCAACTGTTATCAGAATATAATGAATCATCTAGTGCATGACTAGAGGCCTATAAAGAGCTTGAGCTTTCCTTCATAATTTGTAAAGAGATTCTGGATTGAAAGGATCGATAAAGGTTATGTCTCCACCCCGGGGATAAATGGGGTAATATTATTTATTTCTCTACATGTCTACTGCTTGGAGACATTGCATGTGTCAAAGACTTGGTCAAACACAATAAAGGGATTAAGTTGCAAGGATTAAGTTACAAACCATATTTGGATATCAGATTCAAATTGTCTCACATTAACTGTATTTGAGCCTTGTCAGAGACATGGACCATGTACAGTAGACACCTCAAGTCGCTGGAGAAATACCACCAACGACATCTGTACAAGATCCAACAAATCCCCTGGAAGGACAGACGCACCAACATTAACATCCTCGAACAGGCCAACATCCCCAGCATTGAAGCACTGACCACACTCGATCAGCTCCGCTGGGCAGGCCACGTTGTTCGCATGCTGGACACGAGATTCCCAAAGCAAGCGCTCTACTCGGAACTCCTTCACGGCAAACGAGCCAAAGGAGGGCAGAGGAAACATTACAAGGACACCCTCAAAGCCTCCCTGATAAAGTGCAACATCCCCACTGACACCTGAGAGTCCCTGGCCAAAGACCGCCCTAAGTGGAGGAAGTGCATCTGGGAGGGCGCCGAGCACCTCGAGTCTCGTCGCCGAGAGCATGCAGAAATCAAACGCAGGCAGCGGAAAGAGCGTGCGGCAAATCTGTCCCACCCACCCTTTCCTCAACGACTATCTGTCCCACCTGTGACAGGGACTGTGGTTCTCGTATTGGACTGTTCAGCCACCTAAGGACTCATTTTAAGAGTGGAAGCTAGTCTTCCTCGATTCCATGGGACTGCCTATGATCATTATATCCAGTTTTGTCCTCTTGTTGTTAAACCACAATTTAAGTTAAACGACCTGATTACATTTATATTGTTCATGCCTTTCTACATTAAAAGACCATGCATATGTTCCTTCCCAATCTTCTTTTCACCATTAAAAACACGTTCAGTTCCACGAGCCTCTCTGTATAACTGAGCTTTGACTCGTAAATTCACACTTGTTGCATAAATATTCTTTTGAATTTAGGTTACCCAAAACTAGCACATAATATTTCAAATTTTGTCTTACTAATAACCAGTTTATGCAGATTTAAAAATTTTATTTATTTGTATACGGGATGTGGGCATTTATTGCCCATCCCTAATTGCCCTCGAGAAGGTGGTGGTGAGCTGCCATTTCAGAGGGCAGTTAAGATCCAACCACATTGCTGTGGGTCTGGAGTCACATATAGGCCAGACCCGGTAAGGACGGCAGATTTCCTTCCCTAAAAGGATTTTAGTGAACCAGATGGGTTTTTACGACAATCCGGTAGTTTCATGGTCACCATTACTGACACTAGCTTTTTTTAAATTCCAGATTTATTTATGAACTGAATTAAAATAATCTGTCTGATTTATAATCAAATCCCTTTTGGATATATCCTGTTACTTGATTAGCCTTGTTGACAATGTCTTTACAATGATGATTTTATGTTTAAAAGCTTCAGGTGTTGGGCTCGATTGACCTCATTTACTTTCTACATGTTCCACGATAAATATTCAAGACTTCTCTCACTCTTGAATATATCAACTGCTGTTTAATGCTTTGAAGCCACAAGATCTTTCCCACAGTCGCCAGTTTTGTTTCTGTTAGCAACGCAATTCACTAAATCAGGTTACAAGTGGCATGAAAGGATACACAGAATAATACACCATTGGAGCATTATAGATGTGTACGGGGTCCCGAGCTGGCTTTAGATCATCGCCACTCACTCAATCGCACAATTGGATTAACCCCTGACAATTCTGAATGTTTTTTTTCTGTTGGTTTCCATCCATTAAAGTCTCTGCCATCACTTCGGGGGAGTTGAGTACACGGGCAAGGAAGCACTGCTATCAGACAATGGGCCATCTGACATTAGAGGTGTAAAACTGTATGGCCCAGAAATCCCGGTTTCTCCTTCCCAGGGGCGTTCGGATGGACTTTTGAAAAAAGATGCCTACTTACCTGTTCCTGCTGCGTCCGCTTGAGTTCCCGGTCCTGAGGCCTCCACTGACTGCGCGTTGCAGCGCGAGCACGTCAGGACATGTGCGGGCCTGGAGCTGCAGTCACATGGCTCTGGGCAGCCAATCAGGTAAAGTATATTCTCATTCATAATAATGGGAATTCTGTAAGTTGGAGTTCCCATTATTATGAATGAGAAAGCCCCCCCCCAAACACCAATAACCAATAATAAAAGATAGAAAAAATGCACAACTAATTTAAATTAAAGTTATTTATGTATTAAAAAAATATATTATTTTTCCGATTTTTTAAAAACGTTTTTTTAATGATGGTTTAAAATAAACTTACCGTAGTGAGGAGGGATTTTAACAATAAAATGTGTTTTTAAAATTTTATTTTACAATGTTTTGTGTGTTTTAAAACTCTTACGCCTGTAAAAGTAGGTTATAAGCCTGCTTTTATCAGGCGCAAGAGTTTTGAGGACATTTGTTGGGCAAGATATGGGTAAATCCCGCAATCTTGCCCTTGCAAATGTCCTCGCTCCCGATATACGTGCGATCTGTCAAGCCAGAAACATGACACATCAGAAAAGCTTTTCGATGCCTTCCTGGGTCCGTAGGCACTCTGTACGGACCTGGGGAGGCCGTGATTTCTGGGCCAATGTTACGATGTGTACCTGCGCAGCTTATAACGCCACGCATTTTTTACATCACAGAGAAACGCCCCAAGGTGCTTCATAGAGGCAAAATGGACACCGAGCCAAAGGTGACTGATTAGCAGTAGCGATCGAAGCTTGGTCAAAGAGGTGGGTTTCGAGGAGGAAAGGTTTAAGGAGGGAAGTCTCGAGTGTGAGACCTGGGTGGATGAAAGCACGGACATCAATGGTGGGGGTGAAGGGAGAGGGGAGCAAGGATATCATTTTCAAAATTTCTAACTAGAATTCTCTGCACACATTACAATGTCTTCACTGACTCACAGTTACCTCTGACTATACATAATATGCCAGGACCAGTAGATAGACCCAACCATTTTGCACCAGCTCAGTTTGAAATGATTAAAAACAGTAGACTTGACATAAACATGAAGCGGGGGGGGGGGGGGGGTGTAATTGTAACTTTTGGCACTGGTATAAAACAGGTGATATTGGAAATGAAAAGTGGGAGCGATGTATAATAGGACCATAGGAGCAGGTCATTGAGGCCCTTGAGCCTGCTCCACCAGTCAATGAGATCATGGCTGATCTACGACCAAACTCCATAAACCCGCCTTTGGCCCGTATCCCATCATACCTTCGGTTAACAGAAATCTATCAATCTCAGATTTAAAATTAACAATTGATCTAGCATCAATTGCAGTTTGCAGAGGAGAGTTCCAAACTTCTACCACCCTTTGTGTGTAGAAGTGTTTCATAATTTCACTCCTGAAAGGCCTGGCTCTTAATGTTTAGACTATGCTCCCTGGTCCTGGACTTCCCAACCAGCGGAAATAGTCTCTCTCTATCTATCCTATCTGTTCCCCTTAATATCCTGAAAACTTTGATCAGATCACCCCTTAACCTTCTAAATTCCAGGGAATACAACCCTAGTTTGTGCAATCTCTCCTTGTAACTGAACCTTTGGAGTCCAGGGATCATTCTGGTAAACCTATGCTGCACTAACTCCAAGGCCAATATAGCCTTCCTAAGTTGTGGTGCCCAGAACTGCTCACACTACCCCAGGTGTGGTCTAACCAGGGCTTTGTACATAACTTCTACCCCCTTGTATTCTAGTCCTCTCGATATAAAGACCAGCATTCCATTAGCCTTTTTGATTATTTTCTGTACCTATGATCTATGTACCTGGACCCCCCAAGTCTCTTTGCACCTCCACTGTGTTTAACTTTTTACCATTTAGAAAGTACCCTGTTCTATCCTTTTTAGGTCCAAAGTGGATGACCTCACATTTGCTTGCACTGAAATCCATTTGCTACAGTTTTGCCCATTCACTTAATCTATCGATATCCCTTTGAAATTTTATACTTTCATCTACACTGCCTACAATGCCGCCTATCTTTGTATCATCGTCAAATTTGGATATGTGGCTTTCTATTCCTATTATCTATGTCGTTAATAAATCCGATGAATAGTTGAGGCCCCATGTGGGACACCACTAGTCACATCCTACCAATTAGAGTACCTGCCCATTATCCCTACTCTCTGTCTCCTGCTGCTCAGCCAATTTCCTAACCTAACGTATTAGTCTAATCATTGTTACAAATTTCTAATTCCTAACATATTGTTACATAACACGTCTGTCTCTTGTGAATACAGAACGAAACATTGGAGGAGCGAATTATTCCAAACACTGCAAAAGGGTCCACTCACCAGTTGAAGGAACTGCTGTTCCAGTGTCCTGTATTCCGGGGAACTCTTATTGAAAAGGTCATCGGAAAACATCATGTTGGTGACTCGTAAGCTGAAGAACACCACCAGCTCTTTAGGTGGAACAGGCGTCAGGGAGCTTCTTGTTAAATACTTCAGAGGGGAAGAAGATGCGGTAGAGGGAACACTAGGCTGACTTCCGGACAGCACGTCTGTGGTGACCACACTCGCTGCATCAAATTCACCTCCGACATCTTCCTCTCCCGTTTCAAAGTCTGTCATTTGATTATTGGAGGCGTGAGGAGCAGCAGTTGTGTGCGGCACAGCGGCAATGGTGTGGGTCTCGCCGTCAGACTTGTCCCCACCAAAATCAATCAGGTCGGAGGTCAGCGTGTGTGGCGGGGATCCCGTGGATTGGTTGATAGATTCAGCGGGCTGCCTTTCCACTGGGAGCTCTGTAGATGGCGTCAGGGGTTGTGAGGCGTCCTCTGTCAATGGCGCTGAGGTGGCATTTCCTTCAGATGATGCTCTGGAGCTGTCGGGGGGAACTCGATGGTCCGCCAATGATGGAAGCTGAGGATCTGAAGCAGAAGGAATATTCAAATCCGGTGGTGTTAATGATATCAGTAAACCGCTCAAATCGTTGGGTGTTTGAGGCATATCTGTAATCTCTGGGTCTATAGGAAAACAAAAGCTTTGCTCCTTCATAACACTAATACAACTACATTCCGTAGATTATTTTTGTTACTTTTTCTAATTCTAACAGACTTTCACCAGATCAGACTTCGGCTGCGATGGATAGACTAATGTCATTGGGCAGGCCACATCGTCCGCATGCCAGACACGAGACTCCCAAAGCAAGCGCTCTACTTATCTCCTTCACGGCAAACGAGCCAAAGGTGGGCAGAGGAAATGTTACAAGGACACCCTCAAAGCCTCCCTGATAAAATGCAACATCCCCACTGACACCTGGGAGTCCCTGGCCAAAGACTGCCCTAAGTGGAGGCAGTGCATCCGGGAGGGCGCTGAGCAGCTCGAGTCTCATCACCGAGAGCATGCAGAAACCGAGCGCAGGCAGCGGAAAGAGCGTGCGGCAAACCAGTCCCACCCACCCTTTCCCTCAACAACTATCTGTCCCGCCTGTGACAGGGACTGTGGTTCTCGTATTGGACTGTTCAGCCACCTAAGGACTCATTTTAAGAGTGGAAGCAAGTATTCCTCGATTCTGAGGGAGTGCCGATGATGATGAGGATCCCGCTTTGATTTTTAAAAGAATGTATTGAGGCAAAGGCGGGATTTGAATATGGAGCATCGTATGGGTTTGGGCGTGGGTGGGGGTTAAAGTGGCCGCAAATGCATATGCGGTTCCAACGCATTACTTCCAGGATTAACACGGGCGGGATCGCTGTTGATGCGGAATATTCTCCAGAAAGACGAGTTACCAATGTCCATTGCTCCACTGTAGCAATATTACAGGTTGCAGCCCCTCTTCCAATATCTGACGGGGCTGCTCCTCAAATTCTGGTTGCACTCCAGTCCCACACTCCTGATCTTTGGGCACCCTGTGCGGAGGGGAGTGGGTAGGTCTGAGGGCCTCCTCGTAGGACTGCTCCTGGGCACGGCCAAGGGGGCCATCAGCCGGTCCAGGCAGCGGGCGGTCGAGGGGGTCGTTCAGCCCGACTGCCTGCCTCTCTTCCACGGTTACATCCGAGCCAGGGTGTCCCTGGAGATGGAGCACGCAGTGTCCACCGGTACGCTCGCGGCCTTCCGTGAGAGGTGGGCACCGGAGGGACTGGAGTGCATCATCACCCCCGGCAACCAAATTTTAATTTGATTTGTTGACGTTCCCTTTAATGTTTATTTGTTGGTTTGCGGGTTCTGGTGGTCATGCCCCTTTAACAAAGGGTCACATGGTTGAATTGTATTATTTAAAAGAGTTGTAGCGATATTACAACCGACATTGGCATTTAACAGCGCATCCACCACTTTCCCGCACTTCCTGAAACTCGCCATGGAAACCACAATGGCAACTGAGGGGCCTCATTAAAAGCCAGGCAAATACAGCAGTAAATGTTCAGTGCTCACAGCTGCCTCCTCACCTCCCACTGGGGAAGGGCTTGTTCACAGCACATGTGGTCAGGGGTGAGTTTCTGCACCTTGAAGGTTTTGGGACTTAGATCAGGATGGGTGGCTCCATGGCTACCTTTGATTGGACATCGGACTAGGAGCAAAGTGACCATCAATAACAGCACCAGCTAATTGAGGGGGAGGGGCAGTATGGGGAGGGGCAGCGAGGGGTAAAGAGGGGAGTGAGGCGTGGGAACGAGCAGAGAGGGGCAGGGCAGAGAGAGGGGGCGAGGCAGAGAGAGGGGGCGGGGCAGTGAGAGGGGGCGGGGCAGGGAGGGAGGGGCATAGAGGGGAGTGGGGGTGGCAGGGCAGAGATAGGGGGTGGGGCAGAGAGGGGCGGGGCAGAGAGAGGGGAGGGCAGAGGAGGGAGGGGCAAGGGGGTGCACACTGGAGGCAATACCCGCGACACAGGATGCGTACAGAGGCTGAGTTTCCTTGACATGTCGGATCAGCAGTGCTTGAGGGAGCGTAGGTTGAGGGCAGACATCTGCAGCCAGAAGATCATCTCCCTGCTGGACCTGGTGGCCACGCGTTACCAGTTGTTGTCATAGGGACCACCGTCCTGAACTCTGCCGGAGAGACGTAGTTAGGGTCTCCCAGTCGCCTGTCCACAAATGCATGAGGCGAGGCAGTGTTCAACATGCTGGCGATTATGTGAACTTCGCCCACGATGGCGCCGGTCAGAATGAGCGAGCGCTCGGGTTTGCGTCTCTGGCTGGCTACCCACAGGTGCAGGGCATCATCGACTGCACACACCTGGGCACCCGGGCACCCTCAGATCACCCAGGAGTATTCATCAGCTGCAAGGGCTTCCACTCCATCAATGTGCAGCTGGTATGCCAGCACAAAAAAATATTTCTGCCAGTGTGTGTGCAAGATTGCTGGGGAGCTGCCATGGATACTTTCATCCTACAGCAGTCCAAGCTCCCTGACACCAATTGACCTACAAGCAGACGGAAAGGGCGGCTGCTGGGAGACAAGGGATAGTCACTTCAAACGTGGCTGATGACACCCGTCCGAAACCCCAACACTGAAGTCCAACAGCACTTATAACGAATGCCATAAGATCATCAGACGTGTGTTCGAACAAGCCATCGGCATGCTGAAGATGCGCTTCAGATGCCGGACAGATCTGAAGATGCCCTTCAGTACT
Source organism: Pristiophorus japonicus (assembly GCF_044704955.1). NCBI lineage: Eukaryota > Metazoa > Chordata > Chondrichthyes > Pristiophoridae > Pristiophorus > Pristiophorus japonicus. The sequence continues at coordinate 155,584,613 of NC_091985.1, forward strand.
CGCCAGCGAGGGGCTCCAGAATGGTTGTGGTATGTTGCGGTCTGCACAACATTGCACAGCAGCGAAGTTTGGAGCTGAAGGAGGAAAAAGGCACAGAGCACACGGTCTCTTCGGATGAATTCAAAGAGGAAGACGAGAAGGAGGAGGGTGATGAGGGCACTGCACCACCACCTGTTTTATTGCTGCCCGACGCCCATATTAATGCAAGGTTCACTTATGTTGCACCACTGGACCCATGTCACAAGCACATGCAACGGCCCCTCTTCCCACACCTCTAGGTTTTGGAGCCCCTGAGACGGCATAGACGACTAGACCTGCACCTATACTGGGACAGACTCATCCATCGGGTCACGAGGCAGCATGTGGGGTACTGACTGGGGGCCGGGAGGGGTGGGCAATGGGTGAGAAGTGGAAGGGGTTTGAATGGAGTCCCCACTTCCATGACCCCTTTTGTCATCATCCCTCACATGGCCACATTTCACTGCTACCACTGTGCTGGGGAGTACTGTGGTGCAGATCAGTGCAGCCCTGTGAGACCAAGGCTATGGTGCCTGTCATCCTATTGAAGGTGGCAGACATGTTGGCATCCAGAGTCTGCATGGCCGTGATCAAGGCCTGCATGGACTAAAGTGATTGCAGCGTTTGATGTTCCAGAGAGCTGGCCACTCTATCAATGGAAGAAGGTATCCTCACAATGCCCGGCCCCACTCGTGCTTGAAGCTGACTCCTCCAATCTCTCTGCAAACATAGCGATTCCACTTTGAAGGCCTGTCAGTGCATCGCACATTGTCTGCTGTTGCTCATCGACGGCTCCCGGGGTACAGCCTCTGTGTGCAGCTGAGCAAAACTTGGGGCATCCTGTGCCCTCCGACGCTGCTCTCCCTGTCTCCACCATCTGCTCTTGCTCACTTGTGATGTGTGAGTCACCGGGTGAAAACCCCAACTATCTCCCTTGTTGGTCCCTGCGAAGTGAGTATCTGAGCTGGTGCATGATCTGCAAGAGTCCTGTGACGGTGCACCCTCAGGGGGACTCAGCTCCTCTGAGGACCCGTCACCCGCCACATTCATCGACTCCCGCTGCATGCCTGAAGGCCCTGCGGGAGACGGACATGAATTAGTCGTGGCACGGGAAGAATGTTGCATGTTATAATGATGAAGATGATCATATTTCACTCGCTGTTGAAACCAAGTCAACATGACTGAGTGTTGTATGACCTGTGGGTGGCTTTTATTTAATTGTGTCACCAGCTAGCTGGGAGCTCCCCATCCGAAAACCAGGAACGCCATAATGCCACTGATTGGATAGGCTGGGGTTGTTTTCTTTGGAACAGAGGAGACTGAGGGGAGACCTGATTGAGGTGTATAAAATTATGAGGGGCCTGGATAGAGTGGATAGGACAGACCTATTTCCCTTAGCAGAGGGGTCAACAACCAGGGGGCATGGATTTAATGTAATTGGTAGGAGGTTTAGAGGGGATTTGAGGGGAAATTTCTTCACCCAGAGGGTGGTGGGGGTGTGGAACTCATTGCCTGAAAGAATGATAGAGGCAGAAACCTTTACCACATTTAAAAAGTACTTGGATGTGCACTTGAACTGCCATAACCTACAGGGCTACGGATCCAGAGCTGGAAAGTGGGATTAGGCTGGATGGCTCTTTGTCGGCCGGCGCGGACACGATGGGCCTCCTTCCGTGCTGTAAATTTCTATGATTCTATGATTCTATGATCTCCAGTGCCTCCTCATCTGCAGTTGTCAGCTGCGAGACCCGTGGAGGCCTACCTCTGGTTCTCTCCCTCTCCTTTGTGTTCTGTGCTCTTATCATGGAACCATAGAATCAACAACAACAACTTATATAGTGCTTTTAATGTAATAAAATGTCCTAAGGCACTTCACAGGAGCGTTATCAAAAGAAAATGATACCAAGCCATATAAGGAGCCGTTAGGGCGGATGACCAAAATTTCGTCAAAAGTTAAGGTTTTAAAGAGAGTCTTAAAGGAGGAAAGAGAAGTGGAGATGTGGAGAGACTTAGGAAGGGAATTCCAGGGCTTAGGACTTAGGTAGCTGAAGGCATGACTGCCAATGGTGGAGTATTTAAAATCGGGGATGTTCAAATAGGCGGAGCGCAGAGGTCTAGGGGGAGTATAGGGTTGGAAGAGATTACAGAGATAGGGAGGGGGAGGCCATGATGAGAATTTTAAAATTGAGACGTTGCTTAACTGGGAGTCAGAGTAGGTCAGCGATCAAAGGGGAGATGGGTGAGCGGGACTTGGTGCGAGTTAGGACATGGGCAGCAGAGTTTTGGATCACCTCAAGTTTATGGAGGGTAGAACTAGGGAGGGCGGAATGCATTGGAATAGTCAAATCTAAAAGTGCTAAAGGCATAGATGAAGTTTTTGGCAGCAGATAAGTTGAGGTAAGGGCGGAGACAAGCGATATTATGAAGGTGGAAATGGGCAGTCTTAGTGAGTAAGGAAGCTCAATTCATGATCAAATATGACACCAAGGTTGCAAATAGACTTGGTCACCCTCAGACAGTTGCCAGGGAGAGAGATCGAATCAGTTTAAAGGGAATGGAGTTTGTGGTATGAACAGAAGACAAGGGCTTCAGGCTTCCCGATATTTAAATGGAGGAAATTTCTACTCATCCAGTGCTGGATGTCAAGCAAGCAGTCCGACGGTATAGAGACCATGGAGGGTTCGAGAGAGGTGGGGGAAAGGTAGAGCTGGGTATCATCAGCGTATATGTGAAAACTCACCCTGTGTTGCCGGATGATGTCATTGAGGGGCAGCATGTCGATTTGAAATAGGAGGGTGTCAAGGATAGATTCTTGGGGGAGACCAGAGGTAACGATGGGGGAGTGGGAAGAGAAGCCGTTTCAGGCGATTCTATGGCTACAGCTGGAAGGATAGGCATGGAACCAGTCGAGTGCAGTCCTACCCAGCTGGACGACGGTGGAGAGGCGTTGGAGGAGGATGGAGTGGTCAACCGTGTCAAAGGCTGCAGACAGGTCGATAAAGACGAGAAGAGTTAGATTACCTTTGTCACAATCAATTAGGGTGTCATTTATGACCTTAGTAAGAGCCCTTTCTGTACTGTGGCAGGGGCAGATTTGAAGGAGAGGGGGATGGTACCTGAGGAGAGAGAACAATGTCGGCTAACGAGGGAGCCAGGAAGAAATGTTGGGCAGTCAGCAGTTTAGTAAGAATAGGGTCGAGAGAGCAGGAGGTGGGTCTCATTGACAAGATGAGTTTTGGGAGGGCAAGAGGGGAGACAAGAGAGAAACGAGAGAAATATGGAAATTCAGGGTTAGGGCGGGGGGTAATCGGAGAGGAAACAATCAGAGAGGTGGGCTCGAGGAGGGAGGGAATTGAAAGCAAAGCAGTTGAACAGATGTTGTCCAAATTTTTAACAAAGAAGTCCATGAGCTCCTCACGTTTATTGTTGGAGGTGCGGGAGGAGAAGGCAGGGGAGGGTGGTTTGAGATGGTTAGTGGTGAAGGGAAGCCTTGTGTTATCTTTGTCATCTTAGAATAGTGGGAAGTTTTAGTGATAGAGAGCAGGACCCGGTAGTGCTTTATATGATCTAGCCAAATCTGGAGATGGATGATTAGACCAGTTGTCTGCCAAAGACCTTCAAGTTTGTGTCCCTTAGACCTAAGGGAGTGGAGATGAGGGTTATACTAGGAGTAACGACTAGGATGAGCTTGTGTAATGGTTTTAGTGGGGACAAGGACATCAAAGGTGGTGGAGAGGGTGTGATTTAATCAGTCAGTAGCTGCAGAAATGGCACGAAGAGTGATAAGCCAAAGGCTAGATAGTTGGGAATTAGAAAGTGCAGAGTGGGGGGGGGGGGGGGGGGGGGTTGGGAGGGGGAAGGGGAATATGGGTAGAGAGTGATATAAGGAAATGGTCGGAGATTGCCTTATCGGTGATGGGTACGGAGGGGATAGCGAGGCTATGTGAGATGTTAAGATCGAGGGGGTGGCCATGTGTATGGATGGGGGAGTTGACATGAAGGGAAAGATTAAAGGAGGAAAGGAAGGCAGTGAACTCGGAATCATAGAACAGTACAGCACAGAAGGAGACCATTCGGCCCATCGAGTCTGCACTGGCTCTTTCAGAGAGCAATCCAATTAGTCCCACTCCCCGCTCTTTCCCCATATCTCTACACATTTTTCTCCTTCAAGCAGCTATCCAATTCCCTTTGGATCTCGACTATTCAGTCGGTTTCCACCTTCCTATCAGGCAGTGCAGTCCAGATCACAACCACTCACTGTGTAAACAAGTTTTTGCTCATGTTGCCTCTGCTTCTTTTGCCAATCACCTTAAATCTGTGCCCTCTCGTATCGCCCCTTCCGCCATTAGAAACCGTTACTCTTTATTTACTCTATCTAAATCCTTCATGATTTTAAACACCTCTAAGGAGAACAATCCCAGCTTCTCCAGTCTATCCAGGTAACTGTAATCCCTCATCCCTGGAACCGTTCCAGTAAATCTCTTCTGTACCCACTCCAAGGCCTTCACGTCCTTCCTAAAGTGCAGTGCCCGCAATTGGGCACAATACTCCGGCTTGGTTCGAACTAGTGTTTTATACAGGTTTAGCATAACTTCCTGGCTTTTGTACTCTGTGGGGCAGAAATTGCCCCGCACTGGGTTTAGGGCGGTCAATTCGAATTGACAGATATTTTAGCATGGGCGAGGGAAGTGCTTTTTTGAATAAAAAGAATGTTGGTTGCGGTAATGGGGCGGTTTGCGCGTGGCTTGCGGGGTGCTACGCTCAGCAAATTAGCGCCGCACTGATGATGTCAGTGCGACATGGACATGCCACGTCATGCTGACGCGTCACATCGTCCTTCCCCTTTTAAAGGGGCCGAACCAGTGGCCACCATTGTTGGGCTGACTGTAAAGTCAACCGACAGAAAAAAAGATGGTGGGCGCCGCCCTCCCACCCCCCTTTAATGGTGGCCGGGGGGGCCAGGGCCACTCGCCCCGAGAAGCTGTGGGTGGCATCGCCCCAAGCTGACCTCGCGTACCGCGGGGCAATTTCCCCCCCCCCGAGGGGCGCAAAGGGACTGGCGCGGGGCGGGTAAGGGGTCGGTGCGCAAGGTGATGATGTCATCGGCGTGCGTGCGCCACGCCAGTGTGCTAATCACAGGGCGCAGAACACTTTTCACCGTCGGAGCCCCAGGGGCAATACTGGGGAGGCGGGGGGAGTGGGGGTGCTCTGGCTATTGCGCCTGGGGGGGTGATACACTTTAGTCCCCTGCAGTAGTGCATCCTGGAGACGCTAACGGGCCTTTCTGGGAGGGGCAATTTCGGCCCCTATTTCTCTATTTATAAAGCCCAGGATTCCACAGGCTTTATTAACCGCCTTCAAAAATATGTGCACAAATGCTCTTGCACCCCATTTAAATTTGTACCATTTAGCTCGTAAAGTCTCTCCTCATTCTTCCTACCAAATGTATCACCTCGCACATTTCTGCATTGAATTTCATCTGCCACCTGTCCGCCCATTCCACCAGCCTGTCCATATCTCCTCTTGATGTCTAGCACTATTTTCCTCACTGTTTACCCCACTTCCAAGATTAGTCTCATCTGCAAATTTCAAAAATTGCGCCCTGTACCCCCAAGCCCAAGTCAATACTGTATATCAAGCACAGCGGTGGTCCTAGCACTGAACCCTGGGGAACACCACTATACACCACCCTCTAGTCCGAAAAACAGCCAATCACCACAATTCTCTGTTTTCTATCCTTTAGCTAATTTTGTATCCATGGGCTTATATAGGGTACTTTCTACGTGGTACTTTATCAAATGCCTTTTGAAAGCCCATATATATGACATCAACCTCACTGCCCTCATCCACCCTCTCTGCTACCTCATCAAAGAATTCAATCAAATTAGTCAAACACGATTTGCCCCTAACAAATCCGTGCTGGCTCGACTTTATTGGTCCATTGAATTTTCTCCTGGATTATTGTTTCTAAAAGCTTCCCCACCACCGACGTTAAACCAACTGCCCTGTAATTGTCAGGTTTATTCTTCTCCCATTTTTTCAACAAGGATGGACCATTTGCAATCCTCTGGTACCACCCTGTATCCAAGGAGGGTTGGAAGATTGTGGTCAGCACCATCATTCCCTTCAAGCAATGCTCTGCAGCTCCCGCGCAGCCAGCTCCCGTGCAGACAGCCCCCGTGCAGCCAGCTCCCGTGCAGCCAGCTCCCGTGCAGCCAGCTCCCGTGTAACCAGCTTGCTGACTTTTAGAAAGGAAAAAAAATGCCCAAACGCAGTATTTTGAATGGGTCATGCTGCCTCTTAAAGGGCCCCCCCCCACCAACACCCAAAATTTAAAGGGAACTCTGACCACCACCTTCACAATTTGTACTCCTGCAATAGGGGAAGAACAGACCTACGAGTGAGCGTAATGGCAAGTGTTCAGCTGATGGATGAAGAGCATTTGGTGAGGGTGACTAACAGGAAGAGGAGTCAAACTGTATAGGGATGAGCACGGGTGGCAGTGGTGGCTGGACAGATATGGATGTGAGGAATCGCCTAGACAGAGAAGGATGGGTGGGCTTGCAAGGTAAAGTGTGTGCGAAGAGTGAGTTGGCTTGAGAAGGCAGAGTGAGGAGTGTGGGTGATACACACCTCACCTCCTGGACCACCCCCAGTGAGGCCTTCTTTTTTTCAGCAGGAGCTTTCTTCCTTCCATTACCGGGGAAGAGTACCTCTCTCCCCGGTTCCTCACAGCGCCCAGTACAACATCAAACGAGGTGTCATTAAAGCTGGGCGTAGCCTTTGATCATCCTGATTCCTTACTCAGAGTTCTTTCTCTGTTGCTTCCAACATAAAGCTCCTGCAAATTCCATCCTCGGAAATACTGGCCTGTCAAATATTGGAGTTGAGATCGCGCCATGTGGGTCCCCAGCATGCCTGCTTGCCGTGCAATCAACGCCAAACCGGCAAATAAAATTCTAATGAGGTAGCTGCGTTAAATAGTCCTGTGTTGGTACAGTTCTATGTTGGTACGGGCCTGTGTTGGTACGGGCCTGTATTGGTATGGACCTGTGTTGGTATATTCCTGTGTTGGTATATTCCTATGTTGATACGGGCCTGTATTGGTACGGGCCTGTATTGGTATATTCCTGTGTCGGTACAGGCCTGCATTGGTACGGGCCTGTGTTGGTATATTCCTGTGTTGGTATATTCCTGTGTCGGTATGGGTCTGTGTTGGTATATTCCTGTGTTGGTATATTCCTGTGTTGGTACGGGCCTGTGTTGGTATATTCCTGTGTTGGTACGGGCCTGTGTTGGTATGGGTCTGTGTTGATATATTCCTGTGTTGGTATATTCCTGTGTTGGTACGGGCTGTGTTGGTATATTCCTGTGTTGGTATATTCCTATGTTGGTATATTTCTGTGTTGGTACGGGCCTGTGTTGGCATATTCCTGTGTTGGTATATTCCTGTGTTGGTATATTCCTGTGTTGGCATATTCCTGTGTTGGTATATTCCTGTGTTGGTATATTCCTGTGTTGGTATATTCCTGTGTTGGTACGGGCCTGTGTTGGTATATTCCTGTGTTGGTACGGGCCTGTGTTGGCATATTCCTGTGTTGGTATATTCCTGTGTTGGTATATTCCTGCGTTGGTATATTCCTGTGTTGGTATATTCCTGTGTCGGTACGGGCCTGTGTCGGTACAGTCCTGCCTCTTCCCCAGATCTTTGCCTAACTAACAGTTCTTTTTGTACGGAGTTTACCGATTAAACAGCAAGGCTGTACTCTAAATAACCGACTCACCTTCTGTCACACTTATCCCAGTCGATGGTGCTGTCCAGGCTGCCATTGTTCTGGTATCGTCCTCTCCTCCATCTACTATTGGTCCAATTCCATGATCGCCAGTGGATGCCAGGGATGGAGTGAGCACTGTGCTGCTGTCCTGGTCCACTGCAGCTCCTGGGACAGCATTGGCTCCTGCCTCATGATCGCCAATAAGTGGAGAGATCGTCGCGTGCACGATGCCGTCAGACTGCTCTGCTTTTCCAATGACGGCTGACTCCTTGTTTTCCTCATCCACGTGTACAATGATTTGTTGTGTGTAAGAAGGCAATGCCTGAGGTTGTTCTCCTACTAATTGCTGAACATTTGTGTCCACGTGCAGCTCGTCGCTGACGGGATGCGCGGCAGGCGACCCTGTGATACTGAGAGCGGTAAAGTGACCCGCGGTGCCCTCGGTGATGCCCACCTCAGCTGGAGGGGCAAGCTCTGGCTGGGTGGCAGAAGCCGTGACACTGACAGCGTTTTCATCCGCTGCGATCTCCTCCTCGACTTCCTGTGTGTGTTCAGGCTGCGCCATTGGAGCAGAGATGGTCCTACCAACATCCTGGTCTGCAGTAACGCCCTCGTCCGTTCCCCCATGAAGATATGCCTCGGTTTCCTGCACAGATGGAGAAGCAGTGCTACTAATGGTTTCTTCGCCTGCAGCAGTGGTTGATTCGGTCCCTGCTACGTGACGGGGCAGGGCCGTAGAAGAAACTGTGACACCAACTATATCCTCATCAATGGCCATGTGCTGTATGCCTTGGGAAATTGGGGTGGTCGCGATAAGCTTCTCTTCTGCAATAATATGCCCACCGGTGATGACGAGTGCGGGCGTGAACACAGGGCTACCGATCTGGTGTTCACTCTCAGTCACCTCTCCTTCCGAACCAGATAGGTGACTTGACCAATCAGTAGGGGCACCAGAGGTTACACTGAGGATGGGGAGTATCTGGGTAGCCTGAACTACAGTACCGGTTGTGGCTTCATCACGAGCTCCATCGAGTCTTCCTTCAAAAGGGACAGTCGGAATCCTCTCCGCAAAGCTGTCCTCCACAAATTCCTCACTGTCGGATGGACTGAAGTCGTTATCCTAAAAAGAAGGAAAGAGATATATTTTTGGAACACACACAATTGTTCTGGAGATCATAAATTGCGACCTTAATTCAACGCTTTCCCTGGATCCGTCCACCTTACATAAGAACAGAAGAAATAGGAGCAGGAGTAGGCCATACGGGCCCTCGAGCCTGCTCCGCCATTTAATACGATCATGGCTGATCCGATCATGGACTCAGGTCCACTTCCCTGCCCGCTCCCCATAACCCCTTATTCCCTCATCGTTTAAGAAACTGTCTAGTTTTGTCTTCAATTTATTCAATGACCCATCTTCCACAGCTCTCTGAGGCAGCGAGTTCCACAGATTTACAACCCTCTGAGAAGAAATTTCTTCTCATCTCTGTTTTAAATGGGCGGCCCCTTATTCTTATTCTAAGATTATGGCCCCTGCTTCTAGTCTTGCCACTTTCCTCCCTGCTTTTCAAAATGTTTCTTCAAAACCCTCCCCTGATTGTGGCTGTGGTTCCCACCCTAACCCTTTCCATGTCTCTCCTGCTCTGCTTCTGGTAATGTGAAGCTCTTAGTGATGCCTCGGAGGAGCAGGATGGGAAAGTGAGCTGGTGCAGGGAACCGTTGATAGCTTTAACAGAGAGACTGGTACTTAAAGAGTACATCGCAGTCATGTCTGACTCTACTGCACTCCTTGTTAAAATAATAGTCGTCTCAAGTACCACAGAACCGTGAAATCATAGAATGGTTACAGCACAGAAGGAGGCCATTCGGCCCATCGAGCCCGTGCTGGCTCTCTGCAAGAGCACCACATATATAAAAAATGATGGGCCTGAAATTGATGCACTCGCCGCCCACTGCCGCCGATATTCCTCTGCTCGAACCGCCCAGCGCCACTTTCGACGTGGCCAGGAGCGAGCGGGAGGGGAGAGCCCACCGACGTCAGCGGACGGCCGATGCGCGCAAGTGGACTTCCGCCCGCCGAGATGCCAGATTGGTGCGGGCGGGAGTCGGCGGGAGTTGGCGGTGGACCGGTTCGCGGAGGCTGGTCTGTCCTTAACCGTAAGTGGGAAGGTGGGGGAAAACATATCAGTGACATTTTTTTTTACTTATTTCTTTACAGGGACTTTCCTGGACGGGGTCCCCTAATGGTCGTCAGATGTTTTTTTTTATGCTTTTTATTTTCAGGTCTTCGACCCTCCGTGGGCCCGACTCCATCCTCGGCAGTACTTGGGCGGCAAGCGCCTCTGCTGCTGAGAATGAGAGCTCCCGCCGGCTGCCGCCCAGGTTGGTGGCATACGTCGCTGCTTTGCCACCCGTCGACCTTCGAGGGACCTTGCTGATGAAAACCCCGTCCAAAGAACCATCCGCTACCTCGGGCGGCCATCGGCGGTCCTTTGGGCGACCCTTAGGTGGACGGAAGCCTTCACCAAATTCGGGTCCTATGATCTTTACTGACTCCTGATTGCAGCCATCATTTCTCTAGTTCTTATGTCTTGAGATGCTGAGGTTTTGAGCCATACCCAGGGTGAGGAGGGGAAGAGGAGCTCGACAGCGCTCTCCTGAGGTGCAGGGTCTAACAGATGTGGTTCTGATGATGGCAATGTGTGCGGAGAGCATTGACCTTACCCGATCACTCCTGGACACCATCAGTGAGGTGGCTGATGAGGTATCGAGACTGTCGGGTGAAGTAACAACATTCTCTCTCTCTCTCTCTCTCTCTCTCGTGAGAAATGGGAATACTGTCCGGAACACGAGGGAGGGAATATCTCAGTCACACTGAACCTCCACCTTATTCTGAGACCGCCCGCTGCGCTTGGTCTTGGTGACATCCCCATCCCTGCCTGCAGGCAACGTTTCTTGGGTTGGCACCAAGCTTATTCTTTTGAACATCTCGGGTATTGCGCACTTCTTCATTGGGTGGGGGCGCGGGGGAGGCCGTAATGTGGAAGGCCTGGCTTGGCCCTTTTCAGAGGCTGGTCTGAGGATTGGAGTGGGAGTAGCAGTTGATTCTGTCAATGGGCGCGGGATCTGGGTGTGTTTCCTTATTGCAGCAGCTAACTCCAACATTTCCTCCCTCATGTTCGCCGCCAGTGTCTCAGCTACCTGTGACATTCCCTCCCTCATGTTCACTGATAGCGCATCAGCTAACTGTGACATTCTCTCCTTCATGTGCATTGACAATGACCCAGAAATTCCGCTTTCTCCTTCCCGCGGGCGTTCGACTAAATTTTAGAGAAAAAGTATGCACTTACCTGAAGCTGCTGCCCCCGCTCGACTTTCCGATGCACAGGCCTCCTCTTGCTGCGCATTGCAGCGCGTGCACGTCGGGACGTGCGCAGGCCTGGAGCTGGAGTCACATGGCTCTGGGCAGCCAATCAGGTATAGTATATTCTCATTCATAGTGATAGGAGTTTCGTCAGTCCGAAACTCCTATTACTATGACTGAGAACCCCCCCCAAACACACAAAACACTAATAAAAAATAGAAAATATACACTACATATTTAAGATTAATTTAAATTAAAGTTATTAATGTCTTATAAAAAAAATATTTTCCCCATTTTTTAAAAAAGTTTTTTTAATTCTGCCTTAAAATAAACTTACCGTTGTGGGGAGAGTTTTTAACAATAAAATGTTTTCATAACTTTATTGTTATGTTTTTGTGTGTTTTAAAAAACTTGCGCCTGTAAAAGTAGGCTATGCGGCAGCTTTTTCAGGCGCAAACTTTTTGAGGACATTTGTATGCGTAAATATTGCAAATTTGCACGTACAAATGTCCTCGCTCCCGATATGCGCGAGATCTGTCAAGCCAGAATCTTGACAGATCGGAAAAGCTGGTTTTCAGTGCATTCACATTGCGCGCCGAAAACCGGCTTTTCAGATGCCTTCCCGGGTCCGTAGAAACTTCGTAAGGGCCCGGGGCATTGGAATTTCAGGCTCATTGTTTCATAGGCCCAGCTTGCCTCCCCCCACCCACTTTATTATCAGAGTATATTGAATCTGATTGCAGCATTTTAAAAGCTATTTAAACACACAACTATCAAGCAAAGCAACAAGAGATGGGCTTGAATTGACGGCAACTGATCTGCCCCAACTAACCTGGGTTATTCCAGTACTGATTAGCATGGCTCCACTTTGATGGTCCAGACGCATCCTAATCCTAAACTAGCGGCTTCCAGGTTCTGCACTGTGACGATTATGGGCAGATACTGGGCTTTACCTCCTGGGCGTTAAGCATCCCATGCGTGGAGCGCAGAGAGTGAAATCTGGCAGGTGGATGTCCCGCCTGTGACAGAGACCATCCAATTTTCCATCCTGTGGGTTCTGTAAGGGGTGTCTGAACCTCCCCGCCAGCTTCTCTGCTCTGTGCCCCGCCCTGACAATGGGAAAGATACACCCCTATAACTCTAAACCGGAGGGGCAGAGAATTGGCCTGTGCAGGTGCTGGAGAAAAGTCCCAGTATCGGTACCAAGCCAAGCATCTGGCATAGTGGCAACTGCATACACAGTTCATGAAGGAATGGAGGGACGCTGTGTAAAAGTGACACTCAGGAGCTGATGCACACTAAATACGATAAACGCTGTTGGTTCCATGAAAACCCTATCTCCTCAATACTGTGGGCTGGATTTTCAGTTGTCTGTCATCTCAGTTAGCGACCAGAGGGGAGTTAATGGGAGTGTTAGAGGTTACCGACCGGGAGTGCAGCGTTTAGTGCCCCAACCGAAAATTCTTTCGAGGCTCACCGGGGTCACAAACCTGTAGCGCCCGGCTGCTGACGATCGCTCCGATCCTGATGTATTCCTGGTGTAACGCCCACGCTTGTGCCCCGTTCGGTAAATTCGTTGCGGCCGCCACATTGAGCGCCCACCAATAACAACGTCCGGAAAAACAGTGGGTCCAGGCTTGCAGAGTCGCTAACTGGTGGCTATTTACAGGGATGAGGAAGCGCTTCCCTCGGAGGTCACAGTCAGTGCAATGTTTACACACAGCACGGTGCGGGAGGCTCCCAGTTTGCAGCGGCAGACAGAAATAACAGGGCAGATTGAAACCAAGTGATTTTGAAAACTGTAATGGGTGCATTACTATGCCTCGCCTTTAAGACTCGGCTTTTCCCGGGATCTGACTTGGAGTTTGCGCTTGCGCAATGGGTCTGCAAAATGTATTGACCAAACTTTCGTTAGTGCCCCTCTCCACACAGCTCTGTTGTGCAACAGCTCACTTATTGCCCCGTCAGCTCTTCGACCAATTGTGATGAATTTCTGGGCGGGAGGCGCAATCTTTTTCAATGCCCTAAAAGTACTGCTCTGCCTGGGTTACCGCCACACCAAAGCTGCGACAGAATTTCCAGTCCTAGAAGTATCTAAATAATGAATAGGATGCAAGGCACAGTACCAGTTCAGTGGGAGTTGGAGCCAGGCTGAGATCCAGTTGGTCGAGATCCTCGGAGGCTGCAGGAAGAACATTTGTTTCTAGGGGGAAAGAAATTAATATTCTGTGTCATAAAACTTAAATGACATCATTTAGCAATATTGAGTTCAGAAATGCGCTTTTAATTTAAATTCAGAAATTCTTTAAATTCTAATCTCTACCCAGAGAGTGGTGAGAATGTGGAACTCGCCCCCACAGGGAGTGGTTGAGATGACTAGCATAGATGGGGAAGCGAGATAAGCAGATAAGCGAGAAAGGAATCGAAGGTTATGTTGAAGGGGTGAGGTGAAGAGGGGTGGTGTGGAGCATATACACCAACATGGACCTGTTGGGCCAAATGGCCTGTCTCTGTGTTGTAAAATACATTAACTCCCGTCTACTGAATAGTGCAAACAAATATAAATACCAGGCAGTAGGGGCGGGAAATTCGGTAGCACCCGTTTGGGGCGTTAACTTTTAAAAGTTTCAAAAATGAATGGTTTCAAACTTTCAAAAAGAATCCTGCAGTTGCGCTCCAGGAAGTGGAACAGTAAACCAAGCGTTATAGTTCCTTCCTGGAGCGCAATGGGCAGCAGGCGGGGAGGTGGCTGGAGTCGCGCTGTACACTGCGCCGTGCAGCGCTGCCGCGATCAAGGGCTCCCTTCCTCCCGTAAAGGGAAGGGCCATCGCTGCAGGCTCTGCAAATAAGAAGTACCTACCTGGACCACCAAGGCAGCCGCGATCCCGCACGATTGGCCTGGCACTCAAGCAGAGTGCTGGGCTAATCGACCGTGGGCAGTACCCACGGAGTAACTTGCAAGAGAGAAGGTAAAATGCTTTTTTAGCGGCCGGCTGCCCGATGTGCGCCTCCTGCAGCTGTCGGTGTTTTCGCCCGGCGCTGCCGCAGGGGGCGGAACACAATTTCGGGTCTGGGGCACACTCAAGGCGATGCGCACGCTGATGACTTCATCATCTCCGGGCAAAAGAGATCGAGGCGCAACACCTTACTACCACCACAAAACCCCCCGCTGAACTTAGCGGGTGCGGCCCCTTATTCTAAGATCGTGCCCTCTAGTTCTAGTCTCCCCCATCAGTGGAAACAGCCTCTCTGCATCCACCTTGTCAAGCCCCCTCATAATCTTATACGTTTCGATAAGATCACTTCTCATTCTTCTGAATTCCAATGAATAGAGGCCTAACCTACTCACCCTTTCCTCGTACGTCAACCCCTCATCTCCGGAATCAACCTAGTGAACTTTCTCCGAACTGCCTCCAAAGCAAATATATCCTTTCGTAAATATGGAAACCAAAACTGCACGCAGTATTCCAGGTGTGGCCTCACCAATACCTTATATAGCTGTAGCAAGACTTACCTGCTTTTATACTCCATTCCCTTTGCAATAAAGGCCAAGATTCCATTTGCCTTCCTGATCACTTGCTGTACCTGCATACTAACCTTTTTTGTTTCATGCACAAGTACCCCCAGGTCCCGCTGTCCTGCGGCACTTTGCAATCTTTCTCCATTTAAATAATAACTTGCTCTTTGATTTTTTTTCTGCCAAAGTGCATGACCTCACACTTTCCAACATTATACTCCATCTGCCAAATTTTTGCCCACTCACTTAGCCTGTCTATGTCCTTTTGCAGATTTTTTGTGAAGCACTATTGTCGATGATGGATCATTTACTGGATTCTTTGCTTCTTATCGCAGCAAAACAGAGGGTTAAAGGCCGTTACTGCTAGCTGTCTCTGCAGGCTGCAGAGAATACATATTATGGCCTGGGATATCAAAAGACATTGATATGTGTGGATCAATTGCTGCCACTGGGGTCCGGCCTCAGAGATACTCAACGACTGTGCCACTGATCAATGGCTCAAGTCATTCCATTCAATTCTAAGCACTGTGTGGGGCTGTAGGCTGCACATGTTTGATAGCTGTATTTCATAGAATCACAGGACAGTACAGCACAGAAGGAGGCCATTCGGCCCATCGAGTCTGCGCCGGCTCTTTCGGAGAGCATTCCGTTAATCCCACTCCCCCGCTCTTTCCCCATATCCCCGCAATTTTTTCTCCTTTAAGTATTTATCCCCTTTGAAGGCTACTATTGAATCTGTATCCACCATCCTATCAGACAGTGCATTCCAAATCCTAACCACTCGTTACGTAAAACAGTTTACCTCATATCACCTCTGGTTCTTTTGCCAATCACCTTAAATCTGTGCCCTCTCGTTATCTGGGTCAGAAGGTTGTGGGTTCAAGTCCCTCTCCAGGGACCTGAGCACAAAAATCTAGGCTGACACTCCAGTGCAGTGCTGAGGGAGTGCTGCACTGTCGGAGGTGCCGTCTTTCGTACGCGACATTAAACCGAGGCCCCGTCTGCTCTCTCAGATGGACGTAAAAGATCCCATGGCACTATTTTGAAGAAGAGCAGCGGAGTTATCCCCATTGTCCTGACCAATATTTATCCTTCAATTAATATCATAAAAACAGATATCTGGTCATTATCACATTGTTTGTGGGAGCTTGCTGTGCACAAATTGGCTGCCGAGTTTCCTACATTACAACAGTGACTAGACTTCAAAAAGTACTTCATTGGCTGTAAAGTGCTTTGGGACGTACGGTGGTCATGAAAGCCGCTATATAAACCCAAGTCTTTCATTATTTTCAACCCTTCTGCATTAGAAACAGTTTCTCTTTACTGACTCTATCTAAATCCTTCATGATTTTAAACATCGCAATCAAATCCCCTCTTGGCCTTCTTTGCTCTAAGGAGAACAACCCCAGCTTCTCCAGTCTATTCACATAACTGTAATCCCTCATCCCTCATCCCTTGAACGGTTCTTGTAAAAATTCTCTGCACCCTCTCCAAGGCCTTCATATTCTTCCTAAAGTGCGGTGCCCAGAATTGGACACAATACTCCAGCTGGGGCCTAACCAATGTTTTATAAAGGTTTAACATAACTTGCTGGCTTTTGTACTCTGTGCCTCTATTTATAAAGCTTCATTAACTGCTTTGTTTATTTAAGGAGGGATATACTTGTATTGGAGGCAGTTCAGAGAAGGTCCATGAGGTTGATTCTTGAGATGAAGTTGCTGTCTTATGAAGAAAGGTTGAGCAGGTTGGGCCTATACTCATTGGAGTTTAGAAGAATGAGAGGTGATCTTATTGAAACGTATAAGATTCTGAGGGGACTTGACAAGGTAGATGCAGAGAGGATGTTTCCCCTCGTGGGGGAATCGAGAACTAGGGGGCATAGTTTCAGAATAAGGGATCGCCCATTTAAAACGGAAATGAAGAGGAATAAGAGGAATTTATTCTCTCAGAGGGCCGTGAATCTTTGGAATTCTCTGCCCCAGGGAGCTGTGGAGGCTGGGTCATTGAATATATTTAAGGTGGAGATAGACAGATTTTTGAACGATAAGTGAGTGAAGGGTTATGGCGAGCGGGCAGGGAAATGGAGTTGAGGCCAAGATCAAATCAGCCATGATCTTATTGAGGGGCCAAATGGCCTTCTCCTGCTCCTATTTCTTATGTTCTTATGTGCCTGTCTTGCCACCTTCAAAGATTTGTGTGGGCAAACCCTGTTTTGAATACCATGAAAGTCTGACCACCTAAATATAGTTATGAGAGATACCCTTTGTCCTGGCGTACCTTCACAGGAGCCATAATCTGAGCAGCGTTGTATGAAGTCATGTAGCCATCAGGGGCTAATCAGTGGACTCACTGGAAGTGTAATGCCACATAAACAGCAGTCGGCCCATGTTTCACAGGTCAGCTTTATCTGAGAGTCAGCGTAGAAAAAGTGCCTGTGTTGTTTTGATTCTGAGGGGAATCAGCTGTTAAGAGAAGCTAATGAAGAAATAGCAGAGGCTCTGACCATCATTTTCCAATCCTCTCTGGCTACAGGTGTGGTTCCAGAGGACTGGAGGACTGCTAATGTTGTACCTTTGTTTAAAAAGGGAGAAAGGGATAGACTGAGTATTTATAGGCCAGTCAGCCTAACCTCGCTGGTGGGAAAATTATTGCAAAGAAATCCTGAGGGACAGGATAAATCTTAATTTGGAAAGACATGGATTAATCGAGGACAGTCAGCATGGATTTGTTAAGGGAAAGTCGTGTCTAGCTTGATTATATTATAGCTGTAGCAAGACTTTTCCTGCTTTTATACTCCATCCCCTTTGCAATAAAGGCCAAGATACCATTGGCCATCCTGATCACTTGCTGTACCTGCATACTATCCTTTTGTGTTTCATGCACAAGAAATAAATATAGTGAGAGAGGAAGTATTAAGGGGTTTAGCAGCTTTGAAAGTAGATAAGTCCCCAAGCCCAGATGAAATGCATCCCAGGCTATTGAGCGAAGTAAAGGAGGAAATAGCAGAGGCCTTGACCATCATTTTTCAATCTTCTTTGGAACTCGGTATGGTGCCGGAGGATTGGAGGACTGCTAATGTAGTACCCTTGCTTAAAAAGGGAAAAAGGGAGAGGCCAAGTAATTACAGGCCTGTCAGCCTAACTTGAGTGGTGAGAAAATTATTGGAAAAAATCCTGAAAGACAGGATAAATCTGCATTTGGAAAGGCAAGGATTAATTAGGGACAGTCAGCACGGATTTGTTAAGGGAAGATCGTGTTTGACTCACCTTATTGAATTTTTTGAGGAGGTAAGAGGGTCAATGAGGGTAGTACATACGATGCAGTATATATGGACTTTAGCAAGGCTTTTGATAAGGTCCCGCATGGTAGACTGGTCATGAAGGTTAAAGCCCATGGGATACAGGGCAAAGTGGCTAGTTGGATCCAAAATTGGCTTGGAGATAGGAAGCAAAAGATAATGATTGATGGATGTTTTTGTGACTGGAAGGGTGTTTCCAGTGGGGGTTCTGCAGGGCTCAGTACTGGTCCCTTGTTTTTTGTGATTTAGATCAACGATTTAGATTTGAATATAAGAAGTATGATTAAGAAGTTTTCAGACGACACTAAAATTGGCTGTGTGGTTGATAATGAAGAGGAAAGTCATGGGCTGCAGGAGGATATCAATCTACTGGTCAGGTGGGCAGAGCAGTGGCAAATGGAATTTATTTCAGAGAAGTGCGAGATGATGCACTTTGGGAGGGCTAATAAGGAAAGATTATACATATTAAGCGGTAGGCCACTTAATAGTGTAGATGAACAAAGGGACCTTGGAGTGCTTGTCCACAGATCCCTGAAAGTAGCAGGCCAGGTGGATAAGGTGGTTAAGAAAGCATGCTTGCCTTTATTGGCCAAGGCATAGAATATAAGAGCAGGGAGGTTATGCTTAAATTGTATAATACTTTGGTTAGGCCACAGCTGGAGTACTGCGTGCAGTTCTGGTCGTCGTATTATAGGAAGGACATGATTGCACTAGAGAGGATGCAGAGGAGATTTACTGGGATGCTGCCTGGAATGGAGAATCTTAGTTATGAGGATAGATTGGATAGGCTGGGTTTGTTCTCATTGGAACAGAGGAGGTTGAGAGGAGACCTCATTGATGTGTACAAAATATTGAGGGGCCTGGACATGGTGGATAGTAAGGGTCTATTTCCATTGGTGGAGCGGTCTATTACGAGGGGGCATAGTTTTAAGGTGGTTAGTGGAAGGTTTAGAGGAGATTTGAGGGGGGCTTCTTTACACAGAGGGCTGTGGGGATCTGGAACTCGCTGCCTGGAAGAGTGGTGGATGCAGAAACCCTCACTACTTTTAAGAGATGGTTGGATGGGCACTTAAAGTGCAGTAACCTGCAGGATTACGGACCTAGAGCTGGTAATTGGGATTAGACTGGATGATCTTTTGTTGGACGGTGCAGATATAATGATAACTACTGCAGGGAATAGAATACGGCCAGGGTGATCTCCTGGACCAGTGTCGATCGCCTGGATGGGTCGGAGAGGAATTTTCCCAGATTTTTTCTCCCTAAATTGGCCTGGGTTTTTATCTGGTTTTTGCCTCTCCCAGGAGATCACATGGCTCCAGATAGGATGGAGTGTAGAATGTTTCAGAATAAGGGGTATCGCAGGTGTGGTGAGGCAGACTGGCTGGGCTGGGTGCTCTTTGCCTTTCCGTCATTGTTCATAGGTTTATATGTAACCTTTAGGGCTGCTGACCAAGGACCGTGCGGCTCTTTATCGGCTGGCGTGGACACGATGGGCCGGAATGGCCTCCTTCTGCGCTGTAAATTTCCATGTTTCTACCCCCAGGTTCCGCTGTACTGCAGCACTTTGCAATTTTTCTCTATTTAAATAATAATTTGCTCTTTGATTTTTTCTGCCAAAGTGCATGACCTCACACTTTCCAACATTATACTCCATCTGTCAAACTTTTGCCTGCTCACTTAGCCTGTTTAAGTCCTTTTGCAGATTTTTGTGTCCTCCTCACACATTGCTTTTCCTCCCATCATTGTATCATCAGCAAACTTGGCTACGTTACACTCAGTCCCTTCTTCCAAGTCGTTAATATAGATTGTAAATAGTTGGGGTCCCAGCACTGATGGGTGGGAAATGCAAGTTCTGAGGAGGCCACAAAAAATCTAAAAGGGATATAGACAGGCTAAGTGAGTGGGCAAAAAATTGACAGATGGAGTATAATGTGGAAAGTGTGAGGTTATCCACTTTGGCAGTAAAAATAAAAAAGAAAATTATTATTTAAATGGAGAAAAATTACAAAATGCTGCAGTACAGAGGGACCTGGGCATCCTTGTGCATGAAACACAAAAAGTTAGTTTGCAGATACAGCAAGTAATCAGGAAGGCAATGAAATATTGGCCTTTATTGCAAGGAGGGTAGAGTATAAAAGCAGAGAAGTCCTGCTACAACTGTACAGGATATTGGTGAGGCCAAAACTGCATGCAGCTTTTGGTCTCCTTATTTAAGGAGGGATATACTTGCATTGGAGGCAGTTCAGAGAAGGTTCACTAGATTGAATCCAGAGATGAAAGGTGTGACTTATGAGGAAAGGTTGAGTAGGTTTGGCCTATACTCATTGGAGTTTAGAAGAATGAGAGGTGATCTTATTTAATCATATAAGATAATGAGAGGGCTCGACAAGGTAGATGCAGAGAGGATGTTTCTTCTCATGGGGAAATCTTGAACTAGGGGGCAATCTTGAACTAGGGGGCATAGTTTCAGAATAAGGGGTCGCCCATTTAACACTGAGATGAGGAGGAATGTCTTTTCTCAGAGGGTTGTAAATCTGGAATTCTCTGCCTCAGAGAGCTGTGGAGGCTGGGTCATTGAATATATTAAGGCAGAGATAGACAAATTTTTGAGCAATAAGAGAGTGAAGGGTTATGGGGAGCGGAGCTGAGCCCGTGATCAGATCAGCCATGATCTTATTGAATGGAGGTGCAGGCTCGAGGGTCCAAATGGCCTACTCCTGCTCCTATTTCTTATGTTCTTATGTCTCATCCGAAAGATGGCACCTCCAACAGTGTAGCACTCCCTCAGAGTATCAGCCTAGATTTTTGTGCTCAGGTCCTTGGAGTGGGACTTGAACCCACAACCTTCTGAGGCCGTGGCAAGTGCTACCCACTGAGCCACTGGCTGACACTATAAGAGCTTTAGGGCGGCGTTCTATGTTAAAGATGCTATATATATATGCAAATTGCTTTTGTCATACCTGAACTTAAATACGCATCAAAATAAAAATGACATCACAATGTGTCTTTGAGCACGTTGATCGTGAGGGGAACAGTAAAGTCTGTATTTACTGTGATGGGCGATGGACAATTGCTTCACAAAGTGTCATGTATTGGAGATGGATTCAGGAGCTCAACGCAAATTGGACAAGTTCGCAGATGACACGAAGCCAAGGATGGGGGAGGGAACGGCAGATGATTCTGACGAGGCAGCTAGCGACTGAAGCTTGTAAATGGATGGAGGAGTGGCAATTGAGATTCAGATGCAAGTTACTGCATGTCGGGGGGAAAAACTCAGCGTCCTGTTGAAGTCGGAAAGGGTTAAGTTGGAAGTGATACATAGGATAATAAATAGTGTGGTAAATTCAGAACAGCTCTACTTCAAGATGAACTGTGCCTGTAGGACAAGGGGGCATGTGTTCACACTGGGGAAGGACAAATTCAGGGCCAATGTCAGGGAAATCTTTACATAGCGACTGTATGGACTCTGGACGGGGCAATGCAGGCCATAGCTAGCTGGATGCTGTGAAGGCGGCGGGGGGGGGGGGCGACTGTCGGCTTTTTTTGGTGGATCAGCTAATGGCCTCCCATATCTATACTTATTAGTAGACTTGTCAATTTTTCAAAAATAAATTCCATTTCTGATCCATCCGTTAGCCAATTCCTGCAAAGAGGTCACTACAGTATGGGCCTTGGTGAGACCACACATTGAGTATTGTGTGCAGTTTTGGTCTCCTAATCTGAGGAAGGACGTTCTTGCTATTGAGGGAGTGCAGCAAAGGTTCACCAAACTGATTCCCGGGATGGCAGGACTGACATATGAAGAAAGACTGGATCGGCTAGGCTTATATTCACTGGAATTTAGAAGAATGAGAGGGGATCTCATTGAAATATATAAAATTCTGACGGGATTGGACAGGTTAGATGCAGGAAGAATATTCCCGATGTTGGGGAAGTCTAGAACCAGGGGTCACAGTCTAAGGCTAATGGGTAAGCCATATAGGTCCGAGATGAGGAGAAGCTTTTTCACCCAGAGAGTTGTGAACCTGTGGAATTCTCTGCCACAGAAAGTTGTTGAGTCCAGTTCATTGGACATATTCAAAAGGGAGTTAGATGTGGCCCTTACGGCTAAAGGGATCGGGGGGTATGGAGAGAAGGCAGGAGTGGGGTACTGAAGTTGCATTATCAGCCATAATCATATTGAATGGTGGTGCAGGCTCGAAGGGCCGAATAGCCTGCTCCTGCACCTATTTTCTATGTTCTATGTTTCTACAGTAGGAATATTAACGTTAACAAAAAATAAATTAGAGATTGACTCAGCTGGGTTTCACTGGGATAATTCGGACAGGATATAGAAACATAGAAACATTGAACAATGGCGGAAAGGCAAAGAGCACCCAGCCCAACCAATCCGCCTCACACAACTGCAACACCCCTTATACTGAAACATTCTCCACTCCACCCCAACTGGAGCCATGTGATCTCCTGGGAGAGGCAAAAAACAGAAAAAAACTCAGGCCAATTTAGGGAGAAAAAACCTGGGAAAATTCCTCTCCGACCCATCCAGGAGATCGACACTAGTCCAGGAGATCACCCTGGCCATATCCGCCTGGAAGTCAGTCTGATTGACAGGCTTGGCTCCAAGTTGTGCAGGGAGCAGGCCAGAGCCACAGGTACAGAGTTTGCAGTGTCTACTGGGTGG
The DNA here is from genome assembly GCF_044704955.1 of Pristiophorus japonicus. Classification (NCBI taxonomy): domain Eukaryota; kingdom Metazoa; phylum Chordata; class Chondrichthyes; family Pristiophoridae; genus Pristiophorus; species Pristiophorus japonicus. The sequence goes on from NC_091985.1 coordinate 155,607,263, forward strand.
GGCAGGGGGGAGCCATTCCCAACCATGGGGGAGTGTGGTCCAAACTGGGGAGGTCCAATCCCTGACCTTGGGGGGGCGTCTTAGTATGGGGGACGGGGGGGAGGGGCGGTGGAAGTTTGATGGGGGGTGAGCCAATCCAAGGCAAGAGGGTGAGCTATGGGCCGGTGTGGGGTGGGGGGGGGGCACTCCTGCTCCTCCGGGCCCCACAGTGCAATAATTACATTTACCTTCACCCCAAAGCTGACCTGGCCTCCCTTCGGCTGCCGGGTTTCCCGAGGCCTGGGAAACTCTGCCAGACAGGGTTAACCCCGCAACACAGGTTAAGTCCGAAGCTGCCAGCCTCATTTTCATATTTAAATGGACACCACGCCTCCTGAGAGTTAGTTGGTTGCCCTGCCCGCCCCTTGTCCCGCCTCCGATAGTGGGTGTAGGAGGCGGTTTGAGATTGGGTTTGAGAATTAAAACATTTTAACACCTCACCCGAACCCAACACACCTGTTTTTTGGGGGTTTAAAATTCACCCCTATGTTTGTTTGGTCCTGGTACATGACCTCATATAGATTGAATTATAGAAAGCGGATAGGCATCAATCTGCACGATACTAAATTCCCTTCACCTAATGAGTGGGCTGCAGATATACAAACTCTTCTGCTGGCACAGTGTGCCGTAGTGATTACATCACCATGGTAACACTGCTTTAAAAAAAACAATATTCTGCAAGTTGTCTTGATTAAAATTAAATCAGCATTAAAACTTTTATGATATGATTGCCATTTAGTACTCACGGTCCATAATCATAGAACCATAGAAATTTACAGTACGGAAGGAGGCCATTTCGGCCCATCGTGTCCGCGCCGGCCGACGAAGAGCTATCCAGCCTAATCCCACTTTCCAGCTCTTGGTCCGAAGGTTACGACACTTCAAGTGCATATCCAAGTACTTTTAAAATGTGGTGAGGGTTTCTGCCTCCACCACCCTTTCAGGCAGTGAGTTCCAGACCCCCACCACCCTCTGGGTGAAGAAATTTCCCCTCAAATCCCGTCTAAACCTCCTACCAATTACTTTAAATCTATGCTCCCTGGTTGTTGACCCCTCTGCTAAGGGAAACAATCCTTCTATCCACTCTATCCAGGCCCCTCATAATTTTATACACCTCAATAAGGTCTCCCCTTAGCCGCCTTTGTTCAAAGAAAACAAACCCAGCCTATCCAATCTTTCCTCATAGCTAAACTTCTCCAGTCCCGGCATTCCCCATGTTTAAGAAAAAAAAGTATTTTTACTCATTTAGCAGGCGAGTTCTGCACCATTGTGCCTGAGGCAGTGATTAAACCCTTGCTAACTTGTAGCTTGTAGCTCCCACAAGGAAATCCAGGTTGTTACCTCTGATTTGCACATGAATCTTCATCATCATCATAGGCAGTCCCTCGGAATGGAGGAAGACTTGCTTCCTCTCTGAACGGGAGTTCTGTAATGTCTGTAAGCTTGTAATGTTTGTAGCTCCACACTGTGGATGTGGACGTATTGTGTACTGCAAGTACAGGGTGAATAATAAACAGAACCGGCAGATTTCCGGAGGCTTCTGAGAGAGTTGCCTGCCATGTTAGGAAGCTGTTGTGCTGTGCTCTGTATATATATATCACTTTTGGTGATGAGGATGAGAATTTTTGGATGATTTAAAGCTTAATTTTTGTTGGTGAAAGATTCAGCCAGCCGACAGAGAGACTTTGGAAGTTTCTGTCTTTGGAAAAAGCTACAAAATCCAAGGTAAAATACAGCACACGGTGTGAACAGCTAGAGATTAAAATGGCAGGTGTATTGGGCTATTTGGGAGAATATAGACACGACTGGGAACGTTTTAAAGCGTATGTGGATCGGCTAGAAATGTATTTCATTGCAAATAACATAATCGAAGTTCCAGACAATGCAGTCCAGAACCGGGCTGTGTTGGAACGTAAGAAAGCGATCTTCTTATTGGAGGCAGGTCCGACATAATACGAAACCCTTGTAAATCTGCTTGTGCCTGATGAGCCAAAGGACACAACGCTTAAAGAGATTTTAACGAAGCTGGAGCAGCACTATAATCCCAAACCGTTAGAAATTGCTAAAAGCTATCGTTTCGGGATTCAGATTCAAAAGGCTGATTAAAGTATCAGTAATTACATCATAGCATTAAAAAAGCTATCGATGCACTGTAATTTTGGAAACTTTCAAAACTGAGCATTATGGGATCGTTTTGTTTGTGGGATGAAAAATGATGCGATCAGAAGGAAGTTATTGACGACGGATGACTTGAATTTTGAGATTGCTTGTCAGACAGCGAGGTTGATGAGCATGGCTGAACAATATTCCCGAGAATTAAATCATGATTACGGTCGTCAGTCAACCGAGGTAAATCACCTGCAGGTTCAAAGTAAAAGATAGGCATGGCTGAAAGTCTCAGAAACTGGAAATTCTACCAGAGCGTCGAAGTCATGCTATAGGTGCCTGGGACAACACATTGCTCAAAGTTGTCCATACGTGAAGGCAGAGTATTTCTTCTGCAGAAAGACTGGGCATCTTGCGAAGGCATGGCGACTGAAGGGTAAACCAGCTTTTAAAGCTATGAGTCCAGCGTTCAAAGCTATGAGTAGAAATCCAAAGAGACTACATAGCATGGAAGAACAACAACAGGACGAGGAGATGTTAGAGTTACACGTCATCAAGAGCACGAGGTTAACAGACAGCGATTCGAAAAGCATCAAAATCCACATAGATGCTGCAGGATTCAAGATACCAATGGAAAGTGACACGGGTGCATCCGTCATGTAATACCGGAGTCACTACCGCGACAAATTGCGTGATTTCCAACTGGAGAAATCCAAGATAGAGCTGCGAGGCTACTCGGGAGAGAAAATTCCTGTGGTAGGTCGTATCACCGTACCGGTGAAATATAAAGATCAATTTCAGAACTTGCCTCCAATAGTAGTGAAAGGAGACAAGTCTGCCTTACTAGGAAGAAATTGGTTGAGCTCACTGAAGCTGGATTGAAGTAAGATTTTCTGTGTGGAAGTGAGATTTTCATCAACGGATGAGGTTATCAAGCAGTATCCGAAGGTGTTCTGCGAAATGGGCAGTCCAATCCAAGGCTTCAAGGCGAGTGTCAGGGTACAGAAGGACCCTAGATCGGTTTACTACAAGCCACGTTCCGTACCATATGCACTCAAGGAGAAAGTTGAGCAAGAACTCAAAAGACTAGAGACTGAGAACATTATTTGTAAGATAGATCTATGTAATTGGGCTACACCCATTGTTGTTGTACCTAATTCTGATGGTAATGTAAGATTGTGTGGTGATTATAAAGTAACCGTAAACCAGGTTCTAGAGGGTAATGTCCCCAATACATTGCCGAAAATAGAAGATTTGTTCACAACACTGACAGGTGGTCAGATCTTCTCAAAACTGGACTTTACGAATGCCTACTTACAGCTTGAACTAGATGAGGAGTCCAAGTCATGTTTGACTATAAATACTCATCTAGGCCTATATCAATTTAATAGGCTACCGTTTGGAGTGACTTCCACCCCTGCCATATTCCAAGGGGTGATGAAACAGATTATGCAAGGTATTGAAGGGGTAGTATGTTATTTGGATAACATACTAATTTCAGCACCAAATAGGCAAATTCATAATAACATTTTGAATGAAGTCCTCAAACGGCTAGAGGAGCACAGAGTACGAGTGCTTGCTCGTAAGTGTGAGTTATTTAAAAACTCAGTGGAGTACTTAGGGTACAGAGTAGACAAAGATGGTTTACATCCGACCAAGGAAAAACTGGATGCAATCAGAAATACATCCACTCCCAGGAACGTCACTGAACTTCGTTCATTCTTGGGTCTTTTGAACTATTATGGGAAGTTCCCACCAAATTTGGCTACAGTATTACATCCACTGAATGAACTTTTGAAAAAACAGGTCCATTGGAAGTGGTCAAAAGAATGCAATACAGCATTCAAGGAGTGTAAAAGCAAATTGGTAAAGAGCACCATGTTAGTTCATTATGACATATCTAAGGAGATTAAGCTAGCATGTGATGCCTCTCCGTATGGAGTTGGGGCAGTAATCTCTCATGTATTAAGTAGTGGGGAGGAGAGACCAATTGCTTTTGCTTCACGCACTCTCAATGCCAGTGAGAGAAATTATGCGCAAATTGAAAGGGAAGCTTTGGCATTAATTTTTGGGGTCAAGAAGTTTCACAAATACTTGTATGGTCATAAGTTTACCATCGTTACAGACCATAAGCCCCAGCAGCAATCCTCCATCCAAAGTCCCCAGTTCCAACATTAGCTGCAGACCGAATGCAGAGATGGGCTTTGATTTTGTCAGCATATACATATGATATTGAATACAGACGATCAGCTGATCACAGTAATGCTGATGCAATGTCTAGATTGCCTTCCCCATCACAAGTTACACCCAATAGGGAAGAAGTGTTTTATTTTTCATACATTGATGAACTGCCAGTCACAGCTGAAGAGATTGGTAGAGCAACCAAACGTGACCCAGTTATGTCAAAGGTGTATGAGTATATTACAAATGGATGGCCAAACCAGGTAACAGACAAAGATACACATCCATTCTTCATTCGTAGGAATGAATTATCAGTCGATAAAGATTGTATCATGTGGGGTGCAAGAGTGGTTATACCAAAGAAATTCAGGTCCAAATTATTAGGAGATCTCCATGACTAGCACCTGGGAATGTGCTTGACCAAGAGTTTTGCACGCAGTTATTTATGGTGGCCAGGTCTTGATAAAGATATAGAGTACATCGTGAGTCAGTGTACGACATGTCAATCGGTAAGCAAGCAACCACCACCAGTACCATTACAGCCATGGAAATGGCCTCCCAGGGTGTGGCAAAGGCTACATATTGATTTTGCTGAGTTAGAAGTACAACAATTGTTCATTGTGATTGATAGCCATTCGAAGTGGGTTGAGGTGTTTCCAATGTGGAAAATAACAACAAGTAAAACATTGGACATTTTACAAAAATTATTTTCTTCATTTGACCTCCCTGAAGAAATTGTTTCGGATAATGGATCACAATTTCATTCAGAAGGATTTGCACAATTCATGAGCAAAAATGGTGTGAAAGATACAAAGGTTCCACCATACCATCCTGCTTCTAATGGTGCAGCAGAGCGCACTGTACAAATTTTAAAACGTGCCCTCATAAAACAAATGTTAGATCCAAATCCAAGGAAACGACAGTTGTCATTGGATCACAAATTGGCTAATTTTTTGATTACATATCGAAATACTCCTCATACAACTACTGGTAGAACACCAGCAGAGTTGTTTCTCAAATGACAGCCTCGAACCAGATTCTCGTTGTTAAAGTCAAACTTAGCACAGTCCATAGAAGAGACACAATTAAGACAGAAAGAGAATCATGATAGAGGTAGAGTAAACAAGAGAAGTGTGAAATTAAACCAGAAGGTGAGAATGAAGAACCATCACCATAAATGGTTAAAGTGGTTACCAGGAAGAGTGGTGAAGATATGTGGTCCTCGCACATATTTGGTAAAGATGTTTGATAATGGACAGGTTAGGTTTGTTCATATTGATCATATTTTACCTACAGACATGGAAGGAGTTGAAGGTGGGAATGATTTAATTATTTCTAACTCATCAGATAGTTTTGATACACCAGTTGCAAATCCTAAATCCAATGTACTGGAAACAAATCCAGGAGAGAATCAGAATGAAAGTCTGAGTCCAAGTCAGGAAAACAAAGAGCCTGAAGTTAGAGTGAGTTGAAATGAAAATCAAGGAAATTCCGTGGAGGAAAACGTTCCTCAGGATGAGCCTCGAATGAGTGTGAAATCGACACCATGTTTGGAAGGTTCTGTTCGAGAGCGAAGGTATCCTCTTCGAAACAGAAAACAAGTGGTAAAGTTAAATTTGTAAATATGGAAAAAAAATAAGTTTATATCCTGTGTTATGTATAAACATGAAAGTTATATATGATGTTTGTTTTGATGGCTTCTTCATTAAGGAGGGAGAAGTGTAACGTCTGTAAGCTTGTAATGTTTGTAGCTCCAAACTATGGATGTGGACGTATTGTGTACTGCAACTGCAGAGTTATTCATTAAACAGAATCGGTGGATTTCCGGAGATGTTCGAGAGAGCTGCCTGCCATGTTAGGAAGCTGTGTGTGCTGTGCTCTGTGAATTATAGCACAAGTTCTTAGGTGGCTGAACAGTCCAATACGAGAACCACAGTCCCTGTCACAGGTGGGACAGATAGTCGTTGAGGGAAAGGGTGGGTGGGACAGGTTTGCCGCACGCTCCTTCCGCTGCCTGCGCTTGGTTTTTGCATGCTCTCGGCGATGAGACTCGAGGTGCTCAGCGCCCTCCCGGATGCCTTTCCTCCACTTAGGGCGGTCTTTGGCTAGGGTCTCCCAGGTGTCAGTGGGGATGTTGCACTTTATCAGGGAGACCTTGAGGGTGTCCTTGTAACATTTCCTCTGCCCACCTTTGGCTCGTTGAAGCTTACTGGCTTGTCCAAGCACTTTGGGGCTGTGAGATATTTTGGCAATACTGTGGAATCCTGTTTCTATCTCACCTCCATGTTCGGGCCGATCGAGTCCATTTGGAGGCCAGCTCTCCAATGTACTGACCCTACAGCACCATCATTTAAATTCAGGAGATTTGTTTTTGACATCATATAAACAGCACAACTGCAGAAGACATTAAACTTAGAGGCCAATGATAACTCTATTTTTCATGTCAAATCTGTGCAAGGGATGGTACTTGCTTTAATGTGTCAGCTGTGGCTCAGTGGGCAGCACTCTCGCCTCTGAGTCAGGGACTTGAGCACATAAAGCTAGGCTGACACTCCCAGTGCAGTGCTGAGGGAGTGCTGCATGTCGGAGGTGTCATTTTTCCAATTAAATGTTAAACAGAGGCCCCGTCTGATCTCTTAGATGAAAGTAAAAGATCCCATGGCATGATTTTGAAGAAGATCAGCGTCCTGGCCAATGTTTATCTTTCATCCAACATCAATAAAAAACACATTATCTGGTTATTATCACAGTTCTTTTTTGTGGGAGCTTGCTGTGCACAAATTGACTGCTGCATCTCCTACATTACAATAGTGACTATTATCTCCAAAGATACTTTAATGGCTGCAACACAATTTGGGATTATCTGAGGTCATAAAAGGCACTATATAAATGCACGTTGTTTTAATTCAGTGGGAATGCAGCAGATACAAGTGTTTGAATTTTCTAGCTCCTTCAGTTCAAACCTCGCAGTTGTGTGAATTGTTACGTTTATCAAGATGATTACTGTCGATATGACTAACATGACAAAGATGGTGTAACTGTTCCTGTAAATCGGGCACAATAGATTGGATTTAATAAAAAAAGCCACCTGCCATCTGAATCCACTTCATTAGCTGTGTAGCAAAGTTTGCTATTATATTCTCCCTGATTAAGGCCTCAATTTTGGCCCAGCCCGTTTTTCGGTGCACTTACCAGAATTGCGCCGCTTTTCTCTGTTCAGAAGTGCAGCAAAAAATTTCCTTCCCACTTTGGCCGCTGTCCGGCCTCTTCCCTGTGATTGCACAGCGTGGCCAGTCGAGCCAGGGGTGGAGCCAGCGTCCTGCGTCGAAAACCATGCCGGGACGTCTGCACATGCGCAGTGGAGTGTCCGCGCATGCGCAGTAGCTCCTCGTCCCCAGCCTCTCCATGTATTGCTGCAGCTGCTGTGTGGGATCCGATGCCGGCCACTGGAATCACTCCCACCCCTAGCCCAGGCCGAGTGGCCTCCTGATGTGATTTCTAAGAGATCCATCGCACCGGGAGGTCACTTGGCCAGGGCTAGGGGCGGGCAGGAGAACTGATAGAAATCATCCAGGTCGGAGCACTTTCAGTTCTCCTGCCCCCAGCCCTGGCCGAGTGGCTTCCCGCACCAGGTGGCCCGCTGCCTTCCCGGACCGTGTTTGAAGATGAAGGTAGGACTTACTTCAATTTTTTATTTCTTATTGAATTCTTATTACTTTTTGTTTGCAAGGTTTGATGGTTTGTAAGGCTTGGTGGTCTAGGTGCAGGCAGGTCCTCTCTGCTTCCCACCCCTATCCCAGGCCCAATGGCCTCCGATGTACCTGCGCCGATTTCTTTAACTCTTTGCAAGGGTTTTCTGAAATGGCCACATACACTGGACTAAGTAGATTTGGAGTAACTATTAGCTGGCCAAAGTTGCTTAAATGGACAGAACTGGCGTAGGTGGCTTTTGAGAAAAAAAAACTAAACTCAAAAAATCGTAACTAACTCACTTACACTGGTGCAAACTGATTGTGAAAAATGGGGATTTTTAAGTTACGCCAGAAAAACCAAGTTATTCCAAAAAGAAATGGAGCAACTCCTTGCCAAAATTGAGCCCAATGAGAGGAGTCTGACGTACGATTTTTATGCAGAATTTGTGCAGCTCAATCATGATTATGGCAGCCTGTTCTTTTATTGCAATGAAGCTGGTGGTTATGAATTTCTAATAAACCTTGAAAACAAGTGACGAACCATGAAATGAGCAAACCAGTAACAGTCCCCAGTGTGCAGCTAAGTAGTGCGCAGGCAGATTGGGAATGGGTGACCAGCAGACAGAAGAGCAGGACTGGGCAGGTAGTGCAGGAGTCCCCCGAGTGCATCTCACTCTCCAGCCACTATTCTGCTCTGAGTACTGGTGAGGGCGATCGTTCCTCTGCAGTGCCAAGTCCATGGCATCATCATCATCATAGGCAGGCAGTCCTCGGGATTGAGGAAGACTTGCTTCCACTCCTGAAGTGAGTTCTTTGGTGGCTGAACAGTCCAATACGAGAGCCACAGACAGATAGTTGTTGAGGGAAAGGGTGGGTGGGACTGGTTTGCCGCACGCTCTTTCCGCTGCCTGTGCTTGGTTTCTGCATGCTCTCGGCGATGAGACTCGAGGTGCTCAGCGCCCTCCCAGATGCACATCCTCCACTTAGGGCGGTCTTTGGCCAGGGACTCCCAGATGTCAATGGGGATGATGCACTTTATCAGGGAGGGTTTGAGGGTGTCCATGTAGCGTTTACGCTGCCCATCTTTGGCTTGTTTGCCATGAAGGAGCTCCGAGTAGAGCACTTGCTTTGGGAGCCTCGTGTCTGGTATGCGGACTATGTGGCCTGCCCAGCGGAGCTGGTCGAGTGTGATCAGTGCTTCAATGCTGGAGATGTTGGCCTGGTCGAGGACACTAATTTTGGTGCGTCTGTCCTCCCTGTCCTCCCTGAGGATTTTTAGGATCTTGCGGAGACATCATTGGTGGTATTTCTCCAGCGACTTGAGGTGTCTACTGTACATGGTCCATGTCTCTGAGCCATACAGGAGGGCCCTGCAGATCATGAACTTGGTGGCAGTTTTGAGGGCCTGGTCTTCAAACACTCTTTTCCTCAGGCGGTCGAAGACTGCACTGGCGCACTGGAGGTTGATGTAAAGACCCTCTTTGGCCTCATTAGTTACATCAAGTGTTGGGGCATACGCACTGATGACTGTGGCGCACTGGTTCCGGGATAGGGTGAGTCGAAGAATCATGAGGCATTCGTTAGCCCTGTGGGGGAGTCCTTGAGGCGGTCAACCAGCTCGTTTTTGATGGCGAAGCCGACTCCCTGGAGGCGACGTTCTTCCCCTGGTTTTCTGGCACCACAGGTGGTTCAGCTGCACAGGGGTGGGGGAAGATGGAAGATGCCTGTGCATGAGTTCTTTTAACGTGGGGTGGTCGTTGCCCACCAGCTACCACACGGGCTTAGCTGAGCAAGATCTTGATCCAGTGGCAAGTGGGTCCAAGACGACTGGAGACCAGGCACTGCTATATGGGCCTAGTTGCCTACGGCGAGATGTTGGCCACAGGCTCGGCGCTGGATAGCGCCCTTGGTGTTAGGTGGTCTGAGGCTTGGTTGGGGACAGGCATTGGGAGGGTCAGTGGCCCACTGGGGTTCAGAGTGGAAGGTCAGGGGGATCACAGCCATGGTACTCACCACATGCTGGAGGAGGAGAAGCGGCCAGGTCACCAGTGGGGAAGGAGAGCTCCAGTTGTCGCTGAGGGAGGAGGGGAGGCTAACCGTCGTCGTAGGAGAGGGGGACCCAGTCGTCGTTGATGAGGAGGTCACCTGTGGGGAAGGAGAGGTCCAGCTATTGTTGAGGAAGCCCATCTGCCACCGCTGGGGGCGGGGGGTGGGGAGGGCCCGCTTGGGGGGGGGCGATAGGGAAAGCAGACGTTATTCCTGGATGGTATATTTGGTATATTGCCTCCTTGGTACCAGGGTTATGGATGTCACTGAGCGGCTGACATCCGCTCTCGGGACGGTGCTTAAAGGGAAGGCTGCCTCGGGCCACCATCTTTTTCTGTCGGCCGACTCTCGGGTCGGATCGATGTTGGCGGACCTAGTGTGGTCCCGGCCGCCATCGTGCAGCCCTGCACTCCGTCTTGGGTGCCAGGCCGCTGGCCTGGTCGCACGCTGTCCTGGTGGCTCTGTGGAGGCCATCAGAGGCTGTGCAGAGTGCACAGTGGCCCTCCCCTTTAAGCGAACTCCAGAGGTTGGGGTGGTCTTGGACCTGGCCTGAAGACGGCGAAGGTTGAACAGCTTCCCACTGGTTCTGTAGTTTAGGTCCATTCCAGACGGGAGCTTGTCAACTGTGAGGTGGAGCATGGCAGCGAGGAAGATTGAAAAGAGGGTTGGAGCGATGACGCAGCCCTGCTTGACCCCGGTCTGGACGTGGATTAGGTCTGTGATGGATCGTTGGTAAGGATCACGGCCTGCATGTCGTTGTGGAGCAGGCAGAGTTGGTGACGAACATATGGGGGCATCCGAAACGGAGGAGGACGCTCCATAGACCCTCGCATGCCAGACACGAGACTCCCAAAGCAAGCGCTCTACTCGAAACTCCTTCATGGCAAACGAGCCAAAGGTGGGCAGAGAAAACGTTACAAGGACACCCTCAAAGCCTCCCTGATAAAGTGCAACATCCCTACCGACACCTGGGAGTCCCTGGCCAAAGTGGAGGAAGTGCATCCGGGAGGGCACTGAGCTCCTCGAGTCTTATCGGCGAGAGCATGCAGAAATCAAGCGCAAGCAGCGGAAAGAGCGTGCAGCAAACCTGTCCCACCCACCCTTTCCCTCAACGACTATCTGTCCCACCTGTGACAGGAGCTGTGGTTCTTGTATTGGACTGTTCAACCACCAAAGGACTCATTTATGGCGTGGAAGCAAGTCTTCCTCGATTCCGAGGGACTGCCTATGATGATGATAAGCGCATGCCCCACCACAGACGCTAAAATTCCCGGCCCCGGAAGACTACCGACCCCAATCAAGGCCGCGTATGACAGATGTTCGGTCGAGAATACATCTGAGAACCAGGCTGAATATTGAAAGTTCAGAGAAGTGAAAAAGAAAATAAGAGGGTCAAAGAGAGGGTATGAAAATAAAATGGCAGCTAAAATAAAACTTAATCCAAAAGTCTTCCATAGGCATAGAAACAGTAAACGGGTAATAAGAGGGTTGGGGTGATTATGGACCAAAAAGGAGACCTTCACATGGAGACAGAGGGTATGGCTGAGGTACTAAATGAGTATTTTGCATCTGTCTTCACCAAAAGAAAGAAAGACTTGGATTTATATAGCGCCTTTCACGACCACTGGATGTCCCAAAGCATTTTACAGCCATTGAAGTACTTTTGGAGTGTGGTCACTGTTGTAATGTGGGAAGAAGATGCTGCCATATATATAGTAAAGAAGGAGATGGCGGAGATACTGGATGGGATAAGAATTGATAGAGGAGGTAAACATAGATGCATAGAAACATAGAAAATAGGTGCAGGAGTAGGCCATTCGGTCCTTCGAGCCTGCACCGCCATTCAACAAGATCATGGCTGATCATTCACCTCAGTACCCCTTTCCTGCTTTCTCTCCATACCTCTTGATCCCTTTAGTCGTGAGGGCCATATCTAACTCCCTGTTGAATATATCCAATGAACTGGCATCAACAACTCTCTGCAGTAGAGAATTCCACAGGTTAACAACTCTCTGAGTGAAGAAGTTACTCCTCATCTCAGTCCTAAATGGCCTATCCCTTATCCTTAGACTGTGTCCCCTGGTTCTGAACTTCCCCAACATCGGGAACATTCTTCCTGCATCTAACCTGTTCAGTCCCGTCAGTATTTTAAACGTTTCTATGAGATCTCCTCTCATCCTTCTAAACTCCGTGTATAAAGGCCCAGTTGATCCAGTCTCTCCTCATATGACAGTCCAGCCATCCCTGGAATCAGTCTGGTGAACCTTCGCTGCACTCCCTCAATAGCAAGAATGTCCTTCCTCAGATTAGGAGACCAAAACTGAACACAATATTCCAGGTGAGGCCTCACCAAGGCCCTGTACAACTGCAGTAAGACTTCCCTGCTCCTATACTCAAATCCCCTAGCTTTGAAGGCCAACAACCAGGTCTCGTTACACCTCCCCTTTTCCTAATCTACCGCCATTCAGATAATATTCTGCCTTCGTGTTTTTGCCACCAAAGTGGATAACCTCACATTTATCCACATTATACTGCATCTGCCATGCATTTGCCCATTCACCTAACCTGTCCAAGGTACTAGAAAGGCTGGCTGTACTTAAAGTGGATAAATCACCAGGACCAGATGGGATGCATCCTAGGATGCTGAGGGAAGTGAAGGTGGAAATCGCGGAGGTACTGGCCATAATGTTCCAATCCTCCTTCGATACGGGGGAGGTGCCAGATGACTGGAGAATTGCTGATATTATACCCTTGTTCAAAAAATGGTGTAAAGATAAACCCAGCAACTATAGGCCAGTCAGTTTTACATCGGTAGCGGGAAAGCTTTTAGAAACGATAATCAGGGACAGAATTGACAGTCACTTGGACAAGTGTGGATTAATTAAGGAAAGCCATCATGGATTTGTTAAAGGCAAATCGTGTTTAACCAACTTGATCGAGCTTTTTGATGAGGTAACAGAGAGGGTTGATGAGGGCAATGCAGTTAACAATGCGGTGTACATGGATTTTCAAAAGGCTTTTGATAAAGTGCCACATCATAGACTTGGCAGCAAGGTTAAAGCCCATGGAATAAAAGGGACAGTGGCAGCATAGATACTAATCATAGGCAGTCCCTTGAAATCGAGGAAGACTTGCTTCCACTCCAAAAATGAGTTCTTAGGTGACTGTACAGTCCAATATGGGAATTACAGTCACTATCACAGGTTGGACAGACAGTCGTTGAAGGAAAGGGTGTGTGGGACTGGTTTGCCGCACGCTCCTTCCGTTGCCCGCGCTTGGCTTCTACATGCTCTTGGTGACGAGGCTCGAGGTACTTAGCGCCCTCCCGGATGCACTTCCTCCACTTAGGGTGGTCTTTGGCCAGGGATTCCCAGGTGCCGATGGGGATGTTGCACTTTATCAGGGAGGCTTTGAGGGTATCCTTGTAACGGTTCCTCTGCCCACCTTGGGCCCGCCTGCTGTGTAGGAGTTCCGAGTAGAGGGATTGCTTTGGGAGTCTTGTGTCAGGCATGCGGACAATGTGGCCCACCTAGCGGAGCTGGTTGAGTGTGGTCAGTGCTTCGATGTTCACAGGCCACATAGTTCGCATGCCAGACACGAGACTCCCAAAACAAGTGCTCTATGCGGAGCACCTTCACGGCAAACGAGCCAAAGGTGGGCAACAGAAAAGTTCCAAGGGCACCCTCAAGGCCGCCCTGATAAAGTACGAGATCCCCACTGACACCTGGAAGACCCTGGCCAAAGACCGCCCTAAGTGGAGGAAGTGCATCCGGGAGGACGCTGAGCACCTCGAGTCTCAACGCCAAGAGCATGCAGAAATCAAACGCAGGCAGTGGAAAGAGCGTGCGGCAAACCTGTCCCACCCACCCCTTCCCTCAACGACTATCTGTCCCACCTGTGACAGAGACCGTGGCTCTCGTATTGGACTGTTCAGCCACCAAAGAACTCACTTGAGGAGTGGAAGCATGTCTTCCTCGATTCCGAAGGACTGTCTATGATGATGATGTTGATGCTGGGGATATTGGCCTGGTTAAGGACGCTAACATTGGTGCGTCTGTCCTCCCAGGGGATTTGCAGGATCTTGCGGAGACATCGTTGGTGGTATTTCTCCAGCGATTTGTGGTGTCTGCTGGATATGGTCCACGTCTCTGAGCCATTAAGGAAGGGGGGTATCACTACAGCCCTGTAGACCATGAGCTTGATGGTAGATTTGAGGTCCTGATCTTCGAACACGCTTTTCCTCAGGCGGTCGAAGGCTGCGCTGGCGCACTGGAGGCGGTGTTGAATCCTGTCGCGATGTCTGCCCTTGTTGATAACAGGCTCCCGAGGTATGGGAAATGGTCCATGTTGTCCAGGCCAGCCTCGTGGATCTTGATGACTGGGGACAGTGTTGTGTGGCGAGGACAGGCTGGTGGAGGACCTTTGTCTTACGGATGTTTAGTGTAAGGCCCATACTTTCGTACGCCTCAGTGAAGATGTTGACTATGACTTGGAGTTCAGTCTCTGAATGTGCGCAGACGCAGGCATCATCCGCATACTGTAGCTTGACGATACAAAATTGGCTAAGTGACAGGAAACCGAGAGTAGTGGTGAAGGGTTGTTTTTCGGACTGGAGGAAGGTATACAGTGGTGCTCCCCAAGGGTCGGTTCTAGGACCACTGCTTTTCTTAATGTATATTAATGACTTGGATATGTGTGTACAGGGCACAGTTTCAACATTCCTAGATCACACAAAATTTTGAAGTATAGTGAACAGTGAGGAGGGGAGTGATAGACTTCAAGAGGACATAGGCAGGCTGGTGGAATGGCGGACATGTGGCAGACTTAACGCAGAAAAGTGTGGTGATACATTTTGGTAGAAAGAATGAGGAAAGGAAATATAAACTAAAGGGTGCAATCCTAAAGGAGGTGCATGAACAGAGAGACCTGGGGGTATATGTGCACAAATCGTTGAAGGTGGCAGGGCACGTTGAGAAAGCAGTTAAAATAAGCTCTCGGGATCCTGGACTTCATGAATAGAGGTATAGAATACAAAAGCAAGGAAGTTATGATGAATCTGTATAAAACGCTGGTTTGGCCTCAACTGGAGTATAATTCTGGGCACCACACTTTAGGAAGGATGTGAAGGCCTTAGAGAGGGTGCAGAAAATATTTATGAGAATGATTCCAGGGATGAGAGGCTTCAGTTACATTGATAGACTGGGATTGTTCACCTTGGAGCAGAGAAGATTGAGAGGAGATTTGATCGAGGTGTTCAAAATCATGAGGGGTCTGGACAGAGTAGATCGAGAGAAACTGTTCCCATTGGCAGAAGGGTCGAGAACCAGAGGTCACAGATTTAAGGTGATTGGCAAAAGAACCAAAGGCGACATAAGAAAAAACTTTTTTACGCAACGAGTGGTTAGGATGTGGAATGCACGGCCTGAAAGGGTGGTGGAGGCAGACTCAATTGTGGCTTTCAAAAGGTAGATGGATAAGTACCTGAAAGAAAAACATTTGTAGGGCTATGGAGAAAGGGTGGGGGAGTGGAACGAGCTGAAGTGCTCTTGCAGAGAGACGGCATGGGCTTGATGGGTCGAATAGCCTCCTTCTACGGGGGAGCAATTGGCCTCCTTTGCGCCTCCTGTTAGCACCTCTGGGGGGGGCGATAACGGGCCGTTTACGGCTTACTGCCTGGATGCGGCGAAATTACTGACGCCCGCAAACTTTCATGGCAGGTTAACGCTGGCGCTAAAACTTACCGTCTCGATCTCCTGCGCCCCGTTACCACCCCGGATGTGATATTCGCTCCCACCCCCTGCAGCATCGCCAAGCGTCAACAACGGCAGCTGCAGGAGGCTGGCCGCTTGGAGAGCGCTAATTAAAGGCAGTGGTATTCAGGTCGGGCGATATTTACTAATGTCCCAAGTGTGCTGTTTTTTGCATTTTTTTCCATGCTGCGATTGATCAGCCCTGCACTCTCTTAGAAAGCTTAGGGCTGCTATGTGCGTATCGCAGGTGCTGTCGCCCACCATTCCCAGCCTCCGCCTCCAATGAACGCAGCATTGGCCCTTCCTTTTAAAGGAGGGAGGAGCCTGTGAATCCGGCAATGCTTCATGGGACATTGCTCAGCGCTCTGCCGACACCGCCCTTCTCACTCCCTTTAGCGTTCTAAGGGAAGTGGTTGTGCTTGATTTAGTGTTCCACTTCCCTCCTGGAACGCTAAACCGGAAGTTCGCGTCAGATTCAATCACGTCGCGCCTTGCGGTACTTTTGTGCTCCCACATACACAATTTCTAGCCCTATGATTCCATGGAGTGAAATTGGGCAAACCAAGGTCATTGTATCATACAGCACAGAAGGAGGTCATTCAGCTAATAGTGCCTGTGCTGGCTCTTTGAATAAGGTGTTCTATTAGTCCCACTCTCCCGCTCTTTCCCCATAGTCCTGCACATTTTTGCTTTTCATGTATTCATCCAATTCCCTTTTGAATGTTACTATTAAATCTGTTTCCACCAGCCTTTCAGGCAGCGCATTCCAGATCATAATCAATTGCTGCATAAAATAAATTCTCCTCATCTCCGCCCATCAATTATATTGAAAAAAAGATCTTCATTGATAGATGATAGAATTTCTACCGTGACACATTTCCTTATTCATTATTTATTCATGATTTATTTATTAAATTTGAATAGTAATTTAAAAGTGCACAAAACCAACTCTACAGCTGATTTAAAATGGAATATTTACCGTGTGGATAGAGCAGATACCGCAAGGTAGTGTTAGCTCCTGGGCAGGAGGGTGTAGCGTTAGTGAATGCTGAAAGCTGAAATAAAGGTTGAGTACTTCAAAAAGGCCTCGGTGAATTTATCCATGCAGACTAGGAAGGGACCAAGTTTGGTTTCTGGTTAGTGCCCAGTTACCTAATCTCAGCCGGGGCATTAGTTGGAGTGCTAGAGTTCCTGAGCTAGAGACAGCAAACTGACCAAGGTTGCACCACCCGATCGATACTGCACCAATCCTGCTAGGAAGGTACATGGCTAGCTGTCAGGTGAAGGGCAGCATCGGGCACAACTGTGATGCTTCCTGTGCTAGAACGGCTTGCCATTCCTCATTGTTGAGATCCACACATGGGCAAGGTGCCAGAGATTGACCAATGGCAGTGACACTGTACCTCAGCAAGGTCTTAACACCGACCATGGGGAAGAGGAGGGAAAAGGGCAAACCTTAAAATGGGAGCAACCAGAGAATACCAAGAAATCTACGTTGCTGCCTTATGAATCCTTAGTGAACTCCTCGAGTGTTCGTGCACAATGACCCAACACTATTGGGGGGGGGGTGCATGGGGTTTGGCATGTCACTATTGGGGGCAATGTGTGTGGGGGGATCACTATTGGGGGCAAGGTGTGGGGGAGTGTCACTATTGGGGGCAATGTGTGGGAGTGTGTCACTATTGGGGGCAATGTGTGGGAGTGTGTCACTTTGGGAACAATGTGTGGGAGTGTGTCACTATTGGGGACAATGTGTGGGAGTGTCCTGTCACTATTGGGGGCAATGTGTGGGGGTGTCTCTCTATTGGGGGCAATGTGTGGGAGTGTGTCACTATTGGGGGCAATGTGTGGGGGTGTGTCACTATTGGGGGACAATGTGTGGGAGTGTGTCACTATTGGGGGGCAATGTGTGGGAGTGTGTCACTATTGGGAACAATGTGTGGGAGTGTGTCACTATTGGGGTCAATGAGTGGGAATGTCCTGTCACTATTGGGGGCAATGTGTGGGAGTGTGTAACTATTGGGCACAATGTGTGGGGGTGTCCTGTCACTATTGGGGGACAATGTGTGGGAGTGTGTCACTATTGGGGGCAATGTGTGGGATGTGTCACTATTGGGCACAATGTGTGGGGGTGTCCTGTCACTATTGGGGCAATGTGTGGGAGTGTGTCACTATTGGAGACAATGTGTGGGAGTCTCCTGTCACTATTGGGGGCAATGTGTGGGAGTGTGTCCTGTCACTGTTGGGGGCAATGTGTGGGAGTGTGTCACTATTGGGGGCAATGTGTGGGTGTGTGTCACTATTGAGGGCAATGTGTGGGAGTGTGTCACTATTGGGGACAATGTGTGAGGGTGTGTCATTATTGGGGGCAATGTGTGGGTGTGTGTCACTATTGGGGACAATGTGTGGGGGTGTGTCACTATTGGGGACAATGTGTGGGAGGGTGTCACTATTGGGGGCAATGTGTGTGAGTGTGTCACGATTAGGGACAATGTGTGGGAGGATCCTGTCACTATTGGGGGCAATGTGTGGGGGGGGTGTCACTATTTTGGGCAATGTGTGGGAGTGTGTCACTATTGGGGGCAATGTGTGGGAGTGTGTCACTATTGGGACAATATGTGGGAGTGTCCTGTCACTAGTGGGGGCAATGTGTGGGGGGGTGTCACTATTGGGGGCAATGTGTGGGAGTGTGTCACTATTGGAGGCAATGTGTGGGAGTGTCCTATCACTATTGGGGGCAATGTGTGGGAGTGTGTCCTGTCACTGTTGGGGGCAATGTGTGGGAGTGTGTCACTATTGGGGGCAATGTGTGGGTGTGTGTCACTATTGAGGGCAATGTGTGGGAGTGTGTCACTATTGGGGACAATGTGTGAGGGTGTGTCATTATTGGGGGCAATGTGTGGGTGTGTGTCACTATTGGGGACAATGTGTGGGGGTGTGTCACTATTGGGGACAATGTGTGGGAGGGTGTCACTATTGGGGGCAATGTGTGTGAGTGTGTCACGATTAGGGACAATGTGTGGGAGGATCCTGTCACTATTGGGGGCAATGTGTGGGGGGGGTGTCACTATTTTGGGCAATGTGTGGGAGTGTGTCACTATTGGGGGCAATGTGTGGGAGTGTGTCACTATTGGGACAATATGTGGGAGTGTCCTGTCACTAATGGGGGCAATGTGTGGGGGGGTGTCACTATTGGGGGCAATGTGTGGGAGTGTGTCACTATTGGAGGCAATGTGTGGGAGTGTCCTATCACTATTGGGGGCAATGTGTGGGAGTCTCCTGTCACTATTGGGGGAAATGTGTGGGAGTGTGTCCTGTCACTGTTGGGGGCAATGTGTGGGAGTGTGTCAGTATTGGGGGCAATGTGTGGGAGTGTGTCACTATTGGGGGCAATGTGTGGGAGTGTGTCACTATTGGGGGCAATGTGTGGGAGTGTGTCACTATTGGGACAATATGTGGGAGTGTCCTGTCACTAGTGGGGGCAATGTGTGGGGGGGTGTCACTATTGGAGGCAATGTGTGGGAGTGTCCTATCACTATTGGAGGCAATGTGTGGGAGTCTCCTGTCACTATTGGGGGCAATGTGTGGGAGTGTGTCCTGTCACTGTTGGGGGCAATGTGTGGGAGTGTGTCAGTATTGGGGGCAATGTGTGGGAGTGTGTCACTATTGGGGGCAATGTGTGGGAGTGTGTCACTATTGGGGGCAATGTGTGGGATGTGTCACTATTGGGGGCAATGTGTGGGATGTGTCACTATTGGGCACAATGTGTGGGGGTGTCCTGTCACTATTGGGGCAATGTGTGGGAGTGTGTCACTATTGGGGACAATGTGTGGGAGTCTCCTGTCACTATTGGGGGCAATGTGTGGGAGTGTGTCCTGTCACTGTTGGGGGCAATGTGTGGGAGTGTGTCACTATTGGGGGCAATGTGTGGGAGTGTGTCACTATTGGGGACAATGTGTGAGGGTGTGTCATTATTGGGGGCAATGTGTGGGTGTGTGTCACTATTGGGGACAATGTGTGGGGGTGTGTCACTATTGGGGACAATGTGTGGGGGGGTGTCACTATTGGGGGCAATGTGTGTGAGTGTGTCACGATTGGGGACAATGTGTGGGAGGATCCTGTCACTATTGGGGGCAATGTGTGGGGGGGGTGTCACTATTTTGCGCAATGTGTGGGAGTGTGTCACTATTGGGACAATGTGTGAGAGTGTCCTGTCACTAGTGGGGGCAATGTGTGGGAGTGTGTCACTATTGGGGGCAATGTGTGGGAGTGTGTCACTATTGGGGGCAATGTGTGGGGGGGGTGTCACTATTGGAGGCAATGTGTGGGAGTGTCCTATCACTATTGGGGACAATGTGGGAGTGTGTCACTATTGCTGACAATGTGCGGGAGTGTCCTGTCACTATTGGGGGCAATGTGTGGGGGTGTCCTGTCACTATTGGGGGCAATGTATGGGAGTGTGTCATTATTGGGGGCAATGTGTGGGAGTGTCCTGTCACTATTGGGGGCAATGTGTGGGAGTGTCCTGTCACTATTGGGTGCAATGTGTGGGAGTGTCCTGTCACTATTGGGGGCAATGTGTGGGAGTGTGTCACTATTGCGGACAATGTGTCGGAGTGTGCCACTATTGGGGGCAATGTGTGGGGGGGGTGTCACTATTGGGGGGCAATGTGCGGGAGTGTCCTGTCACTAATGGGGGCAATGTGGGAGTGTGTCACTATTGGGGACAATGTGTGGGGGTGTCCTGTCACTATTGGGGGCAATGTGTGGGAGTGTGTCACGATTGGGGACAATGTGTGGGGGTGTGTCACTATTGGGCAAAATGTGTGGGAGTGTCCTGTCACTATTGAGGGCATGTGTGGGAGAGTGTCCTGTCACTATTGGGGGCAATGTGTGGGAGTGTTTCACTATTGGGCACAATGTGTGGGAGTGTCCTGTCACTATTGGGGGCAATGTGTGGGAGTGTGTCACTATTGGGGGCAATGTGTGGGATGTGTCACTATTGTGTTCAAGGAGTGGGAGGGTGTCACTATTGGGGGCAATGTGTGGGAGTGTGTTACTATTGGGGACAATGTGTGCGGGTGTGTCACTATTGGGGGTAATGTGTGGGAGAGTATCACTATTGGGGACAATGTGTGGGAGTGTGTCACTATTGGGGGCAATGTGTGGGAGTGTGTCACTATTGGGGGCAATGTGTGGGGGGTCTCACTTTTGTGGGAAATGTGTGGGGGGGTGTCACTATTGGGGGCAATGTGTGGGAGTGTGTCACTATTGGGGGCAATGTGTGGGGTGTGTCACTATTGGGGGCAATGTGTGGGGTGTGTCACTGTTGGGGGCAATTTGTGGGACGGTCTTGTCACTAGAGAGGGGCAATGTGTGGGAGGATCCTGTCACTGTTGTGGGAAATGTGTGTGGGTGTGTCACTATTGGGGGCAATGTGTGGGTGTGTGTCACTATTGGGGGCAATGTGTGGGAGTGTGTCACGATTGGGGCAATGTGTAGGAGTGTGTCACTATTGGGGGCAATGTGTTGGTGTGCACTGTCACTATTGGGGGCAATGTGTGCGAGTGTGTTACTATTGGGGGCAATGTGTGGGAGTGTCCTGTCACTACTGGGGACAATGTGTGGGAGTATGTCACTATTGGTGCAATGTGTGGGAGTGTGTCACTATCATAGGCAATGTGTGAGAGTTTGTCAATATTGGGGGCAATGTGTGGGAGTGTGTCATTATTGGGGCAATGTGTCGGAGTGTGTCACTATTGGGGACAATGTGTGGGAGTGTGTCACTAGTGGGGGCAATGTGTGGGAGTGTGTCACTATTGGGGACAATGTGTGGGAATGTGTCACTATTGGGGGCAATGTGTGGGAGTGTGTCACTATTGGGGGGCAATGTGTGGGAGTGTGTCACTATTGGGGGCCATGTGTGGGTGTGTCCTGTCACTATTGGGGGAAAAGTGTGGGAGTGTGTCACTATTGGGGGCAATTTGTGGGAGTGTGTCACTATTGGGGGCAATGTGTGGGAGTGTCCTGTCACTAGAGAGGGGCAATGTGTGGGGGGGTGTCATTATTGGGGCAATGTGTCGGAGTGTGTCACTATTGGGGACAATGTGTGGGAGTGTGTCACTATTGGGGGCAATGTGTGGGGGTGTGTCACTATTGGGGGCAATGTGTGGGAGTGTGTCACTATTGGGGGGCAATGTGTGGGAGTGCCCTGTCACTATTGGGGGCAATGTGTGGGAGTGTGTCACTATTGGGGGGCAATGTGTGGGAGTGCCCTGTCACTATTGGGGGCAATGTGTGGGAGTGTGTCACTATTGGGGACAATGTGTGGGAGTGTGTCACTATTGAGGACAATGTGTGGGAGTGTGTCACTATTGGGGGCAATGTGTGGGAGTGTCCTCTCACTAGAGAGGGGCAATGTGTGGGGGTGTGTCACTATTGGGGGCAATGTGTGGGAGTGTGTCACTATTGGGGGCAATGTGTGGGAGGGTCCTGTCACTATTGGGGGCAATGTGTGGGGGGGTGTCACTATTGGGGGCAATGGGTGGGGGTGTGTCACTATTGGGAACAATGTGTGGGAGTGTGTCACTATTGGGGTCAATGAGTGGGAATGTCCTGTCACTATTGGGGGCAATGTGTGGGAGTGTGTAACTATTGGGCACAATGTGTGGGGGTGTCCTGTCACTATTGGGGGACAATGTGTGGGAGTGTGTCACTATTGGGGGCAATGTGTGGGATGTGTCACTATTGGGCACAATGTGTGGGGGTGTCCTGTCACTATTGGGGCAATGTGTGGGAGTGTGTCACTATTGGAGACAATGTGTGGGAGTCTCCTGTCACTATTGGGGGCAATGTGTGGGAGTGTGTCCTGTCACTGTTGGGGGCAATGTGTGGGAGTGTGTCACTATTGGGGGCAATGTGTGGGTGTGTGTCACTATTGAGGGCAATGTGTGGGAGTGTGTCACTATTGGGGACAATGTGTGAGGGTGTGTCATTATTGGGGGCAATGTGTGGGTGTGTGTCACTATTGGGGACAATGTGTGGGGGTGTGTCACTATTGGGGACAATGTGTGGGAGGGTGTCACTATTGGGGGCAATGTGTGTGAGTGTGTCACGATTAGGGACAATGTGTGGGAGGATCCTGTCACTATTGGGGGCAATGTGTGGGGGGGGTGTCACTATTTTGGGCAATGTGTGGGAGTGTGTCACTATTGGGGGCAATGTGTGGGAGTGTGTCACTATTGGGACAATATGTGGGAGTGTCCTGTCACTAGTGGGGGCAATGTGTGGGGGGGTGTCACTATTGGGGGCAATGTGTGGGAGTGTGTCACTATTGGAGGCAATGTGTGGGAGTGTCCTATCACTATTGGGGGCAATGTGTGGGAGTGTGTCCTGTCACTGTTGGGGGCAATGTGTGGGAGTGTGTCACTATTGGGGGCAATGTGTGGGTGTGTGTCACTATTGAGGGCAATGTGTGGGAGTGTGTCACTATTGGGGACAATGTGTGAGGGTGTGTCATTATTGGGGGCAAT
This sequence comes from Pristiophorus japonicus, assembly GCF_044704955.1. Lineage (NCBI taxonomy): Eukaryota > Metazoa > Chordata > Chondrichthyes > Pristiophoridae > Pristiophorus > Pristiophorus japonicus. Next base: position 155,630,609 of record NC_091985.1, read on the forward strand.
GTGTGGGTGTGTGTCACTATTGGGGACAATGTGTGGGGGTGTGTCACTATTGGGGACAATGTGTGGGAGGGTGTCACTATTAGGGGCAATGTGTGTGAGTGTGTCACGATTAGGGACAATGTGTGGGAGGATCCTGTCACTATTGGGGGCAATGTGTGGGGGGGGTGTCACTATTTTGGGCAATGTGTGGGAGTGTGTCACTATTGGGGGCAATGTGTGGGAGTGTGTCACTATTGGGACAATATGTGGGAGTGTCCTGTCACTAGTGGGGGCAATGTGTGGGGGGGTGTCACTATTGGGGGCAATGTGTGGGAGTGTGTCACTATTGGAGGCAATGTGTGGGAGTGTCCTATCACTATTGGGGGCAATGTGTGGGAGTCTCCTGTCACTATTGGGGGAAATGTGTGGGAGTGTGTCACTATTGGGGGCAATGTGTGGGAGTGTGTCACTATTGGGACAATATGTGGGAGTGTCCTGTCACTAGTGGGGGCAATGTGTGGGGGGGTGTCACTATTGGGGGCAATGTGTGGGAGTGTGTCACTATTGGGGGCAATGTGTGGGGTGTGTCACTATTGGGGGCAATGTGTGGGGTGTGTCACTGTTGGGGGCAATTTGTGGGACGGTCTTGTCACTAGAGAGGGGCAATGTGTGGGAGGATCCTGTCACTGTTGTGGGAAATGTGTGTGGGTGTGTCACTATTGGGGGCAATGTGTGGGTGTGTGTCACTATTGGGGGCAATGTGTGGGAGTGTGTCACGATTGGGGCAATGTGTAGGAGTGTGTCACTATTGGGGGCAATGTGTTGGTGTGCACTGTCACTATTGGGGGCAATGTGTGCGAGTGTGTTACTATTGGGGGCAATGTGTGGGAGTGTCCTGTCACTACTGGGGACAATGTGTGGGAGTATGTCACTATTGGTGCAATGTGTGGGAGTGTGTCACTATCATAGGCAATGTGTGAGAGTTTGTCAATATTGGGGGCAATGTGTGGGAGTGTGTCATTATTGGGGCAATGTGTCGGAGTGTGTCACTATTGGGGACAATGTGTGGGAGTGTGTCACTAGTGGGGGCAATGTGTGGGAGTGTGTCACTATTGGGGACAATGTGTGGGAATGTGTCACTATTGGGGGCAATGTGTGGGAGTGTGTCACTATTGGGGGGCAATGTGTGGGAGTGTGTCACTATTGGGGGCCATGTGTGGGTGTGTCCTGTCACTATTGGGGGCAAAGTGTGGGAGTGTGTCACTATTGGGGGCAATTTGTGGGAGTGTGTCACTATTGGGGGCAATGTGTGGGAGTGTCCTGTCACTAGAGAGGGGCAATGTGTGGGGGGGTGTCATTATTGGGGCAATGTGTCGGAGTGTGTCACTATTGGGGACAATGTGTGGGAGTGTGTCACTATTGGGGGCAATGTGTGGGGGTGTGTCACTATTGGGGGCAATGTGTGGGAGTGTGTCACTATTGGGGGGCAATGTGTGGGAGTGCCCTGTCACTATTGGGGGCAATGTGTGGGAGTGTGTCACTATTGGGGGGCAATGTGTGGGAGTGCCCTGTCACTATTGGGGGCAATGTGTGGGAGTGTGTCACTATTGGGGACAATGTGTGGGAGTGTGTCACTATTGAGGACAATGTGTGGGAGTGTGTCACTATTGGGGGCAATGTGTGGGAGTGTCCTCTCACTAGAGAGGGGCAATGTGTGGGGGTGTGTCACTATTGGGGGCAATGTGTGGGAGTGTGTCACTATTGGGGGCAATGTGTGGGAGGGTCCTGTCACTATTGGGGGCAATGTGTGGGGGGGTGTCACTATTGGGGGCAATGGGTGGGGGTGTGTCACTATTGGGAAAATGTGTGGGAGTGTGTCACTATTGGGAGCAATGTGCGGGTGTGTCCTGTCACTATTGGGGGCAATGTGCGGGTGTGTCCTGTCACGATTGGGGGCAATGTGTGGGTGCGTCCTGTCACTATTGGGAGCAATGTGTGGGGTGTGTCACTATTGGAGACATTATGTGGGAATTGTGTCACTATTGGGGGCAATTTGTGGGAGGGTCCTGTCACAAGAGAGGGGCAATATGTGGGAGTGTCCTGTCACTATTGGGGGCAATGTGTGGGAGGGTCCTGTCACTATTGGGGGCAATGTGTGGGGGTGTGTCACTATTGGGGGCAATGTGTGGGAGTGTGTCACTATTGGGGGCAATGTGTGGGAGTGTGTCACTATTGAGGGCAATGTGTGGGAGTGTGTCACTATTGGGGGCAATGTGTGGGAGTGTGTCACTATTGGGGGCAATGTGTGGGAGTGTGTCACTATTGAGGGCAATGTGTGGGAGTGTGTCACTATTGGGGGCAATGTGTGGGAGTGTGTCACCATTGCGGAAAATGTGTGGGAGTGCGTCACTATTGGGGGCAATGTGTGGGAGTGTGTCACTATTGTGGGCAAGGAGTGGGAGTGTGTCACTATCGGGGGCAATGTGTGGGAGTGTGTCACTATTGGGGGCCATGTGTGCGTGTGTCCTGTCACAATTGGGGGCAAAGTGTGGGAGTGTGTCACTATTGGGGGCAATTTATTGGGAGTGTGTCACTATTGGGGGCAATGTGTGGGTGCGTCCCGTCACTATTGGGGGCAATGTGTGGGGTGTGTCACTATTGGAGACATTATGTGGGAATGTGTCACTAATGGGGGGCAATTTGTGGGAGGGTCCTGTCACAAGAGAGGGGCAATATGTGGGAGTGTCCTGTCACTATTGGGGGCAATGTGTGGGGGTGTGTCACTATTGGGGGCAATGTGTGGGAGTGTGTCACAATTGGGGGCAATGTGTGGGAGTGTGTCACTATTGGGGGCAATGTGTGGGAGTGTGTCACTGTTGGGGGCAATGTGTGGGAGTGTGTCACTATTGGGGGCAATGTGTTGGAGTGTGTCACTATTGGGGACAATGTGTGGGAGTATGTCACTATTGGTGCAATGTGTGGGAGTGTGTCACTATCGGAGGCAATGTGTGAGAGTGTGTCAATATTGGGGGCAATGTGTGGGGGTGTGTCACTATTGGGGGCAATGTGTGGGAGTGTGTCACTATTGGGGACAATGTGTGAGAGTGTGTCACTATTGGGGGCAATGTGTGGGAGTGTGTCACTATTGGGGGCAAAGTATGGGAGTGTGTCACTATTGGGGGCAATGTGTGGGAGTGTGTCACTATTGGGGGCAAAGTATGGGAGTGTGTCACTATTGGGGGCAATGTGTGGGAGTGTGTCACTATTGGGGGCCATGTGTGGTTGTGTCCTGTCACTATTGGGGGAAAGTGTGGGAGTGTGTCACTATTGGGGGCAAAGTGTGGGAGTGTGTCACTATTGGGGGCAATGTGTGGGAGTGTGTCACTATTGGGGACAATGTGTGGGAGTGTGTCACTATTGGGGGCAATGTGTGGGAGTGTGTCACTATTGGGGGCAATGTGTGGGAGTGTGTCACTATTGGGGGCCATGTGTGCGTGTGTCCTGTCACAATTGGGGGCAAAGTGTGGGAGTGTGTCACTATTGGGGGCAATTTGTGGGAGTGTGTCACTATTGGGGGCAATGTGTGAGAGTGTGTCACTATTGGGGGCAATGTGTGGGGGTGTGTCACTATTGGGGGCAATGTGTTGGAGTGTGTCACTATTGGGGACAATATGTGGGAGTGTGTCACTATTGGGGACAATGTGTGGGAGTGTGTCACTATTGGGGACAATGTGTGGGAGTGTGTCACTATTGGAAGCAATGTGTGGGAGTGTCCTGTCACTAGAGAGGGGCAAGGTGTGGGGGTGTGTCACTATTGGGGGCAATGTGTGGGAGTGTGTCACTATTGGGGGCAATGTGTGGGAGTGTGTCACTATTGAAGGCAATGTGTGGGGGGTTGTCACTATTGGGGGCAATGTGTGGGGGTGTGTCACTATTGGGGAAATGTGTGGGAGTGTGTCACTATTGAGGGCAATGTGCGGGTGTGTCCTGTCACTATTGGGGGCAATGTGTGGGAGTGTGTCACTATTGGGGGCAATGTGTGGATGCGTCCCGTCACTATTGGGGGCAATGTGTGGGGTGTGTCACTATTGGAGACATTATGTGGGAATGTGTCACTAATGGGGGCAATTTGTGGGAGGGTCCAGTCACAAGAGAGGGGCAATATGTGGGAGTGTCCTGTCACTATTGGGGGCAATGTGTGGGAGGGTCCTGTCACTATTGGGGGCAATGTGTGGGTGTGTGTCACTATTGGGGGCAATGAGTGGGAGTGTGTCACTATTGGGGGCAATGTGTGGGAGTGTGTCACTATTGGGGGCAATGTGTGGGAGTGTGTCACTATTGGGGGCAATGTGTGGGAGTGTGTCACTATTGGGGACAATGTGTGAGAGTGTGTCAATATTGGGGGCAAAGTATGGGAGTGTGTCACTATTGGGGGCAATGTGTGGGAGTGTGTCACTATTGGGGGTAAAGTATGGGAGTGTGTCACTATTGGGGGCAATGTGTGGGAGTGTGTCACTATTGGGGGCCATGTGTGGGTGTGTCCTGTCACTATTGGGGGAAAGTGTGGGAGTGTGTCACTATTGGGGGCAAAGTGTGGAAGTGTGTCACTATTGGGGGTAATGTGTGGGAGTGTGTCACTATTGGGGGCAATGTGCAGGTGTGTCCTGTGACTATTGGGGGCAATGTGTGGGAGTGTGTCACTATTGGGGGCAATGTGTGGGTGCGTCCTGTCACTATTGGGGCAATGTGTGGGGTGTGTCACTATTGGGGACAATAGTTGGGAGTGTGTCAGTATTGGGGGCAATTTGTGGGAGGGTCCTGTCACTAGAGAGGGGCAATATGTGGGAGTGTCCTGTCACTATTGCGGCCAATGTGTGGGAGGGTCCTGTCACTATTGGGGGCAATGTGTGGGTGTGTCCTGTCACTATTGGGGGAAAGTGTGGGAGTGTGTCACTATTGGGGGCAAAGTGTGGGAGTGTGTCACTATTGGGGGTAATGTGTGGGAGTGTGTCACTATTTGGGGCCATGTGTGGGTGTGTCCTGTCACTATTGGGGGCAAAGTGTGGGAGTGTGTCACTATTGGGGGCAATGTGTGGGAGTGTGTCACTATTGGGGGCAATGCGTGGGAGTGTATCACTATTGGGGGCAATGTGTGGGAGTGTGTCACTATTGGGGGCAATATGTGGGGGGTGTCACTATTGAGGGCAATGTTTGGGGGTGTGTCACTATTGGGGGCAATGTGTGGAGTGTGTCACTTTTGGGGGCAATGTGTGGGGGGTGTCACTATTGGGGGCAATGTGTGGGTGTGTCCTGTCACTATTGGGAGCAATGTGTGGGTGTGTCCTGTCACTATTGGGGGCAATGTGTGGAGTGTGTCACTATTGGGGGCAATGTGTGGGTGCGTCCTGTCACTATTGGGAGCAATGTGTGGGGTGTGTCACTATTGGAGACAATATGTGGGAGTGTGTCACTATTGGGGGCAATTTGTGGGAGGGTCCTATCACTAGAGAGGGGCAATATGTGGGAGTGTCCTGTCACTATTGCGGCCAATGTGTGGGAGGGTCCTGTCACTATTGGGGGCAATGTGTGGGGGGGTGTCACTATTGGGGGCAATGTGTTGGAGTGTGTCACTATTGGGGGCAATGTGTGGGAGTGTGTCACTACTGGGGGTAATGTGTGGGAGTGTGTCACTATTGGGGGCAATGTTTGGGAGTGTGTCACGTGTCACTATTGGGGGCAATGTGTGGGGGGTGTCACTATTGGGGGCAATGTGTGGGTGTGTCCTGTCACTATTGGGGGCAATGTGTGGGTGCGTCCTGTCACTATTTGGGGCGAAGTGGGAGTGTGTCACTATTGGGGGCAATGTGTGGGTGTGTCCTGTCACTATTGGGGACAATGTGTGTAGGAGTGTATCACTATTGGTGCAATGTGTGGGAGTGTGTCACTATCGTAGGCAATGTGTGAGAGTGTGTCAATATTGGGGGCAATGTGTGTGGGTGTGTCACTATTGGGGACAATGTGTGGGAGTGTGTCAATATTGGGATATATGTGTGGGGGTGTGTCACTATTTGGGGCAATGTGTGGGAGTGTGTCACTATTGGGGGCAATGTGTGGGTGTGTCCTGTCACTATTGGGGGCAATGTGTGGGAGTGTGTCACTATTGGGGGCAATGTGTGGGAGTGTCCTGTCACTACTGGGGACAACGTGTGGGAGTATGTCACTATTGGTGCAATTTGTGGGTGTGTGTCACTGTCGTAGGCAATGTGTGAGAGTGTGTCAATATTGGGGGCAATGTGTGGGGGTATGTCAGTATTGGGGGCAATGTATGGGAGTGTGTCACTATTGGGGGCAATGTGTGGGAGTGTGTCACTATTGGGGGCCATGTGTGGGTGTGTCCTGTCACTATTGGGGTCAAAGTGTGGGAGTGTGTCACTATTGGGAGCAATGTGTGGGAGTGTGTCACTATTGGGGGCAATGTGTGGGAGTGTGTCACTATTGGGGCAATGTGTGGGGGGGTGTCACTATTGGGGGCAATGTGTGGGAGTGTGTCACTATTGGGGGGCAATGTGTGGGAGTGTGTCACTATTGCAGGGCAATGTGTAGGAGTGTCCTGTCACTAGAGAGAGGCAATGTGTGGGAGTGTGTCACTATTGGGGGCAATGTGTGGGAGTGTGTCACTATTGGGGGCAATGTGTGGGAGTGTGTCACTATTGGGGGCAATGTGTGGGAGTGTGTCACTATTGGGGGCAATGTGTGGGGGTTTGTCACTATTGGGGGCAATGTGTGGGGGTTTGTCACTTTTAGGGGTAATGTGTGGGAGTGTGTCACTATTGGGGACAATGTGCGGGTGTGTCCTGTGACTATTGGGGGCAATGTGTGGGAGTGTGTCACTATTGGGGGCAATGTGTGGGTGCGTCGTGTCACTATTGGGGGCAATGTGTGGGGTGTGTCACTATTGGAGACAATATGTGGGAGTGTGTCACTATTGGTGGCAATTTGTGGGAGGGTCCTGTCACTAGAGAGGGGCAATATGTGGGAGCGTCCTGTCACTATTGCGGCCAATGTGTGGGAGGGTCCTGTCACTATTGGGGGCAATGTGTGGGGGGGTGTCACTATTGGGGGCAATGTGTGGGAGTGTGTCACTATTGGGGGCAATGTGTGGGAGTGTGTCACTATTGGGGGCAATGTGTGGGAGTGTGTCACGTGTCACTATTGGGGGCAATGTGTGGGCGGTGTCATTATTGGGGGCAATGTGTGGGTGTGTCCTGTCACTATTGGGGGCAATGTGTGGATGTGGCCTGTCACTATTGGGGGCAATGTGGGAGTGTGTCACTATTGGGGGCAATGTGTGGGTGTGTCCTGTCACTATTGGGGGCAATGTGTGGGAGTGTGTCACTATTGGGGGAAATGTGTGCGAGGGTCCTGTCAATATTGGGGACAATGTATGGGAGTGTATCACTATTCGTGCAATGTGTGAGAGTGTGTCAATATTGGGGGCACTGAGTGTGGGTGTGTCACTATTGGGGACAATGTGTGGGAGTGTGTCAATATTGGGGGCAATGTGTGGGGGTGTGTCACTATTGGGGGCAATGTGTGGGAGTGTGTCACTATTGGGGACAATGTGTGGGAGTGTGTCACTGTTGGGGCAATGTGTGGGAGTGTGTCACTATTGGGGGCAATGTGTGAGAGTGTGTCACTATTGGGGGCAATGTGTGGGAGTGTGTCACTATTGGGGGCAATGTGTGGGTGCGTCGTGTCACTATTGGGGGCAATGTGTGGGGTATGTCACTATTGGAGACAATATGTGGGAGTGTGTCACTATTGGTGGCAATTTGTGGGAGGGTCCTGTCACTAGAGAGGGGCAATATGTGGGAGCGTCCTGTCACTATTGCGGCCAATGTGTGGGAGGGTCCTGTCACTATTGGGGGCAATGTGTGGGGGGGTGTCACTATTGGGGGCAATGTGTGGGAGTGTGTCACTATTGGGGGCAATGTGTGGGAGTGTGTCACTATTGGGGGCAATGTGTGGGAGTGTGTCACGTGTCACTATTGGGGGCAATGTGTGGGCGGTGTCATTATTGGGGGCAATGTGTGGGTGTGTCCTGTCACTATTGGGGGCAATGTGTGGATGTGGCCTGTCACTATTGGGGGCAATGTGGGAGTGTGTCACTATTGGGGGCAATGTGTGGGTGTGTCCTGTCACTATTGGGGGCAATGTGTGGGAGTGTGTCACTATTGGGGGAAATGTGTGCGAGGGTCCTGTCAATATTGGGGACAATGTATGGGAGTGTATCACTATTCGTGCAATGTGTGAGAGTGTGTCAATATTGGGGGCACTGAGTGTGGGTGTGTCACTATTGGGGACAATGTGTGGGAGTGTGTCAATATTGGGGGCAATGTGTGGGGGTGTGTCACTATTGGGGGCAATGTGTGGGAGTGTGTCACTATTGGGGACAATGTGTGGGAGTGTGTCACTGTTGGGGCAATGTGTGGGAGTGTGTCACTATTGGGGGCAATGTGTGAGAGTGTGTCACTATTGGGGGCAATGTGTGGGAGTGTGTCACTATCGGGGGCCATATGTGGGTGTGTCCTGTCACTATTGGGGGCAAAGTGTGGGAGTGTGTCACTATTGGGGGCAATGCGTGGGAGTGTGTCACTATTGGGGGCAATGTGTGGGAGTGTGTCACTATTGGGGGCAATATGTGGGGGGGTGTCACTATTGGGTGCAATGTTTGGGGGTGTGTCACTATTGGGGGCAATGTGTGGGAGTGTGTCACTTTTGGGGGCAATGTGTGGGGGGTGTCACTATTGGGGGCAACGTGTGGGTGTGTCCTGTCACTATTGGGGGCAATGTGTGGGTGTGTCCTGTCACTATTGGGGGCAATGTGTGGGAATGTGTCACTATTGGGGGCAATGTGTGGGTATGTCCTGTCACTTTTGGGGGCAATATGTGGGTGTGTTCTGTCACTATTGGGGGCAATGTGTGGGAGTGTGTCACTATTGGGGGCAATGTATGGGAGTATCCTGTCACTATTGGGGACAATGTGTGGGAGTGTGTCACTATTGGGGACAATGTGTGGGAGTGTGTCACTATTGGGGACAATGTGTTGGAGGGTCCTGTCACTAGAGAGGGGTAAGGGGCATACTTCTGTCTCATATATACGTCTTGCCTCTCACCTGTCCTGACCCAGAATGCAGCAATTATCTTCCAGGCCAATCTGACCCTCAGCACATGGGACTGAGCCCCATTCGACCCAAGCTAACTCTGCTGTCTCTCGCTTCATTTATGGTGCGTGTATTGTTATCTTGAAGTTTGTTGATAGTGTGGTTAAAAGCAGTGTAGACGATTGGGACTGTACTTATAATTATATTTAGTTACTTTCCCCCCACCTGTGGGCTCCTCAGACACAGAGCAGTGTAGGAGAAGTGGCATTAGTTTCTCTACTTCTGCCCTCCTCTCATGGATTTCCTCCCCTCTCCCCATAGGGCTCCATTTTTCCGGGTATTGAACTGAAAATATTTTGGCATGTTCAGTCAATCATGACACGTCTGAGGTCCATGCTTACCACTTGACACCTTGAGGCACTCATTGTTGGAAAAGAAAATTCAACCCACTCTCCCTTTGTTCATGCTCCACCTTGTCGGTCGTACTCACTCTGCCCAATCTCGGCTCCGTTCCTTTCCAGGCCTGTTGGGTCTGTTCTCCACCCGCTCCCTCGCTCCCAGCAACGGCTCGCCCTCAGGGCTTCAACCTGCCCCAGTGCTCCAACTCTGGGAGGTCTCCCTATCTTGCTCTCCCTTGTTCTGAGAGCAGCCCCACTTCCTGTCGCTCAGTACCATTCCACAACCCCTTGTAAACTCTCATCCACTTCCATTACAACAGTGACTACACTCCAAAAGTACTTCATTGGCTGTACAGTGCTTTGAGATGTCTGGTGGTCGTGAAAGGTGCTATAGAAATCCAAGTCTTTCTTTCTTTTTCTTCCAAGCATCCGCCTCAACTCTCAGGTTTGGGCACAATTCTTTGAAGAGTAGTAACTGTTGTTAGGTAGGCAAACATGGCTTTCATTTTGCACACAGTAAGCTCCCAAAAACCACAACGGGGGTGAATGAGGAGATAACCTGTTTTTGGTGGGATTGGTTGAGGGCCAAGGACTGTGGGAGAACTGAGCTGCTCTTCAACTGCTGCTGCACCGTCAATCTAAGCAGGGAGATAGTGCAGTGGTTCAAAGCTCACCTGAACGATGGTACCCTCCAACAATGCAGCTCTCCATCAGTACTGAACTGCAGTATCAACCTAGATTACATGCTCAAATCTGTAGTGAGGCTTGAATCTCGTACTCAGAGCTGCGAGTGCCACCAACTGAGACAAGTGGATAAAGACGTGGCTGAAGATACGGTTAAACATCTGCTTGGTGACATCCCTCAGCAAAAGCTCGTACTCTTCATAAAACTATACAAAGCTTGAGAAAATTGATATCCGTCAAGATAATTGCCATCATTCCAAGAATGGTTACCTGTTTGAATCGGACATCAGATTACCTTGTGCGAACTGCAGTGAACCTGGATCCATTGAAAGAGAAGTGTCATTGAGCAATGCCATGGCAACCATGTCCTGAAATCTGGTCACCGTTGTGGTGAGCGCTGCTTTCTCTGGGATCTCGTCTGGTGGTTCAAACAGCATGTCTCCATTCTCGACTTTATTGGAACCGATGTTGAGGACGTCGTTTCGAATGTCACTCAGAGTGGCAGCCCTTTTATCGAAGATCGCGGCAAAGCGAATCACACGACTGTCCACACTGAAAGAAAAATAATTAATGACTGAGACAAGTTTGATTAATACCTTATTACACAAGACAATCCATAGTTTAACATCGAGCCTGTGGGGTCTAATATGGCTGGAATACTGGGAAACCAGGACTGTGCCAATATGATTTTGGGTATGAGCTTTTTGATGACATAAATTTTGACCGTCAGATTTTGACCTACATTAACCACATTCACAACACATTGCTTTGCATATCTGCTAGTCCTCCCTTCCTTTCCCTCCCTTCCTTCCTTCCTTTTCCTCCCTTCCTTTCCCTCCTGTAGTGTATGTAGGCGCCTTTAGTAATGACTCCACGAGGCAGGGTCTGGTACTTAAACTGTGCAGACCTGCAGTCCTTTATTAGCAGCTCCTGAGTACTGACAACAAGCTGTGTGTTCCTTTTTATACTGGGTTACCTGCCGTGTGCAGGCAACCACTGGGTCTCCAGCAACAGCACCCTCTAGTGTACTGGTAAGGTATGTACAGTACAAGGGTACATTCAATGTTGCATGACAGTGTTACAGACATCACACAGTGAACAGGCATGCTTACACAACACCTCCCTCCCTTCCTTCTCCTCCCTCACTTCCCCTCCCTCCCTTCCTTCCTTCCTTTCCCTCCCTTCCTTTCCCTCCCTTCCTTTCCCACCCTTCCTTCCCCTCCCTTCCTTCCTTCCTTCCTTTCCAAAATGTAATTGAGTTAATTAAAACTTAAAGCCAAGACACAAACAATGTTTCAAAAGTAATGTATTTTTTTTAATAGTTCCTGGGATGTGGGTGTCGCTGCCAAGACCAGCATTTATTGCCCATCCCTAATTGCCCTCGAGAAGATGGTGGTGAGCTGCCGCCTTGAACCGCTGCAGTCCGAGTGGTGAAGATGCTCCCACAGTGCTGTTAAGGAGGGAGTGCCAGGATTTTGACCCAGCCACGATGAAGGAACGGCAATACACTTCCAAGTCAGGACGATCCTTCAGGACTCGGCCAGTTTGGTCAGTAGTGGTACTCCGAGCCACTCTTGGTGATGGACATTGAAGTGCCCCACCCAGAGTACATTCTGTGCCCTTGCTACTCTCAGTGATTCTTCCAAGTGGTGTTCAACATGGAGAAATACTGATTCATCAGGTGAGGGAGGGCGGTAGGTGGTAATCAGCAGGTTTGTTTGACCTGAAGCCATGAGACTTCATGGGGTCCAGAGTCAATATTGAGGACTCCCAGGGCCACTCCCTCCCGACTGTATACCACTGTGCCCCCACCCCTGGTGGGTCTATCCTGCCGGTGGGACAGAACATACCCAGGGATGGTGATAGAGGAGTCTGGGACATTGGCTGTAGGTATGATTTTGTGAGTATGTCTATGTCAGGCTGATGCTTGACTAGTCTGTGGGACAGCTCTCCCAATTTTGGCACGTCCCCAGATGTTGCTGAGGAGGACTTTGCAGGGTTGACTGGCTGGGTGTGCCATTGTCCGAAGTCAGTGCCGAGGTCAGTGCCAGGTGGTCATTTGTGAATAGCTGAGGCCCAAGCACTGATCCTTGCGGAACCCCAGTAGTTACAGCCTGCCAACCCGAAAATGACCCATTTATTCCTACTCTCTGTTTTTGTCCGTTAACCAATCCTCCATCCATGCTAGTATATTACCCCCAATCCCATGAGCCCTAATTTTGTTTAATAATCTTCTGTGTGTCATCTTATCAAGTGCCTTCTGAAAATCCAAATACACCACATCTACTGGTTCACCCTTATCTATTCTGCTAGTTACAACCTCAAAAAACTCTAACAGATTTGTTAAACATGATTTGCCTTTCATAAATACGTGTTGGCTCTGCCCAATTCTATTATTATTACTTTGTAAGTGCTTTGTTACCACATCCTTAATAATAGATTCTAGCATTTTCCCTACGACTGATGTCAGGCTAACTGGTCTGTAGTTCACTGTTTTCTCTCTCCCTCCTTTCTTAAATAGCAGGATTACATTTGCTACCTTACAATCTGTGGGAACCGTTCTAGAATCTATGGAATTTTGGAAGATGACAACCAATGCATCCACTATCTCTATAACCACCTCTTTGAAAACCCAAGGATGCAGGCCATCAGGTCCAGGGGATTTATCAGATTTCAGTCCCATTAATTTCTCCAGTACTTTTTTTTACCAATACTAATTTCTTTTAGTTCCTCATTCTTGCTAGACCCTTGGTTCTCCACTTTTTCCGTGAAGCTTTTGGCGTCTTCTTTGGCGAAGACAGACACAAAGGCCCTGAACATGGTGGAAACTAAGTTTCGCCCAATTGCCGCCCAATGGACCGCTGAGATCCTGACGGTATTTTGGGCGGAAAATTCACGAAAAGTTCCTGGAAAGGCCACCCGGCGGCAAAAAATTGATTTATGCCGTGAATCTGAGCGGCAGCGGGCGGGAGCTCCCAATCTCGGCGGCAAATGCAATCCTCGCCAAAGTACTGCCGAGGATTGAGTCGGGCCCAGGGAGGGGGGAACATATAAAAATAAAAATTTCAAAGAAGTAAAAGCACTGGAAAACCTTCATGGGGACCCCACCACCTGAATCGCTGGAAAATATCAAAGAAAAGAAGTGTCCTAACCTTTTTTTGAAGGTCCTCACACTTACCGTTGAGGTTACACCTGCCTCCATGCGGCTGTTGCAGACTCCCCCCCGGCCCAAACTGGCAGCTCAGCGGGCGGGAGGACACTTACGCGTGTTGCACGCCAGCAGACGGCGGGGAGTCTTCTCTCCCCGCCGTCGGGAGGCCTCCACCAAACTCGCTCGGAGGGGAGACCACCCAGAAAACTGGTTTCAGCCCGGTTTAAGTGGAGCCCGTCCCAACGGAACAGCTCCCTCTTTCCCCAGTACTGGTGCCAGTGCCCCACGAACTAAAACCCCTGCCTCCCACACCACTCTTACGGCCACGTGTTTAAACCTCTAATCTGCATATCCAAATGGCAATTTGCGTGTGGCTCAGGTAACAATCCAGAGATTATTACCTTTGAGGTTCTGCTTTTTAATTTGGACCCCACTTCATCAAACTCTCTCAGCAGAACCTCATTCCTAGTTCTACCTCTGTTATTGGTTCCTACATGGACCACGGCAACTGGATCCTCCCCCTCCCATTCCAAGTTTTTCTCCAGCCGCAAGGAGATGTCTTTAACCCTCGCAGACAAGACAGCCTTCGGAACTCCCTGTCTCAGCCGCAGAGAACAGTATCTATCCCTCTGACTATACTGCCCCCTACCACAACTACATTCCCTTTCACTCCCTCCTACTTGAATGGTCTCCTGCACCATGGTGCTATGGTCAGCCTGCTCATCCATCCTGCAAGCTTTCCCCTTATCCACACAGGCAGCAAGAACCTCATACCTGTTGGATAAGGGCAAAGGCCGAGGCTCCTCCAGCACTGCACCTGGGGTCCCCTTAGCTGCTTGAGTTGCAGTCACACTCTGACCACGAACCAGACCTGTACCACTACCTAACCTAAGGGGTGGACTGCCTCCTGGATCAAAGTGTTCAGGTAACTCTCCCCCTCCCTGATGCCCCGCAATGTCTGCACCTCAGACTCCAGCACAACAACTCTGAGCTGAAGTTCCTCAAGATGCAGACGCTTGCTGCGAACATGCTGTTTGGGATCGCAATGCTCGTCGCAAACTCCCACATGCTGCAGTTGCAGCACACCACCTGTTGCCATCCCTACATAACTCTGTTCTATTTAATTAAACTTAATTAAATTTGTATTTAAGTAACATAGTTCACAGTTTAGTTTCTTGACTACTTAATTGATCTAGATTAAGTTGTCTGTGATGTAATTAAGGCCGCAAAATTGCCCTTTACCCCGATTGGGGGGGGTGGTAAACTTCTGGGGCCGGGACTTCCTGAACTCTGCTCAGAACTCCCGCCCCCGATGTGGAATTGGGCCGTGCGATGTGGCCACCACGCCCGCGCGCTAACGTGGCACCTGCTGGCAGCGCTAACTGGCCCTGCACTAAGGGCGAGTTTAATGCACTCTGTTTAATATTGCCCTTGGCTCCCCGTGACAGAGCCTCCCCCCAGTCCCGGCGCTAACCGGAGAGCCAAAGCAGCCGTTTTTCTCTCCCCCAGTGTTTTGTGGTCCTGGCAAAGCATGAGTTAATAGCAGATTGTGTAATTGGTGGGGACGTAGGGAGAAGGAAGGGGGCATACGATGGTGAATTTAAAGAGGACATTTCAGCATTGATAGTTTGGAGCCTGTGAGGACTCTTCACAGGTTGGAGGGGATCTGTAATGGTCTGCAGAGTCCCCTTTGGGTGGAAGTGAGAGGAAATTGGAATCATCCTGGATCCAGTTCAGTAAGACAATAATATCCAAAATAGGGACAGTTAAGTGTGTGTTGTCATGTCTGCTGGATCCCTCATTAAGACCACCTCCACTCATCCCACACTGACCGCTCACCGGGGAGGTCCAGGATACAGCTGTCCTTGGACTGAGCTTTTATGAGCAATGACATTGAGATATATCGAGTATTTCAAACTAACAGGGCCGTGTTTATTTTGGAAGACAGTTACATGTAGTGAGGCTCTACACTGATCATGTAACACATTCACTGCTACCAAGTACAAAGAGTTGTTTACCTACCTGAACCCTAGCACCCAAATTCCTTTGAATCCTGGGAGGATTTCAAACAAATTCTGCATCTGGAAAGGAAATAATAGTTTGAGACATACATTTGCACCATGAGATAACTGGAGAAGCAACACAGCACGTTTAATGTTTAGTATTGACGCCCGCTGTGCTATTTTGCAGTATTCTGCAACTTGTGGATTGTACCCAGTTCATAGCACGGAGTCAGTTTGTGACAGTATTACAGTGCGTTTCATATAAAGTCGTAAGGACTGAAGGAGGTAGAGTTAACATGAATTGGTGTGAGTGGGATGGAAGGTTCATAGCAAACAGATCATTGTGCCTCATTCCAGTAGAGAGCAAACTATCAAAGTTGAAACAGGATGAAACACTGTCCCAGAGCCACCGACGTGTAGTATTACAGTTACATAGTCATCATCATAGGCAGTCCCTCGGAGTCGAGGATGACTTGCTTCCACACCAGAAATGAGTTTGCAGGTGTCTGAGGAGTCCGATACAAGAACCACAGTCTCTGTCACAAGTGGGGCAGACGGTGATTGGAGGGACAGGTGAGTGGGGGGGCCTAGGTTGCTGCGCGCTCCTTCCACTGTCGACGCTTGGCTTCAGCTTGCTCTCGGTGAAGAGACTCGAGGTGTTCAACGCCTTGTCGGATGCTTTTCCTCCACTTTGAGCGGTCTTGGGTCAGGGATTCCCAGGTGTCGGTGGGAATGTTGCACTTTATCGGGGAGGCTTTGAGAGTGTCCTTGAAGCGTTTCCTCTGTCCACCTGGGGTTCGTTTGCCGTGTAGGAGTACCGAGTAGAGCACTTGTTTTGGGAGTTTCGTGTCGGGCATGCGGAAGATGTGGCCCGTCCAGCGGAGCTGAACGAGCCTGGTCAGTGCTTTGATGCTGGGGATATTGGCCTGAGCGAGAGCACTGACGTTGGTGCACCTATCCTGCCAATGGATTTGCAGCATCTTGCGGAGGCAGCATTGGTGGTACTTCTCCAGTGTTTTGAGGTGCCTGTTGTACATGGTCCATGTCTCTGAGCCATATAGGAGGGCGGGTATCACCACGAACTTGGTGCCAGGTTTGAGGTCCTGATCTTCAAACACTCTCCTCCTCAGGTGACCGAAGGCTGCACTGGCACACTGAAGATGGTGTTGGACCTCGTCTCTGATGTCTGCCCTTGTTGACAGTAGGCTCCCAAGGTATGGAAAATGGTCCAATTTGTCCAAGGCCTCATCATCGATTTTGATCACCGAGGGGTAGTGCTGTGTAGTGGGGGCAGGTTGGTAGAGGATCTGTGTCTTACAGATGTTTAGCGTAAGGCCCATGCTCTCGTACACCTCGGTGAAGGTATTGACGATGGCTTGGAGTTCGCCCTCCGAGTGTGCGCAGATCCAGGCGTCATCAGCGTACTGTAGTTCGATGACGGAGGATGGTTGTTTAGGTCGTGGGTTTTATGTTAGACCTCGGTCTTCAGATGTCTGTAGAGCTGCTTTCTTGCCCTCTAGTTGTGTTGCTGCTTCCAGACCAAGAACGCCTTGCGCTTACGGCATATTAGCTCCTGGGTCTCCTGGTCATTATCATTGAACCAGTCTTGGTGTTTCCTGGTGGAGTGACCGAGCGTCTCTTCACAGGTGTTGATTATGGAGGCCTTGAGGGTTGACCAGGTACTGTGGACACTCTGTGTCACTGGGAGTCATTGGATTGGTAGCGAGGTGCTGGCTGAATAGGGCTTTCTTAGTAGGATCTTTGAGTGCACCAGAGTTGATTTTCCTGCGGCATTATTTCTGTTGCTGCTGCTGCTTTGGGGCAATGTTGATGGAGATGACAGAGCGGATTAGGCGGTGGTCCGTCCAGCAGTCGTCGGCTCCTGTCATGGCGCGGGTGATGCGCATATCTTTGCGGTCCCTCGCTCAGACGATGACGTAGTCTAGCAGATGCCAGTGCTTGGAGCGAGGGTGTTGTCAGGAAGCTTTATATTTGTCCTTCTGACGAACGTAATGGTTACATAGTATTTATAGCACAGAAACAGGCCAATCTGCCCAACATGTCTATGTCCCCACACAAGTCTTCTGAGTTCTGCATATTCTGGCTGTGTAAGGGTAAAATGCTTTTCATATGAAGAGGTGTCTTTACCCAAAGAGTGGTGAGAATGTGGAACTCACTCCCACAGGGAGTGCTTGAGGCGAATAGCATAAATGCATTTAAACGGAAGCTAGCTACATACATGAGGGATAAA
Organism: Pristiophorus japonicus; assembly: GCF_044704955.1. Taxonomy (NCBI): domain Eukaryota; kingdom Metazoa; phylum Chordata; class Chondrichthyes; family Pristiophoridae; genus Pristiophorus; species Pristiophorus japonicus. Next base: position 155,648,239 of record NC_091985.1, read on the forward strand.
GGAATAGAAGGATAGGGTAACAGCGTTAGATTAAGTCGGGTGGGAGGAGGCTCGTGGAGCATAAACACCCGCACAGAACAGTTGGGCTGAATGAAAAGAAAGAAAGACTTGCATTTATATAGCACCTTTCATGACCACCGGACATCTTCAAGTGCTTTACAGCCAATGAAGTACTTTTGGAGTGTAGTCACTGTTGTAATGCAGGAAACACAGCAAGCTCCCACAAAGAGCAATGTGATAATGACCAGATTATCTGTTTTTGTTATGTTGATTGAGGGATAAATATTGGCCCAGGACACAGGGGATAACTCCCCTGCTCTTAGAAACATAGAAATCTACAGCGCAGGAGGAGGCCTTTTCAGCCCATCGAGTCCGCACCAGCCAACAAAGAGCCACACAGCCCTCGGTCAGCAGCCCTGAAGGTTACATATAAACCTATGAACAATGAACAATGGCCTAGAGGTAAAGAGCACCCAGCCCAACCAATCTGCCCCCCACAACTGCAATACCCATGTATAAACAACTTTTTACACTCCACTCCACCCAGAGCCATGTGAAATAGTGCCATGGGATCTTTTACGGCCACCTGAGAGGACAGACTGGGCCACAGTTTAACGTCTCATCCGAAAGACGGCACCTCCAACAGTGCAGCACTCCCTCAGCACTGCACTAGAGTGTCAGCCTAGATTTATGTGCTTAACTCCCTGGAGTGGGACTTGAACCCACAACCTTCTGACTCAGAGGTGAGGGTGCTACCTACTGAGCCACTGACACTGTGGCCTGTTTCTGTGCTGTACATTCTATGTACTACTATGTAAATGGAAGCTATTCTCCCTTCACTAAGTTTTAAAATGGAGGGTGGGATATAGTCACTCCCAGATAAAGACAAATGAGTCTGTTCAGAAATCAGTGAGGATAAAGGGCACTTTGGCAGCTGGAGCAGAATTTCCAATTGCTGCTGGGTGGAAGAGCAAACGGTTTATTTTATATCTATCTATATGACACTTGCCTGAATCTCAAACTTCCGGGTAAGTTCCTGGTACTCGAGTGAGTTAGGGTCAGTCAATTCCATGCTGTAATTTTGGTTGGTGAGTTTAACGCTGAACTCCACCACTTGTTCTGTGGGCTGTTCTGGGATGATGTTGGTTACATGCAGATCCTACAACACGGATAGAAATGTTACGCTCCATCACACAAGACTGTATTATTCAAAAGGCAAACTCCTAATACACAACGACAGCTAATGTGGTGACTATACAGGTTGAACCTCTCTTATCCAGAACTCCCTTATCCAGAACCACCCCTCGTCCAGAACCATTCCTGGCCACCGGGTGGCGCATGCGCAAAACTCCGATATGAACAAATTGAACAAATTGATGTCCGTCCTCACTGCCGACTCCCGCAATCGCTGGCCTGACTCCGTGATCCACCACGCCCGCGCCCCCATGATCTCTCTGCCGCTCTCCCAGCCCCAAGCCAGCCAGCCCCGATATCCCCTTGCTCAGTACCTGTACCGTCTAATTTAACGTGACCACCCCTCATCCAGAAAAATGCCTTATCTGGAACAGGCCAGGTCCCGAGGGTTCTGGATAAGGGAGGTTCAACCTGTATTAGCGCCCGACAAAAAATTCACTGTCTGTCTTATAGTGCATACTCTGCAATAGTTACAATTCTGCAAATGCAGTTATAGGATCGGTCAAGTAACAAATGTTAACACATTCAAACTAGGAGTTTAGCCTGCAGATCCTAAACAAAGTGGCTGCAACCTGCAACTAGTCTTGAGGAAAATAAGCCTTCACGTAAGACAATGGCTGTGTATAGCCCAGAAACTTGCTTTGAAAAAAATAAAACGTTTTCAAAATCTGTATTACAACCTCCTAGTGGGGTGGATATTAAACATTGCGTCTCTCTAAAACCAAAAGCCCATCGTAACTTTTCTCTTAAATATATGTGCAACAAACATTGGAAAAATTTAACCTCTGATTGATCAGTTCTGACAGCTTTCCAATTGATCTGATTGGTTCTCACAGCCTACAGTCCGACTTTCCAACTGATCTGATTAGAACGCGAGGCTGTCTATATAAATCAATGAAAAAGAATGATTTTATTCTGAAACTCTAACAAGCTAACGTATGGATTGAAACACTGCTGCTTGGTATAATTGCGTGTATTAACATTATTGTCTTGGCTTCATCTTCGAGTTTTATAAATTTCAAAATTCTGGCTCATCCATAGCTGATTAATATTGCACTAATTCAATAACTATTGCTCAAATCTGGTTCATGACAATTTTTAGTAAAATGTCCAGTGCTGTGATTGATAATCTCGAATTTGACTGGTCTTACCTTAACCGGAATTTTAGTTTCATTCACAATCTCGTTTGAGATCACGACATTAGGTATTGATGCAGTTGTCGACAATGGGAGAGCAGGGATCGCTGAAAAAATAAAACCCTGTGAAAGTTAGATCATTAGCAAGGTACTCTAATGTTGTAAGAAATGCTGTATTGTGACAATGCCTGATGGCACTAGCAGTGAAGTGCCTGTTGTTTAACATGAAGGTCAAAGACTGGAGCCCCAAGACCCAAACCTGACTGATGCTATTGAAGATTCTGTCATTTCTTCGCTGAACCATAATGCAGACTGCCTCACCAGGACAGATCATTATGGACTATTTTGTAGCTGCCTGCCAATAAAAGCTAGCTAACAACAGAAACTTGCTTTGAAAAAAATAAAACGTTTTCAAAATCTGTATTACAACCTCCTCGTGGGGTGGATATTAAACACTGCGTCTCTCTAAAACCAAAAGCTCATCGGAACTTTTCTCTTAAATATATGTGCAACCAACATTGGAAAAATGTAACCTCTGATTGATCAGTTCTGACAGCTTTCCAATTGATCCGATTGGTTCTCACAGCCTACAGCCTATATATTTGTAAAATTCTTATCTCTACTTTCTTCTCTTCTGTAATCTGTTGAACTACACACACCGAAATCTATCTCCAGTCAGCAGGTGCTGCTCGGACTATAGTGTTGCAAGCTAATGAGGAATCCCTGTCGATATTTCTGCCTTCCTGTCAGTTGGGCCTCCCCTTTCAAAAGTACTCAGTGATTTGCTTAATATCAGTACCATCTGGGAAAACCCAGAAAGTACAGGCCAGACAAACCTCAATCTTCAAACGATGAGGTGAGGCGGCTCGCTGGCACACATCTTGTTCCACTGCAGAGTATTGGTCATGAATTCATGGCCGCAATTCCACACATGATCCGTTGCCAATCTGAGCTCTGACATGGTGGGCTGGCATTCAATGGCAGAAATTAATAACAAAGAGACAGTCATCCAAATCTCTCTCATACACCACCTATTGACATGTTCCTATAGCTCCCAAGTCATTCTCATAAATCTCCCAATACCCGCTATTGGCAAGTTCATATACTTCTCAAATATCTCTGATGCAATTCCCACCAAAAGTCTCATATTCCTCTAATTGGCATTCATACACCTCCCCAGTCTCATACACCTCCCCAGTCTCTCTCATACATCTCCCCAGTCTCTCTCACACCACCCCACCCCCAGTCTCTCTCACACCCCCCCCAATCTCTATCATACACCTTCCAACTCTCTCTAATACACCTCCCCAGTCTCTCTCATACACCTCCCCAGTCTCTCTCATACATCTCCCCAGTCTCTCTCACACCACCACCCCCCCCCAATCTCTCTCACCCCCCCCCCAATCTCTATCATACACCTTCCAACTCTCTCTAATACACCTCCCCAGTCTCTCTCATACACCTCCCCAGTCTCTCTCATACACCCCCAGTCTCTCTCATACACCTCCCCAGTCCCTCTCATACACCTCCCCAGTCTCTCTCATACACCTCCCCAGTCTCTCTCACACACCCCCCCAGTCTCTCTCACACCCCCAGTCTCTCTCATACACCTCCGAACTCTCTCTCATACACCTCTCAACTCTCTCTCATACACCTCCCCAGTCTCTCTCATACACCTCCCAATTCTCTCTCATACACCCCCAGTCTCTGTCATACCACCTCCCCAGTCTCTCTAATACACCCTCAGTCTCTCTCATACACCTCCCCAGTCTCTCTCACACCTCCCCAGTCTCTCTCATACACCTCCCCAGTCTCTCTCACACCGCCCCCCCCAGTCTCTCTCATACACCTCCCCAGTCTCTCTAATACACCCTCAGTCTCTCTCATACACCTCCCCAGTCTCTCTCACACCTCCCCAGTCTCTCTCATACACCTCCCAGTCTCTTTCTCACACCTCCCACTCGCCAGTTCAAGTATGGGTGGGGCACGGGTCAAAGCCTAGACTGTGAGTGAAGTAGGATAATGGACTATCGATAAAATCTAAACTATGGGCAAGCTGGATAGCTGTTTGCTGCTTTTACCTATCTTCTCATGCTCTCTAGTCCACATGCCAACAATTAAGTATCAAAAGCCGAGGTGAAATAGTACCTGTGGTTAGTGTAGAGGTCTCACTAGGCTCATTATCCACTGGAATACTTTCTCGGTAAACAGAAAAGGAGGCACATGTTAGAAATCTGTCATTGTAGTCTCTATTTAGTTTCAAGGGATGAAATGTGGACCACATATATAAGCAATACAAATATAATCAATTCAGTCTGCCTGCGGTGTGATATTATCTGTTCCGCCCCAATCAGGGATTTACATACCCATCATGATTACTCAGTCAGAACATATTGGCCCGGATTTTATGGTCAGCGGTGAAGTGATGGCACTCGCCACTGACCTCAAAGAAAGCTGCCCACAAAGATCTAGTGATTTCTGTGGCGTGAATTTCACCTTTCCCGACTGTTAATTTCATTCTGGCGCCATGTATAGGGGGTCTCTGGTGCCCAACAACAGTGGTTATCAAGCAGGCTAAGCAGCCAATCACATTGAAGAATTCTCACATACAGCAAACCAGGACATAAAAAGCACCGATTATCCTTCACTTTTTAATCATTTTACAGCGAGCGAAATGAAGATTGGAACATGCACATGGGATTAAGGTAGAGGCGGAAATAGCATAAACAAACATCAAATGTTTTTTTTATTATTTTAAAAGTCTATGCGAATTTGTATCATAATAGAGAAAATTGATATTCCACAAATATAAAATCAGTTTTTCAGGGCTAGAGAGGTTGATTATTAGTAATTATGACTTAGTGTGAGGCTAAAAGCTCATTGAATGAAGTTTAACTTTGGGGTTTTTTTTGCAGCAAGAATAGAGCGTCACAAGTGGAAGTTCACTCCAACCCAAGTGGTTTCTGAGATTTCCATCTGCGAGGACTTCAGCTCGCTGTGGAGGAGCAGGGAATCACTGACAGCAACCTCTGGATTCTGCGTTTAACTGCGCATGTTAAATCAGTAGCGTGTTTAACACAACCCATGTCCTAACTCGCACCAAGTCCTGATTACCCATCACCCCTTTGGTCGCTGACCTACATTGGCTCCTAGTTAAACAATGACTCGATTTCAAAATTCTAATCCTTGTTTACAAATCACTCCATGGCCTCTCCCCTCCCTATCTCTATAATCTTTTTCAGCCTCACAACCCCACAAGATGTCTGCGCTCTTCAAATTCTGACCTCTTGAACATCCCTCATTATAACTGCTCAACCATCGGTGGCCATGCCTTCAGCTGCTTGAGCCCTAAGCTGTGGAACTCCCTCCCTAAACCTCTCTACACCTCTTTCCTCCTATAAGACCTATCTCTTTAAACAAGCTTTTGGTCATCTGCCTTAATTTCTTCTGTGGCTCGGTGTCAAATTTATCTGTTTGTCTGTAACACTGTTGTGAAGCGCCTTGGGACATTTTACTACATTAAAGGCGCGGTATAAATGAAAGTTGTTATCATTACGTGCGGAGGCCGAAGGTTGCTGTCAGTTTCACGGGGTAATGATGGCGAATGCTGACAGTTTTGCCGTCATTACAACTGCAAAGTCTGGGCCATTAATATTTATAGAAAGTTGTCAATTTTAATGTGTGCTGTCACATCAGTTGAATAATGCCGTTTTGTATGATGATGTGATATGTTTGACGACTTTTCACTAACAGCAGGCCGAGTACATAGGTGTTCGGAACAATGCAAGCTGTACTGATTACCTTAGTTGAAGATCACCACCTTGTATACCCAGTCTCTGTAAATGAAAGGAAAATGATCACCACCGTCTAATCTTTGAAGGAAATGTAGGAATGAAATGGAAAGAATCTACAAAGCAGTTCAAATTCTTACGTTTAATTTGTCTGCATTTCATAGCAGCTTAATATTTAAATGTCGGAACAAAGTTGGTTTGAGTATATTAAATCTCAAGTTATAACTAATGTGGATAAGTGGCGATAAAACATGTTTAAAATTCTTTCTGAAGTAAATCCATTCCTTACCCTCTGTACCATGATTAGATGTTCCTGGGACTGACTGAAGTTCTGCCCAATCTGGAAGAGATATTTAGTCTCTCGCTGACAAATGTTGACCCATTGCTGGTATTCTTCATTCCCTGGAATTCTGTCCAAGAAAATCCGATATGCTTCCCAGACTGCTTCCTGACAAACTGAGCAAGGACAATCCGTCAGCACAAATAGCACAATATCCATTGTACATAGAACATAAGAACATAAGAATTAGGAACAGGAGTTGGCCATTCGGCCCCTCGAGCCTGCTCCGCCATTCAATGAGATCATGGCTGATCTTCTACCTCAACTTCACTTTCCTGCACTGTCTCCATATCCCTTGATTCCCTTAACATCCAAAAATCTATCGATCTCTGTCTTGAATATACTGAAAGACTGAACTCTCTGGTGTAGAGAATTCCAAAGATTCACCACCCTCTGAGTGAAGACATTTCTCCTCATCTCAGTCCTAAATGGCTGACCCCTTATTCTGAGACTGTGACCCCTGGTTCTAGACATGCCAGCCAGAGGAAACATCCTCCCTACATCTACCCTGTCAAACCCTGTAAGAATTCTGTATGTTTCAATGAGATCACCTCTCATTTCTTCTAAACTCTAGAGAATATAGGCCTCATCAACTCAATCTCTCCACATAGAACAATCCCCCCCATCCCAGGAATCAGTCTGGTGAACCTTCATTGCACTCCCTCAAAGGCAAGTATATCCTTCCTTAGGTAACGAGACCAAAACTGTACACAATACTCCAGGTGTGGTCTCACCAGGGCCCTGTATAATGCATTATATAATTGTAACAAAGTTTTTTGATGAAATATGTCTTTCTGACGTCCTGACTCCACTGAAATCGTCAGCTGTGGCTCAGTGGATAGCACTCTCACCTCTGAGTCAGAAGGTTGTGCGTACAAGTCCTACTCCAGGAACTTGAGCACATATATCTACGCTGACACTCCAGTGCAGTACTGAGGGAGTGCTGCACTGTCGGAGGTGCTGTGTTATGGATTAGACATTAAACCAATTAAACATCTGCTCTCTCAGGCGGACGTAAAAGATCCCATGACCCTATTTCAAACAAGTGTTAGGGGAGTTATCCCTGGTGTCCTGGGCAATATTTATCCCTCAATCAACATCACTAAAAATTGATTATCTGGTCATTATCACATTGCTATGTGTGGGAGCTTGCTGTGCACAAATTGGCTGCCGTGTTTCCCATATTACAACAGTGACTATACTTCAAGAAGCATTTCATTGGCTTTAATTGCTTTGGGATGTCCGGTGGCCGTGAAAGGCGCTATATAAATGCAAGTCTTTCCTTTCTTTCTTTCTCACCGATACTGTTAGTGATGTCCAGTTTGACCTGACTTTGCCTTTGACCCATCCTCATTAAATGCTAACCGTGACATGGCAGTGAGTTGAGTTTTATGTGGCTATCCCAGGCATGCGTGCACTTGTTTTTGGCAAATTTGATCCTGGTGGTTGTCGAAGGCTCCAAAAGACTTAAACATCTCTTACGTTTAATCTTATAGCTATGCCCCCTTGTTCTCGACACTTCAGCGACTCTGGTTCACCAGGTCATGGGTGACTATGTATGAACCTCTAAATACAAGGACAGGCTTCCTACACTATGAGCAACACAGGCTGACCTGTTGAAACTAAAAACTAAAAACACAACTGCAAGATCATGTGATAATAACAATATATAGAAATGACAACACATAAACAGGTCATTCAGCCCAACCAGTCTGTCTCGGTGTTGATGCCCCACATGAGCAGTGGTCCTAATCCCATGAACCTGCCCTGTTCCCATATCCTTTATCCTCCTTTACTTAAACCGCCTGTCAAACTTATTCTTAAACTTTGACATGATCTGCCTTAATCACTCATTCCTGTAATGCATTCCACAGCCTCACACCCCTCAGTGTAAAAAGGATTCTTCTGCTCTCTGCCCTAAATCTCTCTCATTTAATCTCATATCTGTGTCCCCTCATCCTAAACCCTCCAATCACTGGAAACATGACTCTTTCTATCACAAGCGGCCAACGTGCTGTCAATTAAAAAAAAAATAAACACCTCAAAGGTGCAATCTATCCATCATTAAAAATACAATTTATTATGTCTGTGATGTACTTATGAATGACTCCACGAGGCAATGTGTTGTACTCAAACTGTAGTGATCTTGGTCCTTTACTCGTAACTCCAGAGTGAGGCACAAGCATGGTGGGCAGCCTTTTATACTGGGCCCTGCCACCAGGGGAGGAAACCCCCGGTCTCCACCAGTTGCACCCTCTAGTGGTGCCAGCATGTATACACACAGTGTAAACCTTATTTATAGTACATCAGGTAAACAAGTCTCCATCTTATGCAACCACACAGTGACTGCACAGAGAGTCTATCCATAATCTGCATATACAACACAATCTTTTTGGAAAGCTCTATGAGTAAAGGACTTAATTATATATGTTAATAAAAAGCTTTGATCTAAGATGAGAAGGCTGAGACACGAACAATAACCGGTATTGATGGAGTACCTTTAACACAATTCATAGAGGAAGAATGGAGCCAACCCTTTGTGGGGAGATTAATGGAGGCTCAAAAAAGGGTTTCAGGAGCTTATAAAGGTTGAAGGAGAAGTAGAGAAGCCCAGGTTTATAGGGATCTAGGTGTGTAGCTTGCCGAAGTGCAATTATTTCTTGAAGAGCAGATAAATAACACACCTAAAGCTCCATGGGCCATCTGTGGCTCAGTGTTAACAGAAGGAGGAAAAAGACGGCAAGCGAGCCAAAGGTGGGCAGAGGAAACGTTACAAGGACACCCTCAAAGCCTCTCTGATAAAGTGCAACATCCCCACCGACACCTGGGAGTTCCTGGCCAAAGACCGCCTTAAGTGGAGGAAGTGCATCTGGGAGGGCACTGAGCACCTCGAGTCTCGTCGCCGAGAGCATGCAGAAATCAAGCACAGGCAGCGGAAAGAGCGTGCGGCAAACCAGTCCCACCCACCCTTTCCCTCAACGACTATCTGTCCCACCTGTGTTAGAGACTGTGGCTCTCGTATTGGACTGTTCAGCCACCTAAGGACTCATTTTTAGCGTGGAAGCAAGTCTTCCTCGATTCTGAGGGACTGCCTATGATGATGATGAGTGTTAACAGTCTTGCCGCTGAGTCAAAAGATTGTCACAAAGTCGAGGCTGCCCTCGGTGATTCAGATATTCAGCACTCTTTGAGTGAAATTGTTTTTCCTGATATCTTTTTGAATGTACTTTTCATTCATTTCCATTGTTGTCCTTAGCCATATCTTGAAGTAACATTGTGGGTTTACCTTAGCTATACCATTTCTATCCTTAGGTGAGAGGCCTTTTAACCACTTTCCTCAGACTATAAAGATCATTTTTGTTTGTCGCCGGTCCCCTTTACACTGGGGATCAGTCCAGTTGCCTTTTTCTGTGTCATTTGTCAGCTGTAGCTCAGTGGGTAGCACTCTCGCATCTGAGTCAGAAGGTTGTGGGTTCAAGTCCCACTCCAGAGACATGAGCACAAAAATCTAGGCTGACACTCCAGGACAGTGCTGAGGGAGTGCTGCACTGTCGGAGCTGCTGTCTTTCGGATGAAATGTTAAACCGAGGCCCTGTCTGCTCTCAAGTGGATGTAAAAGATCCCATGGCACTACTTAGAAGAAGAGCAGGGGAGTTATACCAGGTGTCCTGGGCCAATATTTATCCCTCAATCAACATAACAAAAACAAATTATCTGGTCATTATCACATTGCTGTTTGTGGGAGTTTGCTGTGCACAAATTCCCATATTACAACAGTGACTACACTCCAAAAGTACTTCATTGGCTGTAAAGCACTTTGGGACATCCGATGGTCATGAAAGGTGCTATATAAATCCAAGTCTTTCTTTCTTTAGCGGGATCAATACTAGTCTGTGCTATAGCACTTGCTGAGGTAGCATTTCTGATAAGCGAAGTTCACATACAATCGCGTGACACACTTGTACTACATGCTTCTCTGTGCACCCCACAATAAACGGGTAAACGCCTGTCTGTTGTGGCTCAGTGGGTAGCATTCTCGCCTCTGAGTCAGAAGGTTGTGGGTTCAAGTCCCACTCTAGAGACTTGAGCACATAAATCTAGGCCGACAGTGGGAGTGCTGCACTTTCGGAGGTGCCGTCTTTCAGGTGAAACATGAAACCGAGGTCCTGCCTGCTCTCTCAGGTGGACGTAAAAGATCGGTGGCGTCTGACCAGAAGTGACCTCACCACACAAGACAAGGACGACCCGACATTCATTCAGATACAAGAGGCTGTTTGATCACTGATTTGTACATCTTACTTCAGGACCTGCTCCTCTCCCCTGGTACTGGGCTCCCCACTCTGCTTGCTTCCCTACATCCTCTCAGTGCTGACACTTTGGGCCTATATCAGGGGTGTTCTCCCCGGTCTCCTGACCAATATTTATCTCTCAACCCACATCAATAAAAAAAACAGATTATCTGGTCATTATCACATTGCTGTTTGTGGGAGCTTGCTGTGTGCAAATTGGCTGCCGCGATTCCCACATTACAACAGTGACTATGTTCCAAAATGTACTCCATTGGCTGTAAAGTGCTTTAGAACGTCCTGAGATCGTGAAAGGCGCTATATGAATGCAACTTCTTTTGTTAAAATTAATGCACAGAGGAATGTAACATTGGTGTTTCAGATGTTTATACACAAACTTTGCAGATTGGACAATGTTCCCCATTGATACCAATGAAGGGGACATAGTCGCACCTAGCATTTTGTTGGAGCTGGAAGAAGTGATTTGAGCAAGCATGTGCCTTTTTGCCAGCTTAATGCTAGTGTTCAGGTGGTGTCCTCCTGGGATCAATTCCAACTGGCCTTAATGGGGCGTGGATTTTAATGGATGTACTTTGTTTTTGCAATAAAATTGATAATCACGGAATGGTAATTGAGCATTCAGTGCAATCGTCTGCCTTTCCTATCGGAAAGGAGTAAGCTGTTCTGAGATGATCCAATCTTGCTTAAAGCTAACAACTGTGCAATTCTGCGGGCGATACCAAGCAACACTGAATGTGGAACCGTGACAGAAGCAGCACTCCCGTGAAATCCTTATTACTGTTGGGAAAGAAACACATTTAAGAAGCAAGGTTTGTCAAGAAAAGCCAAGATAGCCAGCTGTAATGTATGCGTCTGTGAGGATGCTCACAGGTTAGTGGAGCTGTTGACACCATCTTGTCGTCCGGAGAAGACAGGTGTCCCCAATGGAGTGCTCTCTATGCGGGAGTCCTCCCTTTATTTATTGGGGACTTGGCCTGGAGGGTGGTGCACAGAGCAGTCCCATGCAATCGGTTTTTAAGTCGGTTCACGGACTCCCAGGCCGCCTGAAATTTCTGCGGTCTCGAGGAGTCCGTGTTCCATGTGTACACTGAATGTACGAGGTTGCAGCCCCTCTTCCAATATTTGAAGGGGCTGCTCCTCAAATTCTGCTGCACTTCAGTCCCACACTCCTGATCTTTGGGCACCCTGTGCGGAGGGGAGCGGGTAGGTCCGAGGGCCTCCTCGTAGGACTGCTCCTGGACACGGCTAAGGGGGCCATCAGCCGGTCCAGGCAGCGGGTGGTCGAGGGGGTCGTTCAGCCTGACTGCCTGCCTCTCGTCCGCGGTTACATCCGAGCCAGGGTGTCCCTGGAGATGGAGCACGCGGTGTCCACCAGTATGCTCGCGGCCTTCCACGAGAGGTGGGCACCGGAGGGACTGGAGTGCATCATTTCAACAGGGAACAGAATTTTAATTTGATTTTGTTTGACAAAGGTTCCCTTTATGTTGAATCATTAATTTGTGTCTTTGGTGCCCTCAAAAAAAACCCCAAAAAACAAAAAATAAAACAAGGGAGCACTTGAATGAAAGTTTCTGGAGTGAGACCCTCCCCTTTAATCAGGGGGCACTTGATTATAGTTTGTACAAATATAGTGGTAGAGCTGTTGAATGACGCACCATTTTGCTGTCCGGAGGAGGCGAGTGTCCCCAATGGAGTGCTCTCTACGCGGGAGTCCTCCCTCTATGTATTGGGGACTTGGCCTGGAGGGTGTTGCACGGAGCAGTCCTGTGCAATAAGTTTTTATGTCAGTTCACGGACTGCCAGGCCGCCTGTAATTTCTGCAGTCTGGAGGAGTACATGTTCCATGTTTTTATTGAATGTGCGAGGTTGCAGCCCCATGTTCCATTATTTAAAGGGGCTGTTCCTCAAATTCTGGTTGCACTTCAGTCCCACACTCCTGATCTTTGGGCACCCTGTGCGGAGGGGAGCAAACAGGTCGGAAGGCCTCCTCGTAGGACTGCTCCTGGGCATGGCCAAGAGGGACATCAGCCGGTCCAGGCAGCGGGCGGTCGAGGGGGTCATTCAGCCCGACTGCCTGCCTCTCTTCCGCGGTTACATCCGAGCCAGGGTGTCCCTGGAGATGGAGCACGCGGTGTCCACCGGTACACTCGCGGCCTTCCGCGAGAGGTGGGCATTGGAGGGACTGGAGTGCATCATCACCCCCGGCAACCAAATTTTAATTTGATCCCATAATGTAAAAAGTTTAATTGGTTTAATTTGTCGATGTTAGTGTCCTTTTTAAGGGGGGCACTTGATTTAGAGTTTTCACAAAAATAGTTGCAGAGCTGTTGAGCTAAGAGTGGCTGAGCCAGTCATGTGATGTTCACAAGGCTCAATAAAACCCCAGCTAGTTGTATTCGGAGGATCCACGATGAGGCAGGTGGTTGTGAGCCTGGTGGATGAACTGGTTATGTGTAGTGTGATTGTTAAACCTTTGCTAATAAACCAACTCATTCTTAATAGCAATATGTTGCTATGAATTCTTAAGCAAAGAACCCATGAAGCAAATACATTCCACGGGAATGAGTTTAGAAGCAAAGTACTGTGGATGTTGGAATTCTGAAACAAATAAACATTAAAGGCTGGAAATACTCAGCAGGGCAGGCAGTATCCATGGAGAGAGAAACAGAGTTCACGTTTCGAGTCAACTACTTTTTGTCCCCCCACTCCCTCCCCGTTACTTAGTAACTGCTCAGACAGCATTTGACTGAGAATGGCATCAAGAAGCCCTAGTAAAATTGGAGTCAATGAAAATCAGGGGGAAAACTCTCCACTGGCTGGAGTGATACCTAGCACAAAGGAAGATGGTTGTGGTTGTTGGAGGCCAATCATCACAGCCCCAGGACATCGCTGCAGGAGTTCCTCAGGGCAGTGTCCTAGGCCCAACCATCTTCAGCTGCTTCATCAATGACCTTCCCTCCATCATAAGGTGAGAAGTGGGGATGTTTGTTGATGACTGCACAGTGTTCCGTTCCATTCTCAACTCCTCAGATAATGAAGCAGTCCATGCCTGCATGCAGCAAGAACTGGATGACATTGAAGCTTGGACTGATAAGTGACAAGTAACATTCACGCCACACAAGTGCCAGGCAATGACTATCTCCAACAAGCGAGAGTTTAATTCCCGTCCCTTGACATTCAATGGCATTACCATCACTGAATCCCCCACCATCAACATCCTGGGGGTTACCTTTGACCAGAAACTTAACTGGACCAGCCACATAAATACTGTGGTTACTGGTGCAGGTCAGAGGCTGGGTATTCTGCGGCGAGTGTCTCACCTCCTGATTCCCCAAAGCCTTTCCACCATCTACAAGGCACAAGCCAGGAGTGCGATGGAATACTCTCCACTTGCCTGGATGAGTGAAGCTCCAACAACACTCAAGAAGCTCGACACCATCCAGGCCAAAGCAGGCCGCTTGATTGCCACCATTTCCATCACCTTCACTCCCTCCACCACCAGCGCACCGTGGCTGCAGCCTGTACCATCTACAAGATGCACTGCAGCAACTCGCCAAGGCTTCTTCGGCAGCACCTCCCAAACCCGCGACCTCGACCAACTAGAAGGACAAGGGCAACAGGTGCATGGGAACACCACCACCTGCAACTTCCCCTCCAAGTCACACACCATCCTGACTTGGAAATATATCGGCCGTTCCTTCATCGTCACTGGATCAAAATCCTGGAGCTTCTTACCCAACAGCACTTTGGGAGTACCTTCACCACATGGACTGCAGCGGTTGAAGGCGGCGTTTCACCACCTTCTCAACGGCAATTAGAGATGGGCAATAAATGCCGGCCGTGCCAGCGATGCCCACATCTCGGGAACGCATTAAAAAAATACGACAAAGAACAAACAGGAGAGTAATCTCTCCTCCCCCCGCAATCACACCCCCCACATTCTATCTCCCCTCCACTGTGATCTCTTGCTCCTCTCTGTCATGCTCCGAGACAGCTCCCCCCCCGCCTCCCACAACCCTGATGATCTCCATTGCCGGTGGCCGTCCCAGTGGTCTCCGGCTGCTGCCTCGTACCGCACTCCTTCCTGCCTGGCAGCCTCTCAATCTGGCTCGCTGCCAGGCAGGTAAGAAATTAAAGAATTCTAATGAGGTCCTGCCATTAAATTTGGCAGGGCCTTCGCCTTCCCGGTATGTCCAGGTTTCCCGGCCGCTGATAGATGCCCCTGCTCCCTCCCCATCTCCCAGTAAATGTCGGGGCCTAAGTATTAGTTTGACTTACGCACAAGGAAGGGAAAGGGGGCATAACAGAAGAACAGAAGAATTAGGAGCAGGAGTCGGCCATTCGGTCCCTCGAGCCTACTGCAGCATTCCATAAGATCATGGCTGATCTTCTACCTCAACTCCACTTGCCTGCACTATCCCCATAGCCCTTGATTCCCTTAATATTCAAAAAATTATTGATCTCTGTCTTGAACATACTCAAAGACTGAGCCTCCACAGCCCTCTGGGGTAGAGAATTCCAAAAATTCACCACCCTCTGAGTGAAAAAGTTTCTCCTCATCTCAGTCCTAAATGTCTGACCCCTTATTCTGAGACTGTGAACCCCTGGTTCTAGACTCCCCAGCCAGGGGCAACATCCTCCCTACATCTACCCTGTCAAGCCCTGTAAGAATTCTGTATGTTTCAATGAGATCATCTCCTATTCTTCTAAACGCTAGAGAATATCGGCCTAGTCTACTCAATCTCACTTGATAGGATAATCCCCCCATCCCTGGACTCCCAGAGGCAGTTTCAGCCTGGGTGACCCCATTGATACAGACACTCTGACAGGCACTGCTCTGTTCTATAGTCCTTAAAGAGGAAGTAACTGAAAATAAAAATACAATTCCATGATAAAGTCCAGTCGGACTTTCTCTAAGAAACACTGCGACCCATTTACTAACACTAATAAACTAATGACACTGTATGTTAAGGAATGTCCTGGAGATAATGTTTTGCTTATAACTAGTTCTTAATCCTTTACTAACTGCCACATTGTGAGGTACTTACAAGTGCGCTTAGCCTCGTTATTCCTTGGGAGCTGTAGCAATTACGTCCATTGCTGACGCTAATGTTCGGTTCAGATGCTCGGCAGATTAGCTGCCTGTGGCTGCTCCCGGCCTTATAGTAGGTCAGGAACATGCTGTGCACTTGCTATCCCTTCTTAGCCCTCTCTGCTCAGAGGTAATTACTCTTTAAAGCAATTGGTAGATGGTTTAGAGGGGATTTGAGGCGAAATTTCTTCACCCAGAGGGTGGTGGGGGTCTGGGACTCACTGCTTGAAAGGATGGTAGAGGCAGAAACCCTCACCACATTTTAAAAATACTTGGATGCACACTTGAAGTGCCGTAACCTACAGGACTATGGACCCAGAGCTGGAAAGTGGGATTAGGCTGGATAGCTCTTGGTCGGCCGGCGCGGACACGATGGGCCGAAATGGCCCCCTTCCGTGCTGTAAATTTCTATGGTTCTATGATTCTACGCTCTTTTTCAAGCTCAAATGCATGAGTTCCAGTCGTATTGAAGGATAATTATTCTTAAATACACATCAATCACTACTTTCATTTGTCCTTCGATATTAATTATAGGTAGTATTTCTTTCACTTTAGTGTTCCAACAAACTGGTTGAACTACTGGAACCTTCACTCCCTCCACCACCGGCGCACCGTGGCTGCAGTGTGTACCGTCTACAAGATGCACTGCAGCAACTCGCCAAGGCTTCTTCGGCAGCACCTCCCAAACCCGTGACCTCTGCCACCTAGTAGGACAAGGGCAGCAGGCACATGGGAACACCACCACCTCCACGTTCCCCTCCAAGTCACACACCATCCTGACTTGGAAATATATTGGCCATTCCTTCATCGTCGCTGGGTAAAATCCTGGAACTCTCTCCCTAACAGCACTGTGGAAGTACCTTGACCATACGGACTGCAGCGGTTCAAGAAGGCGGCTCACCACCACCTTCTCAAGGGCAATTAGGGATGGGCAATAAATACTGGCCTTGCCAGCGATGCCCACATTGCAGGAACTAATAAAATAAAGACTTGTCTCTCCTATCTGTGGAAGACTTTATGTTGGTTTAAAGGCTCCTTAGGCATTGTCAGTAAATGCCAAAGTAAAAATGATTAATTAACGTCTAATCCTATAAGAAAGCAACTGGCTAGCAATGACCAGCTGGTACCATCTTATTAATAAAATAACAGAGTGATAATGACAGCATGACAAAAAAATAAACATTTTAATTTAACACTAAGATCCATTGATTTATATCACTGCGGCCATCTCAAGAAAGCAAGGATGTCTTATCGCGTACAAGAGTGCTTTGAAATAGGAGCAACACATTATTGCAATTTATGCCACCTAGTAAGTCCAGTTCCGGTTTTTGCTTGTAATTGCTTTCTCAGTTTGACTTCTTTTTCAGGGTTCACATTTTGTATTTCTATTTTATCTCATCTCGAGGGTCTATTGCACTTATACAAAGCTGACTGACTCAATAACTCGCTCCCCACCCTAAAATGATTTTCCTCGATTCAATTATTAGGTATCAAATATAGCCCCTTTCACAACCTCAGGATGTCGCAAAGCCAGGATGTTACAACCAATGAAGTACATTTTGGAGTGTAGTCACTGTTGTAATGTGGGAAACACAGCAGCCAATTTGCGCACAGCAAGCTCCCACAAACAACAGTGTGATAATGATCAGATAATGTGTTTTTTTAGTTGTTATGTATTTAACCACTTGCCATCTGTATTACATTACCACCAGAGGGCCTACCTGTTGTAGTCCCAAGGGATCCCAACATCCCTTGGGAGCACGGTATATAAGCAGGCCACCCACGAGGTACCTGCACTCTGGAATTGCAATAAAGGATCACACTTGCTCATTGTACACAGTACTCAGTTTCATCCCTTATTATGAATATAACATTAGTGACGTTGGTTGTGGGATGAATGTTGGTCAGGACACTGGGAGAGCTCCCCTGCTCTTCTTCGAATAACGCTACGGGATCTTTTACATCCACTTGAGAGGACAAACATCTTATCTGAAAGACAGCACCTCCGATAGCAACACTCAGCACGGCACTGGAGCATCAGCCTAGATTATGGGCTCAAGACTCTGGACTGGGACTTGAACCCACAACCTTCTGACCTGGAGGCAAGAGGGCTACCCACTGAGCCACGGCTATAAAGTGCACTTGTATATTGATACACTGTTAGCTTCGCACTACTCCTAGAATTAAATGGCAGTGATTGTTCTAAAGCTATCTAGCTAGACTCTAAGGTCTTAGAGAATGGTTTCAGTTCAATTCAGTTTGCAAATCCTTTCTAAATCAATCCAAATTGTTTAAGCATCCTTCAGTTCAGTGGCAGAGGAAATAGTTGTCTCACTTCCAAGTTTCTATTTTTAATCGTCCTCAAATGAGCAAACCCTATTTGTGGTTCAGTCAGCTGAACTGGGATTCTTCATTTCATGCCTGGCTTTGCAGTTGTTTCAAATGTAATGGTGTAATGTATGCACCCGTGAGCATTCTCACAGGTTTGTAGAGCTATTGATCCATGGCCTTCCGTGAGAGATGGGCATCGGAGGGACTGGAGTGCAGCATCACCCCCGGCAACCAAATGTTAATTTGAACCATTATTGTTAAAAGTTAATTTGTTTAATGTGTCGGTTTTGGTGCCCCCCCCAGCCACTTTAATCAGGGGGCACTTGATTCAAATTTGATTTACAGGTGCAACGAAAATAGTTGTAGAGCAGTTGAGTTGGGAGTGGCTTAGCCAGTCACGTGATGTTCACAAGACTCAATAAAACCCCAGCCAGTTGGGTTCAGGGGATCCACGATGAGGCAGGTGGTTGTGAGTCTGCTGGATGAACTGGTAATGTGTAGTGTGATTGTTAAACCTTTGCTCATAAACCAACTAGTTCTTAATAGCAATGTGTTGCTATGAATTCTGAAGCACAGAACACATGAAGCAGATTCCTTATCCCTGCAGGAAGTGAAGGGTTCAGAGTATTTGAAATTGCTTTGTGCTGTTTGTTCATAACAGCCTACAGGAATGAGGAGAGCAGTGGAGTGGGAAATGGGTAACTTACTGCACTGCAACAATGCTTTCATTCTGCTCTCTGACCTGGATGTAGCTTTTCAGCCTTTTGGATGTTTTTAACCATTTGAGTGCTTTGTCAATTGTTTGGTTATTTTCTTCGTTTGTGTTATTGCATGTCTGGGTGTGACATCGGCACCTACACGGATTCAGTGGTGTAGATGGCCTTTTGTGGGACTATCTTCCAACCCACGACCTCTACCACCTAGAGGGACAAGGGTAGAAGATGCCTGGGAACACCACTACCTCCAAGCTCCCCTCCAAGTTACACGCCATCCTGACTTGGATATTGTAATGTATTTGCTTTGTGGGTTCTTTGCTTAAGAATTCATAGCAACACCTTGCTATTAAAAACTAGTTGGTTTATTAACAAAGGTTTAACAATCACACTACACTCACAACTGTGTACCTCATTGTGGATGACCTCGACCCAACTGGCTGGGGTTTTATTGAGTCTTGTGAACATCACGTGACTGGCTAAGCCACTCACAATGCAGCAGCTCCACAAACCTGTGAGCATACGCACAAGTGCATATGTTTCAGATATATGTTGCCTTTCCTTCATCATTACTGGGTCAAAATCCTGGAAGTCTCTACCTGACAGTGCTGTGGGAGTACCTTCACCACATGGACTGCAGTGGTTCAAGAAGTAGGTCCACCACCATCTTCTAAAGGCCAACTAGGAATGGGCAATAAATGCCGATCTTGCCCGTGATGCCCAATTAAAAAAGAATTGCATCATTCTGCCTTGTATCTAATTGTATGTCAGCATGACCATGGGGTCTTTTGCATGTGTACTTCTTCGATCTCTCTGTAGAGGGACCGAGGAAACACTTGGTGAGACCTGGCCCCATAAGCCACTGCATTTCTCAGTAAGGTGAACCTATGGAACAGCAATCATGTTCAGTTCCCAGCAATGCCAGGGATCAAACCTGAGACCTTTACGGTCAGTATGTTTCAGTACCACACCGAGTGGTGTATTTACCCACCCAATCATTCAACAACAACAAGTATTTATATAGTGCCTTTAATGTCGTGAAACATTCTGAGGTGCTTCACAGGAGTATTATCAGACAAAATTTTGACACCGAGCCGCATAAGTAGAAATTAGTACAGGTGGTCAAAAGCTTGGTCAAAGAGGTAGGTTTTAAGGAGCCTCTTGAAGGAAGAAAGGGAGATAGGAGGCAGAGCAGTTTAGGCAGGGAGTTCCAGAGCTAGGGACCTAGGCAACAGAAGGCATGGCCACTAATGGATAAGTGACTATAATGACGGATGCTCAAGAAGGCAGAATTAGAGGAGCGCAGACATCTCAGGAGCTTGTGGGGCTGGAGGAGATTACAAAGATAGGGAGCGGTGAGGCCATGGAGGGATTTGAAAATAAGGATGAGAATTTTGAAATCGGAAGCCAATGTAGGTCAGCGGACGCCGTAATCGTGACCATCTTCAAAAAAAGGGACAAGTCCGACTGCGGTAACTACGGAGGAATCTCCCTGCTGTCGGCCACAGGAAAAATCATTGTAAGAATCCTCCTCAGTCGCCTTATCCCTGTGGCTGAAGAGCTCCTCCCAGAGTCGCAATGCCGATTCCATCCACTAAGGGATACAATGGATATGATCTTCACCGCGCGACAACTGCAAGAGAAATGCAGGGAACAGCACCAACCCTTGTACATGGCCTTCATTGACCTCACAAAGGCCTTTGACACTGTCAACCGTGAGGGACTATGGAACGTCCTCCTCTGTTTCGGCTGCCCTCAAAAGTTTGTCACCATCCTCTGTCTGTCCACGATGACATGCAAGCCATCATCCTGACCAATGGATCCACCACAGACCCGGGGTCAAGCAAGGCTGCGTCATTGCGCCAAAGCTCTTCTCGATCCTTCTCACTGCAATGCTCCACCTCACACTCAACAAGCTCCCCGATGGAGTGAAACTAAACTATGGAACAGATGGGAATCTGTTCAACCTCTGTCGCCTCCAGGCCAGATTCAAGTTCGTCCCATCCTCTGTCATTGAACCACAGTACGCAGACGACGCTTGTGTCAGCGCACACTCGGAAGACGAACTCTAAGCCATCATCAACACCTTCATCGAGGCGTACGAGAGCATGCGCCTTACACTAAACATCCGGAAGACAAAGGTCCTCCACCAACCTACCCCCGCCACACAGTACACCCCCCCTGCAATTATCAAAATCCACGACGAGGCCTTGGATAACGTGGACCATTTTCCATACCTCGGGAGCCTACTGTCAGCAAGACCAGACATCAACGACGAGATCCAACACCGCCTCCAGTGTACCAGCACAGCCTTCGGTCGCCTAAGGAAGAGAGTGTTTGAAGACCAGGACCTCAAATCCGGCACCAAGCTCATGGTCTACAGGGCTATAGTGATGCCCACCCTCCTATATGGCTCAGAGACTATATACAGCAGACATCTCAAAGTACTGGAGAAGTACCACCAGCACTACTTCCGCAAGATCCTGCGAATGCATTGGAAGGATAGATGCACCAACGTCAGTGTTCTCACTCAGGCCAACATCCCCAGCATCGAAGCGCTGACCACACTCGACCAGCTCCGTTGGGAGGGCCACATCGTCCGCATGCCTGACACGAGACTCCCAAAGCAAGCGCTCTACTCGGCAAGCGAGCCCCAAATGAGCAGAGGAAATAATTCAAGGACACCCTCAAAGCCTCCTTGACGAAGTGTAACACCCCCACCGACTCCTGGGAATCCCTGGTCCACGACCACCCAAAGTGGAGGAAGAGCATCCAGGAGGGTGCTGAGCACCTCGACTCCCATCGCCGAGAACAATCAGAAACCAAGCGCAGACAGCGGAAGGACCGTGCGTCAACCCAGTCTATCTGACCACCCTTTCCTTCAACCACTCTCTGCCCCACCTGTGACAGAGACTGTAGGTCCCGCATTGGACTCCTCAGTCACCTGAGAACTCACTTTTAGAGTGGAAGCTAGTTATCCTCGACTCTGAGGGGCTGCCTATGATGATGATGGGTGAATAGGACTTGGTGCAAGTTAGGACACGAGCAGCCGAGTTTTGGATTTCAGATAGCAGCCTAACCTAATCAGGCTTTCAGAGGCTCCATCTGTCTACATAGGAACATAAGAAATAGGAGCAGGAGTTGGCCATATGGCCCCTCAAGCCTGCTCCGCCATTTAATACGATCATGGCTGATCCGATCATGGACTCAGGTACTCTTCCCTGCCCGTTCCCCATAACCCCGTAATCCAGACTTCCTGACTTCCCAGTTTCTCAGTACATTGTATGAGCTTTTGCCTCAATGGTGCACTAATGACAGCTAGTCAATCAGTGGAAAGAGCGTGCGGCAAACCAGTCCCACCCTCCCTTACTCTCAATGACTATCTGTCCCACCTGTGACAGGGACTGTGGCTCTCATTTTGGACTGTTTCAGTCACCAAAGGACTCATGCTAAGAGTGGAAGCAAGTCTTCCTCGATTCCGAGGGACTGCCGATGATGATGATGGTATCCCTGAGAATTGCTGGAAATCCGTAGGGTAGATCTTGAGCTTGCTCGGCAGTGTGAAACGGGTGATAGTGAATTGGCAGCCCCTTTTACACCTCTCCCATCGACTCCGACGGGAATGAAATTTGGGAGGGATTGGGTGGGTTGCCGATTTGCGATCACCCATTTTACACTGTTGCACAAACCCAAGATCCCCAGCCTTGTGTGGAGAAATCAGTTGAGTGTAGGATAAGGGCGAGCTACGATGGGCCTCATTCAGAACGGTCTCTTGGGATAACATACTGGAGGCCACTGGCACCTGTGGGGCTGTGCCACACCATGAATCACTGGGTTTAGAAGAAAATGTGAATTTGTGTTGGGGGAGGGGTGGGGAAGTGGGGAAAGCCATGATGATAAAGACAAGAGATTGCTGCCTAATATCAAATGTTTAAAAAAATTAGTAAATTTACTGCATATTCATGCGGTTAAGATTTAGCTAATCAGTTGGCTCGAGAATATTGAGGGAGGAGCAAGTGGCCTTTGACATTAGCAAACGATATACAGAGAACATAAGAACATAATAAATAGGAGCAGGAGTAGGCCATTTGGCCCCTCGAGCCTGCTCCGCCATTCCATAAGATCATGGCTGATCTGATCTTAGCCTCAACACCACTTCCCTGCCTGCTCCCCATAACCCTTGACTCCCTTATCCTTAAAAAATCTGTCTATATCCACCTTAAATATATTCAGCGCCTCCACTGCACTCTGGGGCAGAGAATTCCAAAGATTCATTACCCTCTGAGAGAAGAAATTCCTCTTCATTTCCATTTTAAATGGGCGATCCCTTATTCTGAAACGATGCCCCCTAGTTCTAGATGCCCCCACGAGGGGAGACATCCTCTCTGCATCTACCCTGTCAAGCCCCCTCAAAATCTTATACGTTTCAATAAGATCTGCTCTCATTCTTCTGAACTCTAGTGAGTATAGGCCAAACCTGCTCAATTTTTCTTCATAAGACAACCCCTTCATCTCAGGTATTCATCATCAGAGGAATTATTTAATTGAAAAAACTTCACAGCAGTGAATTGAACTTTGCATCATTGTATAGAGTGAATATGCAACTGGTTGTGATTGTTCGAGAGCTAACTAGCTAGACTCTAAGGTCTTAGGGGATACTATGAAACATTAGGAGAGCAGGTCTGAGGTCCATTGAACACGTACTAAAATCTCAACAATGGCTGTGAGCTCAAGTTCCAGATTTGTAATGATCCTGAGGGAATGGACTGTGGGAAGATGGAGTTATGGCCCCTCCCACCCCATGGAAGCTGGCTTTAAAAGGCAAAATCCAGAAGGTTCTCTTGAGAGGGAGATATCGAAGGTGTTGTTGCTGACTTGAATCACCATTGAGTTTTTATTCATTGTTCCCAGTTCTATATCCATGACTAACCCCCGCCCCCCCCCGCCACCATCGTGGGGGTGTCAATATTGAGGCCATTATTTCAGTGAGCGAGTGGAAAATCTGCAGAATAGGTTCCTTGGGGAGACGATGGAAGCAGAAAGTGTTGAGTCTGTCAAATGCAGATTTCTTTCAGAAAATAATATTTAGGGATACATCAAACAAATTAATTTGAGGCATGACACATGGTGAGTGCAGCATGTTTGGGACAAACAAGTGCCTTTGCACCTCTGGTTCCCAAAGCTCGCCACCACTGGGGTTTCCTGTGTGTCAGGTCTGCGTCTGTTGTAGAACCAATGATCAAAATTGATTGCTGTGATTGGTCAACGACTCCACTATTGTATCATGTGACTCCCAGGATGGGAGGAGGTGAATTAAATGCACGGTCTTTTTACATAGAAACATAGAAAATAGGTGCAGGAGTAGGCCACTTGGCGCTTCGAGCCTGCACCGCCATTCAATAAGATCATGGCTGATCATTCCCTCAGTACCCCTTTCCTGCTTTCTCTCCATACCCCTTGATCCCCTGAGCCATAAGGGCTATATCTAACTCCCTCTTGAATATATCCAATGTACTGGCATCAACAACTCTCTGCGGCAGAGAATTCCACAGGTTAACAACTCTCTGAGTGAAGAAGTTTCTCATCTCAGTCCTAAATGTCCTACCCCTTACCCTAAGACTATGTTCTCTGGTTCTGGACTTTCCCAACATCGGGAACATTCTTCCCACATCTAACCTGTCCAGTCCCGTCAGAATCTTATACGTTTCTATGAGATCCCCTCTCATCCTTCTAAACTCCAGTGAATAAAGGCCCAGTTGATCCAGTCTCTCCTCATATGACAGTCCAGCCATCCCTGGAATTAGTCTGGTGAACTTTCGCTGCACTCCCTCAATAGCCAGAACGTCTTTCCTCAGATTAGGAGACCAAAACTGAACACAATATTCCAGGTGAGGCCTCACCAAGGCTCTGTACAACTGCAGTAAGACCTCCCTGCTCCTATACTCAAATCCCCTAGCTATGAAGGCCAACATACCATTTGCCTTCTTCACCGCCTGCTGTACCTGCATGCCAACCTTCAATGACTGATGAACCATGACACCCAGGTCTCAGACGTTGCACTAATCTGCCGCCATTCAGATAATTTTCTGCTTTCGTGTTTTTGCCCCCAAAATGGATAACCTCACATTTATCCACATTATACTGCATCTGCCATTCATCGAGCAATCCCTATGTTTTTATGTTGCTGTGAGAGCACAGAACACGGACAGCCCTCGTCACAGGAGCAAGCCAGCAGCTGACTGTAGATGGCAGTGAGGTGCTGGTGGTGTGCTTGCTCAGAGTGAGGGACATCCTGCTAATGTGCAGAGGGTACAGCAGACATAAAGGAGGGATGATGAAACATAGAAAATAGGTGCAGGAGTAGGCCATTCGGCCCTTCGAGCCTGTACCGCCATTCAATAAGATCATAGCTGATCATTCCCTCAGTACCCCCTTCCTGCTTTCTGTCCATACCCCGTGTACAAAGGGCATGAACGCAATGTCATTCACCACGAACTATCAATATTAATGACTTGGATGAAGGGACCGAGTGTAATGTAGCCAAGTTTGTTGATGATACAAAGATGGGTGGGAAAGCAAATTGTGAGGAGGACACAAACAAATCTGCAAAGGGATATAGACAGACTAAGTGAATAGGCAAAAATCTGGTAGATGGAGTACAATGTGGGAAAATGTGAGGTTATCCACTTTTGCAGAAAAATTGGAAAAGCAAATTATAATTTAAATGGAGAAAAATTACAAAGTGCTGCAGCACAGAGGGACCTGGGGGTCCTTGTGCATGAAACACAAAAAGTTAGCATGCAGGTACAGCAAGTAATCAGGAAGGCAAATGGAATGTTGGCCTTTATTGCAAGGGGGATAGAGTATAAAAGCAGAGAAGTCCTGCTACAACTGTACAGGATATTGGTGAGGCCACACCTGGAGTACTGCGTGCAGTTTTGGTCTCCGTATTTAAGGAAGGATATACTTACATTGGAGGCTGTTCAGAGAAGGTTCACTAGGTTGATTCTGGAGATAAGGGGGTTGTCTTATGAAAATAGGTTGAGTAGGTTGGGCCTCTATTCATTGGAATTCAGAAGAATGAGAGGTGATCTTATCGAAACATATAAGATAATGAGGGGGCTCGACAAAGTGGATGCAGAGAGGATATTTCCACTCATAGGCGAAACTAAAACTAGGGGACATACTCTTAGAATAAGGGGCTACCCATTTATATCTGAGATAAGGAGGAATTTCTTCTCTCAGAGGGTTATAAATCTATGGAATTTTCTGCCCCAGAAAGCTATGGAGGCTGGGTCATTGAATATATTTAAGGTGGAGGTAGACAGATTTTTGAGTGATAATGGAGTAAAGGGTTATGGGGAGCGGGCAGGGAAGTGGAGCTGAGTCCATGATCAGATCAGCCATGATCTTATTAAATGGTGGAGCAGGCTCGAGGGGCCCAATGGCCTACTCCTGTTCCTATTTCTTATGCTCTTATGTAACTCTTGGAAGGATATCTAGGAGAAGGGGTAAGACCTGTAGAGAGGTGCAAATGTGACCACTGGGAGTAACCTGAGGTCGCTGTGTATTGGTTTCTGGACCAGTGTCTGACCTGGGGAGGGGGTCAAAATTCGGTCCTGCTGTTTTTGGCCTCGCACACTCATCCTCGGGCACCAACAGAGCGGCATGTCAGGAGGCCGACCGAATTTCTCGGCGAGATGAAAAAAATGTTTCCGACACTTTCCCTCACCCACATTTCCCCAGTGGTCCCATCAATACATAAAGGCTAAAATAAAATAAACATAACCACATACCTTGATCCCTGGGCGCTCCCGGCCCGGGATCCCCCGATATCCCGCCACCTTTCCCAGGCTGTACGGACACCTGCCTGTAAAGCCACCATACTCACCGAATATCGCAGCGGCGGCGGAAAGGGGGCGTAGCTCGCTCGATGATGTCACCACGTGGGTGGTGGCCAAGCGCGCAGCGGTACGCCTTGGCGCCGCCCCCCATCGCCCAACTAAATTTCCTGTGAGCCCAGAAACCCGGTCACCGCCGATGGTAAGCACTTAGCCACCCGTTAGCCGCTCCTCTCCAGCGGTAACGGGTGACGTTAGAAATGGAATTCCGACCCCCGGGTGTTTTAGTAGCTTTACCAACAGCATAACTGAGCTGAATTGATCCAGTAACTTTCTGGAATAATAAATATTGTTGAGAAATATTAGAGCATGTCAAAGTGGGGGATTGGAAAAAAATGTAGGTAAGAATTGATTGCCTGTCATCACACACACATAACACTGACAACGTTACACAGATCGCTATTACAACTTCAGTCTCCAAGGTCCTTGGAACTCAATGAAACTACAGATAAGTTATGCTGCAGCTGAACATACTCATGACATAATATCCATTCATCCAATGTATGCTGCTGTCCTTGTCGAAACAAGAGATCCCTTGCGACAGGAAGAGGCATTGAGAAACAGAAATAAGCAGGCTACAGTAAAGATTATACCGTCTCTCGGATGAGATGTTAAACCGAGGCTCCGTCTGCTCTCTCAGGTGGACATAAAAGATCCCATGGCACTATTTTGAAGAAGAGCAGGTGTCCTGGCCAAAATTTATCCCTCAATCAACATAACAAATACAGATTATCTGGTAATTATCACATTGTTGTTTGTGGGAGCTTGCTGTGCACAACTTGACTGCCGTGTTTCCCACATTACAACAGTGACTACACTCCAAAAGTACTACACTGGCTGTAAAATGCTTTGAGACGTCCGGTGCTCATGAAAGGAGCTATATAAATGCAAGTCTTTCTTCTTTCTTTACAGTCAGAGAGTCCAGGGAAGGTCTGAACCCCATCAAAGAGAGAAGGGACGAGCAACTCCTGCTCATTTGTACAGTCCTACCCATAGATCTTTATTGTGTCAATGACTGCGTTGGAGGAGATCCAAAGCAGGGATTGTGTTGTATTGCTAAGAATGGCTTGTTCTGTCTGTGCATATTTATCATAGAATCTTACAGCACAGAAGGAGGCCATTCGGCCCATCGTGCCTCTGCCTGCTCTTTGAAAGAGCTATCCAATTAGTCCTGCTCCCCTACTCTTTCCTCATAGCCCTGCAAGTTTATCCTTTTCAAGTATTTATCCAATTCCCTTTTGACAGCTACTATTGAATCTGCTTCCACCGCCCTTTCAGGCAGGGCATTCCAGATCACAACAACGCGCTGTGTAAAAAAAAAATTCTTCTCATCTTCCTCCTGGTTCTTTAGAGTTTATTCTCTTGAGTTTAGAAGAATGAGAGGTGATCTCATTGAAACATACAAAATTCTTACAGGGTTTGACAGGGTAGATGCAGGGAGGGGAGTCCTCATGGCTGGGGAGTCTAGAGTCAGGGGTCACAGTCTCAGAATAAGGGGTCGGCCATTTCGGTGAGATGAGAGAGAAACTTCTTCACTCAGAGGGTGCTGAATCTTTGGAATTCTCTACCCCAGAGGGCTGTGGAGGCTCAGTCTTTGAGTATATTCAAGACAGAGATCGATAGATTTTTGGATACTAAGGGAATCAAGGGATATGGGGATAGTGCAGGAAAGTGGAGTTGAGGTAGAAGATCAGCCATGATCTTATTGAATGGCAGAGCAGGTTCGAGGGGCCGAATGGCCGACTTCTGTTCCTATTTCTAATGTTCTTATGTTATTTTGTCATTTATTTTAAATCTTTGTCCTTTGGCTACCAACCATCCTCCAGTGGAAACAGTTTCTCCCTATCTATGCTAGCAAAACCCGTCATCAATTTGAACACCTCTGTTAAGTTTCCCCTTAACATTCTGTGTTCTAAGGTGAGCAAACCCAGCGTCTCTAGTCTCTTGGGTACTCATC
Source organism: Pristiophorus japonicus (assembly GCF_044704955.1). Lineage (NCBI taxonomy): Eukaryota > Metazoa > Chordata > Chondrichthyes > Pristiophoridae > Pristiophorus > Pristiophorus japonicus. The sequence goes on from NC_091985.1 coordinate 155,677,001, forward strand.
TTGTGCCATCTCGGCGTCCCTCAGGTAAGAACTGCAGAAGCAGCAAGTCAGTCCCTCGCAACGTCGGGACTTAGCACAGCACTCTGCAGCACAACATGAAGCAGGTAGCAGCTCGCACTAGTTAGGCCACAGCTAGAGTACTGTGTGCAGTTTTGGTCACCAGCTCGAGATTTTCCCATGTTCAGCCGGCCGAGTGCCCTAAGAGAGGTGTGTAACGCCTCCCTTAGCGCTCCGCCCCACACGCAGGGCCCAGCTGATGAATTTTGCTGGCTGAGACGCAAACTGTTCCCAGGTGCACGCTTTACCGCCCCGTCGCCATTACCGGCCTGAAATCTGCAAAGCCGAAAATTCAGCCGCTAGAGCTTGAAACTGTTTTTGTCGCCACGTATAGATTTCCTTTATGCGGTTAGACATCACAACGTATTGCTTACCCTTTAACTTGTAATATGCGAGGTGACCAGCCATGATCATCCTCATTGACTCCTTGGTGCAAACTCTAGCTCCATTTGGGAAGAAGATTGATCGCTTTGCCCTGTGCTTGGCCGCCAAGTCGACGATCCTTCCAATAGTTGGGGATTGATGGCTTTTTGCTGGGCTTTTCCCGGCACTCGAGGACTCAGCACATTCAGAGTTACTTTTCTCCTCCCTACTATTTCCTAACGCAACACCATCTGCAAATACAAAATAAAACAAATTGCCTAATTAATGCAAATTATTTTCTTACCCCGTAGCCCGTATAGGAAAGCCTTTTTGACGTCTTTCTTCACTGTTAATAAATTTCAACCAAATGAATCATAGAATCATGCCGCACAGAAGGAGGCCATCCGGCTCAATCGAGACTGTGCCTGCTCTTTGCAAGAACTAGCCAATTAGTTCCACTCCCCTACTCTTTCCCCATAGCCCTGCAAATCTTTCCCATTCAAGTATATATCCCCTTTTGAAAGTTACTATTGAATCCACCTCCATCACCCTTTCAGGCAGTGCATTCCTGATCATTAAAACTCGCTGTGTAACACAAATTCTCAGAAAAGTCACATTAAGCAGAAATCTAAATTACGCATCCCTTGAAGAGAATAAAAATAAAATACCAAGCAATTCTAAACTAACATTGGAAAAAAACGGTCAGAACAAGTGGTTGACCAAATCGACACGTGTTCAAGCATAAGCCTGGAGGACTGGGCACCAGGCTATTTATCCTACATGAAGAATCCTCGGGAGTACAAGAAACAAGGGCCAACCAAACCTAAACTAAACACCCAGGAAGAACTGGCAAAAAGAAAATGAATCGGCGATACTCTTCCCTCTTAAACCGTGACCATATACACCCTCTGGAAGGAGTGAAGGAAAACATTTTCCTTTATTCATAAATATTTTGCAGCGACTTTGTATCTGTCGTGTCGCACAAAGGAGCCATACCTCAAAAGTGTTACATAAAAACATAAGAACTAGGAGCAGGAGTAGACCATATGGCCCCTTGAGCCTGCTTCACCATTTATTATGATCATGGCTGATCCGATCATGGACTCAGGTCCACTTCCCCGCCCGCTCCCCATAACCCCTTATTCCTTTATCTGTTAAGAAGCTGTTTATCCCTGTCTTAAATTTATTCAGTGTCCCAGCTTCCACAGTTTTCTCAGGCAGCAAATTCCACAAATCCACAACCCTCTGAGAGAAGAAATTTCTCCTCATCTCTGTTTTAAATGGGCGGCCTCTTATTCTAAGATCATGCCCTCTAGTTTTAGTCTCCCCCATCAGTGCAAACATCCTCTCTGCATCCACCTTTTCAAGCCCCCTATAATCTTATACGTTTCGATAAGATCACCTCTCATTCTTCTGAATTCCAATGAGTAAAGGCCCAACCTACTCAACCTTTCCTCATAAGTCAACCCCCTCATCCCTGGAATCAACCTAGTGAACCTTCTCTGAACTGCCTCCAAAGCAAGTATATCCTTTCGTAAAAATGGAAACTAAAACTGCACGCAGTACTCCAGGTGTGGCCTCACCAATACCCTGTACAAATGTAGCAAGACTTCCCTGCTTTTATACTCCATCCCCTTTGCAGTAAAGGCCAAGATTCCATTGGCCTTCCTGATCACTTGCTGTACCTGCATACTATCCTTTTGTGTCTCATGCACAAGTACCCCCAGGTCCCGCTGTACTGCAGCACTTTGCAATCTTTCTCCATTTAAATAATAACTTGCTATTTGATTTTTTTCTGCCAAAGTGCATGACCTCACACTTTCCAACATTATACTCCATCCGACATTTTTTTGCCCACTCACTTAGCCTGTCTGTGTCCTTTTGCAGATTTTTTGTGTTCTCCTCACACATTGCTTTCTCTCTCATCTTTGTATCGTCGGCAAACTTGGCTACGTTACACTCAGTCCCTTCCTCCAAGCCGTTAATATAGATTGTAAATAGTGGGGTCCCAACTCAGGGTGTCACACCTCCCAACTGTCACATGTATAAGGCAAATTATCGTGATTGGTTCAAATAAGCACTTAAGCTACCAAATGCACGATTGACAAAACGTAAACAAATCATAAAGGATCAATGAGGAATGAGCAACCAGCTGAAAACCAAGCACTCACATCCTTGCATGTTTTTCAAAGCTACCATTCACAACCAGGTATCACAAAAGAAACGTTACAGGGACACCCTCAAAGCCTCCCTGAAAAAGTGCAACATCCCCACTGACACCTGGGAGTCCCTGGCCAAAGACCGCCCTAAGTGGAGGAAGAGCATCCGGGAGGGCGCTGAGCACCTCGAGTCTCATTGCCGAGAGCATGCAGAAACCAAGCGCAGGCAGTGGAAAGAGCGTGCGGCAAACCAGACTCCCCGCCCACCCTTTCCCTCAACAACTATCTGTCCCCCCTGTGACAGGGGCTGTGGTTCTCGTATTGGACTGTTCAGCCACCTAAGGACTCATTTTAAGAGTGGAAGCAAGTCTTCCTCGATTCTGAGGGACTGCTCTAAGATGATGATGATGACGATGATGATGAGCACAAAATCCAGCAATCAAATAGATCAAACAGTTGATTCGGAATTTTCATCTACACTTTTATCATCTACACAGAGGTGAGTGTGTATAACTAGAATTAACATTTCTAATTTTACAAACACATGCAGAATTACTCAATCTGAAAAAACTCACTAAGCTTACTGCTATGTTTTTGTTCTTCCTCAGATATTTCTCCATGCACAGCTCCAACGAGCTCTCCCATAAGTGACCCCTCATTCCCTACGTGGGAGTGCGCCCTTATATTTGTAATATCCAAGTAATGCAGCACACCCAGCAGTCAAACTGTAGTATATGCAAGCACTCTAATAATGACTCCACAAGGTAAGGGTATAGTGCTTGAACTGTGGTGACCTTAGTCCTTTATTGCAGCTCCTAGAATGAGGACACCAAGAGGTGAACTCCCTTTTATACTGGGTTACCTGCAGTGTGCAGGTGACCTTTAGGTCTCCAGCAGCACCCTCTGGTGGTACAGGTATAGTGTATACAGGGTGAAGGTACATTCAGTGGCCTAGTGTTACAGTACACACATTAACATGCATACATGACACAAACAGAAACCTTTGTGACTGTATTCAGTTTACTGGATATATCTCAAGCCAACTTGTGAGCTCCTAGACTTTGGAAAAGTACTCTCAGACTTTGCTTATAAAATACAGAATATATTAATTCATGGTATATGGATAAATATTATTTCCACGGGATGGGGAGTCAGTGCTGAGGGGCATCAATTTGAAATTGTCGCTGAGAGTGAGGATAGCGATTAGGAGAATATTTTTGCCAGTGTCTTCGTGTTTTTGCCCCCAAAGTGGATAACCTCACATTTATCCACATTATACTGCATCTGCCATGCATTTGCCCACTCACCTAACCTGTCTAAGTCACTCTGCAGCCTCTTAGCGTCCCCCTCACAGCTCACACCGCCACCCAGTTTAGTGTCATCTGTAAACTTGGAGATATTACACTCAATTCCTTCATCTAAATCACTGATGTATATTGTAAAGAGCTGGGGTCCCAGCACTGAGCCCTGCGGCACTCCACTAGCTACTGCCTCCCATTCTGAAAAGGACCCGTTTATCCCGACTCTCTGCTTCCTGTCTGCCAACCAATTCTCTATCCACGTCAGTATATTACCCCCAATACCATGTGCTTTGATTTTGCACACCAATCTCTTGTGTGGGACCTTGTCAAAAGCCTTTTGAAAGTCCAAATACACCACATCCACTGGTTCTCCCTTGTCTACTCGACTAGTTTTATCCTCAAAAAATTCCAGAAGATCTGTCAAGCATGATTTCCCCTTCATAAATCCATGCTGACTTGGACCGATCCTGTCACTGCTTTCCAAATGTGCTGCTATTTCATCCTTAATAATTGATTCCAACATTTTCCCCAGCACTGATGTCAGGCTAACCGGTCTATAATTACCCGCTTTCTCTCTCCCTCCCTTTTTAAAAAGTGGTGTTACATTACCTACCCTCCAGTCCATAGGAACTGATCCAGAGTCGATAGACTGCTGGAAAATGATCAATGCATCCACTATTTCTAGGGCCACTTCCTTAAGTACTCTGGGATGCAGACGATCAGGCCCCGGGGATTTATCGGCCTTCAATCCCATCAATTTCCCTAACATAATTTCCCGGCTAATAAGGATATCCTTCAGTTTCTCCTTCTCACTGGACCCTCGGTCCCCTCGTACTTCCAGAAGGTTATTTGTGTCTTCCCTCGTGAAGACAGAACCAAAGTATTTGTTCAATTGGTCTGCCATTTCTTTGTTCCCCATTATACTTCACCTGTCTTCACTAATCTTTTTCTCTTCACATATCTATAAAAGCTTTTGCAATCAGTTTTTATGTTCCCGGCAAGCTTCTTCTCGTACTCTATTTTCCGCCTCTTAATTAAACCCTTTGTCCTTCTCTGCTGAATTCTAAATTTCTCCAAGTCCTCAGGTTTGTTGCTTTTTCTGGCCAATTTATATGCCTCTTCCTTGGTTTTAACACTATCCTTAATTGCCCTTGTTAGCCACGGTTGAGCCACCTTCCCCGTTTTATTTTTACTCCAGACAGGGATGTACAATTGCTGAAGTTCAGCCATATGATCTGTAGTATGGAGTTTAATATTGAAGCCAATGTTTCAGGTCGATGACCCTTCATCAGAACTGAAAGAAGTTAGAGATGTAACAGTTTTTATGCAAACGCAGAACCCGGAAAAAAGCTGCAGGGGTGGGAGGTGAGGGCAGGGGGAACAAAAGAACAAAGGGGAAGGTCTGTGATAGGGTGCAGGGAAGAAGTGATTAAATGACTAAAAGGATGACGGTGCAAGGCAAAAGGTGGTGGAAATGGGGCAAGTAAAGAAATTAAAGATGGGTCCAGGAGGTAAATGGTTACATCATATGAACATAAGAAATAGGAGCAGGAGCAGGCCGTACGGCCCCTCAATCCTGCTCTGCCATTTAATAAGATTGTGGCTGATCCGATCATGGACTCAGGTCCACTTCCCCGCCCGCTCCCCATAGCCCCTTATCCCTTTATCGTTTATGAAACTGTCTATCTCTATCTTAAATTTATTCAATGTCCCAGCTTCCACAGCTCTCTGAGGCAGCGAATTCCGTAGATTTACAACCATCTGAGAGAAGAAATTTCTCCTCATCTCTGTTTTAAATGGGCCGCTCCTTATTCTAAGATTATGCCCTCTAGTTGAAGTCTCCCCTATCAGTGGAAGCATTCGACCTTGTCAAGCCCCCTCATAATCCTATACGTTTCGATAAGATCACCTCTCATTCTTCTGAATTCCAATGTGTATAGGCCCAACCTACTCAATCTTTCCTCATAAGTCAACCCATTCATCTCCGGAATCAACCTAATGAACCTTCTCTGAACTGCCTCTGAAGCAAGTATATCCTTTCTTATATATGGAAACCAAAACTGCACGCAGTATTCCAGGTGTGGTCTCACCAATACCCTGTACAACTGGAGCAAGACTTCCCTGCTTTTATACTCCATCCACTTTGCAATAAAGGCCAAGATTCCACTGGCCTTCCTGATCACTTGCTGTACCTGCATACTAACCTTTTGTGTTTCATGCACCAAGAACAAAGGGGAAGGTCTGTGGTAGGGTGGAGGGAAGGAGTAATTAAATGACAAAATGCATGATGGTACGAGGCAAAAGATGGTGGTAATGGAGCAAGTAAAGAAACTAAAGATGGGCCCAGAGGAGGTGTAAATGGTTACAGCAGAACTATTAAGAGAGCACCCGCCGTCTCAGGAAATAGGAGTGGTGGTCATGATTTAAAGTTGATAAACTCAATTTTGAAGCCAGAAGGCTGTGAGTTGCCAAAATGAAAGATAAGGTGCTGTTCCTCAAACTGTCGTTGAGCTTCATTGGAACAGTGCAGGAAGCCGAGGACAGAGTGGGAGTGGGATGGAGCATTAGTGTGTATTAATGCCGGATGGTTAGATTGGGGAAGGAGAATAAGTAATGGAAATATCAGTGGTCAGAGTCAGGGATACAACACAGGAGAGGGATTGGGTCTACAGACTGCTGGCTCCAGAAATACTTTGGACAAGAGCAGTGGATAAACCAGCAGGATCTTGGGATATATACTCACAGGGATAGCGTATAGCTACCAGGCATTGATGGCAAGTTTCTTGGAGCATTGGTCCAGTCCGCACCTGAACGACTGCATACAATTGCAGTTGCCGTAATAAGGTAGCCACATCTTTGTCTCAGGCAGTATACCTACCACAAGGTATACTGTCTGAGATGAAAGATGTATACATGGAGGCCCCGACCTGCGTGAGAACACCAGCGACAGGTCGGCACCATAAAAGGAGCGGCGTGGAGGCCTCGGGGAGCAGTGTGGAGGTATACTACTTCAGGGAGCAGCGCGAGCTGGTGCAGGAGGGCGACGGCAGCCAAGAGTGACGTCATCAAGGTCCAGGTCAGTGATTGGAGCGTGGGCAGATACAGCAGGAGCAGCGAGATCGGGACGAAGGAGCGTGAGAGACTGTAGAGGGATGTGATCGGGACCCAGGAGAGGTGTGAGTTCGGGGCCCGGGGCCCAGGGGCAGCACGGACCAGCCCACACTGTGATATGTGTGCACACTAGGTCCATGCAGCAGAGCTGGTCTCCAGTCATCTTGGGTAATCCTTGCCACTGGACCAAGACCTAGCTCTGTCAAGCCCGTGTGGTGCAACGGCCACCCCACGTTAAAAAAATCCACGCACAGGCATCTTCCACCCTTCAGGATCTGGAATATTAGGTCCTTCATTGAAACACCTGTGAACTCATCCCTTTTTGGTGTGGAAGCAAGTTTCGAGGGACTGCCTATGATGATGATAATACCACAAGGGAATGAGAACTTGGAATACGCACCATAGCCACTCGGAGAGGCAATAGCAATTGAGAATGCTTACACTGGAGGGGAGGAGGCTCAGGAAATTTGTATGGAAATATTCAAAATCCTGAGGGATCGTGTCCAGACAACTGAACCCTAACATAAAGAAAAAGGGAAGAAAGACTTGCATTTCCATAGTTTGATTGGCCGCCCTGCTGGTCAATCCAAGATCAGGGGTGGGAGTCAGAGGCCAAACTGCATGGAACATAAAATGGAGTGGGTTCCATAAAAGACTGCTCCACATTATCTCACCCCCTCCCACCTTCCAGGTGGTGATGTTGACTGTTTAAATAATTATGAAAAATACTTTACATATAATCTTTTATGATTCACCTGTGCAAATTTTTAAAATTTTGCTTTGCTCCAAATTTCTCTTCCCTTGTCCTGCCCACGGGTTCCGACCCCGCTACCTTTGGGGTACCTTGCCCACGTGGTCATTCTTCACACACGGCTCTGAGACTGTCGGCTGCTTATTCTCCAATGCGAGGGCAACACAACTCTGCCAGATCCTGCCCTCACCTGACTTGCCCCACACACTTCCCAACAGGGGTAACTGGGCATTGACACGGACTGGGGAAGAGCAGAACTAAGGCCATCAGTATAAGACAGTCACTAAGGCAGCCAATAAGCAATTCAGAAGAAACTTCTTCATCCAGAGAGTGGTGAGAATGTGGAACTCGCTACCACAGAGAGTGGTTGAAGCAAATAGTATAGCTGCATTTAAGGGGAGGCTAGACAAGCATGTGAGGGAGAAGGGAATAGAGGATTATGCTGATAGAGGATTAGATGAGGAAAAACAGGAAGAGGCTCGAGTGGAGCATAAACACCGACATGGACTGGTTGGGCTGAATGGCCTGTTTCTGTGCCGTATATCCGATGTAAACGCTTGACAGAATTTCACACCCGAGCCCATGGCCCTGAGTCCAACTCTAGGAGTCCTAATACCTCATCATCATCATCGGCAGTCCCTCGGAATCGAGGAAGACTTGCTTTCAATCTTAACATGAGTTCTTAGGTGGCTGAACAATCCAATACGAGAGCCACAGTCCCTGTCACAGTTGGGCAGATAGTCGTTGAAGGAAAGGGTGGGTGGGACAGATTTGCCGCACGCTCTTTCCGCTGCCTGTGCTCGGTTTCTGCATGCTCTCAGTCAGCTGCTGCATGTTGAAGTCAACTAATTCAACAGAGGCCAGGAACAAGAACTCAATTAATTCCTCTGAGTTTGAAAAAAAAGACTTGCTTTTCATGATGCTCCTCGTCAATGAGACTACAATAAAAATCAGGGAGTAAATCGCGACAATGGGGGGCAGGTTGGCCTGGTTCTACAATGGGCAGCTGATCCACTTCGCCAGGTCACAGTCTCAACAGCAACATTGGAAATTACCCCCCAGATCTCTTACATGGCTGATGTAAGGTGTCAGTTGTGACTCACGAAGGTCGTGAATTCAAGGCCTGCTCCAGAAGATGTAAGCACATGATCTAGGCTAACACTCCCAGAGCAGTGCTGAGGGAGTGCTGCACTCTTAGAGGTGCCGTCCTTTGACTGAAATGTTAAACCGAGGCCCCATCTTCCCTCTCAGGTGGATGTGGGAAAAAAGAGCAGGGGAGTTATCCCCGGTGTCCTGGCCAATATTTATCGCTCAATCAACATTACTGTTATATTTTCAGGATGACATCACAAACACACAGGCTCTAAGATGGCTGATAACTTTAGGAAGCCCTGTCAGGTGACCTGAACTGTTTATTGTTGTAAACAATGCTGGCTGCTGTACCACAGTAGTTCACTGAGTGGAGCTACATATATTACACTTCTCCCTCCTTAATGAAGAAGTAATTAATACAAACAATCATGGCTATACATAACAAAAGATATGGACTTATTTTGCCATATTTACAAATCAAGCTTAACCACTTGTTTTCTGTTTCGAAGAGGATACCTTTGTTCTCAAACAGAACCTTCCAAACACGGTGTCGAACTTAGACTCATTCTAGGCTGATCCTGAGGAAAGTTTTCCTCAAAGGGATGCCCTTGATTTACATTTGAATTCTCTCCAACTTCAGACTTTTTGTCTGCCTGACTCGGACTCAGACTTAAATTCTGACTTTCTCTTGAACTTGTTTCTAGTACATTTGATGTAGGATATCCACTGGAACTTTACATGTATCAAAACTATCTAATGAGTCAGAAATAATCAAATCATTCCAATCTTCAACTCCTTCCATGTCTGTAGGTAAAATATGATCAATATGAACAAACCTAACCTGTCCATGATCAAACATCTTTACCAAATATGTGTGAGGACCACATATCTTCCCCACTCTTCCTGGTAACCACTTTAACCATTTATGGTGATGGTTCTTCACTCTCACCTTCTGATTTAATTTCACACTTCTCTCTTTTACACTACCTTTATCATGATTCTCTTTCTGTCTTAATTGTTTCTCTTCTACGCACTGTGCCAAGTTTGGTTTTAACAACGCGAATCTGGTTTGTGGCTGTCATTTGAGAAACAACTCTGCTGGTGTTCTACCAGTAGTTGTATGAGGAGTATTATGATACATAATAAGAAAATTAGCCAATTTGTGGTCCAATGGCAACTGTCGTATCTTTGGAGTTGGAGCCAACATCTGTTTGATAAGGGCACGTTTTACAATTTGTACAGTGCACTCTGCTGCACCATTTGAAGCAGGGTGGTATGGAGGAACCTTGGTATGTTTCACACCATTTTTGCTCGTGAATTGTGTAAATTCTTCTGAACAAAATTGTGGTCCATTATCAGAAACAATTTCTTCTGAGAGATCAAATGAAGAAAATAATCTTTGCAAAATGTCTAATGTTTTACTTGTTGTTATTTTCTGCATTGGAAACACCTCGACCCACTTTGAATGGTTGTCAATCATAATGAACAATTGTTGTCCTTCTAGCTCAGCAAAATCGATATGTAATCTTTGCCACACCTGGGAGGCCATTTCCATAGCTGTAATGGTACTGATGGTGGTTTTTTGCTTACCGATTGACATGTCGTACACTGACTGACGATGTACTCTATATCTTTATCTAGACCTGGCCACCATAAGTAACTGCATGCAAAACTCTTGGTCAAGCACATTCCCAGGTGCTGGTCATGAAGATCTCCTAATAATTTGGAGCTGAACTTATTAAGAATAACTACTCTTGCACCCTACATGATACAATCTTTATCGACTGATAATTAATTCCTACGAATGAAGATTGGATGAATATCTTTGTCTGTTAACTGGTTTGGCTAGCCATTTGCGATGTAATCATACACCTTTGACATAACTGGGTCACGTTTGATTGCTCTACCAATCTCTTCAGCTGTGACTGACAGTTCATCAATGTATGAAAAATAGAACACTTCTTCCCTATCGGGTGTAACTTGAGATGGGGATGGCAACCTGAACATAGCATCAGCATTACTGTGATCAGCTGATTTTCTGTATTCAATACCATATATATATGCTGACAAAATCAAAGCCCATCTCTGCATTCAAGCTGCAACTAATGCTGGAACTGGGGACTTTGGATGATGATTGCTGTCAGGGTCTTATAGTCCGTAATGATGGTGAACTTATGACCATACAAGTATTTGCGGAACAGCCTGACCCCAAAAATGAATGTCAAAGCTTCCCTTTTGATCTGCGCATAATTATGCTCACTGGCACGGAGAGTGCGTTAAGCAAAGGCAATAGGTCTCTCCTCCCCACTATGTAGTAGATGAGAGATCACTGCCCCAACTCCATATGGAGAGGCATCACGTGCTAGCTTGATCTCCTTAGATACGTCATAGTGAACTAACATGGTGCTCCCTACCAATTTGCTTTTACATTCCTTGAATGCTGTATCGCATTCTTCTGACCACTTCCAATGGACCTGTTTTTCAATAGTTCATTCAGTGGATGTAACACTGTAGCCAAATTTGGTAGGAACTTCCCATAATGGTTCAGAAGACCCAAAAATGATCGAAGTTCAGTGACATTCTTGGGAGTGGGTGCATTTCTGATTGCATCCAGCTTTCCCATGGTTGGATGTAAACCATCTTTGTCTACTCTGTACCCTCAGTACTCCACTGAGTTTTGAAATAACTCATACTTGCGAGCAGTCACTCGTACTCTGTGCTTCTCTAGCCGTTTGAGGACTTCATTCAATATGTTATTATGGATTTGCCTATTTGGTGCTGAAATGAGTATGTCATCTAAATAACATACTACCCCTTCAATACCTTGCAAAATCTGGTTCATCACCCCTTGGTATATGGCGGGGATGGAAGACACTCCAAATGGTAGTCTATTAAATTGATATAGGCCTAGATGGGTATTTATAGTCAAGCATGACTTGGACTCCTCATCTAGTTAAAGTTGTAAGTAGGCATTTGTAAGATCCAACTTTGAGAAGATCTGACCACCTGTCAGTGTTATGAACAAATCTCCTACATTTGGCAATGTATTGGGGTGATTACTCTCTAGAACCTGGTTTACGGTTACTTTATAATCACCACACAATCTTACTTTACCATCAGACTTAGGTACAACAACAATGAGTGTAGCCCAATTACATAGATCTATCTTAGTGATAATGTTCTCAGTCTCTAGTCTTTTTTCTTGCACAACTTTCTCCTTGAGTGCATATGGTACGGGACGTGGCTTGTAGTAAACTGGTCTAGCGTCCTTCTGTACCCTGACAAGGCATGGAGGCCCCGACCTGCGAGGGAACATCAGCGGCAGGTCGGGGCCATAAAAGGGGTGGTGAGCGGCAGCCATGGGCAGCATGGAGGCCACTGCAAGGTACAGCGCGAGCTGGTGCAGGAGGGCAATGACAGCGAAGAGTGACGTCATCAAGATCCAGGTTGGTGATTGGAGCGCGGGCAGATACAGCAGGAGCGGCGAGGTCGGGGCGAAGGAGTGGCGAGAGACTGTAGAGGGACGTGATCTGGGCCCAGGGGAGGCGTGAGTTCGGGGCCAGGGGCCCAGGGGCAGCACGAGCCAGCCCACACTGCGATATGTGTGCGGACTAGGTCCGTGCAGCAGAGCTGGTATCCAGTCGTCTTGGGTAATCCTTGCCACTGGACCAAGACCTAGCTCTGTCAAATCCATGTGGTGGCTGGTGTGCAACAGTCACCCCACGTTAAAAAAATTCATGCACAGACATCTTCCACCCTTCAGGATGTAGTTTGGGTTCTTCATTGAAACACCTGTGAACTCGTCCTTTTTTTGGCGTGGAAGCAAGTCATCCTCGTTTCGAGGGACCCGCTATGATGATGATGTACCCTGACACTTGCCTTGAAGCCTTGGATCGGACTGCCTGTTTCGCAGAACACCTTCGGTTACTTCTTGATGACATCATCCTTTGATGAAAATCTAATTTCAACACGAAGAATCTCACTCCAATCCAGACTCAGTGATCCCAACCAACTTCTTCTTAGTAAGGCAGGCTTGTCTCCTGCCACTAGAGAGAGAGGCAAGCTCTGAAATTGATCCTTATATTTCACCGGTACGGTGATACTACCTACTCCAGGAATATTCTCTCCCGAGTAGCCTCGCAGCTCTATCTTGGATTTCTCCAATGAGAAATTACGCAATTTATCGAGGTATAGCGACTCCGGTACTACACTCACGGATGCACCAGTGTCAATTTCCATGGGTATCTTGGTCTCTGCAACATCTACTTGGATGATGATACTTTTCGAATCACTGTTAGTTAACCTCGTGCTCCTGATGATGTATAGCTCTAAACCCTCCTCGTCCTGTTGTTTTTCTTCCATGCCATGTGGTCTCTGGGGATTTCTACTTATAGCTTTGAAAGTTGGTTTACTCTTCAGTCGGCATGCCTTCGCAATATGCCCAGTTTTCCTACAGAAGAAACACTCTGCCTTCACATATGGACAACTCTGAGCAATGTGTTGTCCCAGGCACCGATAGCAGAACTTCAATGCTCTGTTACCTTGGCCAGTTTCTAAGACCTTGGGGCCCAACTGCCTTTTACTTTTAACCTGCAGACGATTTACCTCAGTTGTCTGACGACTAGAAATGGTACGAAATTCTTGGGAATATTGGTCGGCCATGTCCATTGACATAGCTGTCTGACAAGTTAAATCAAAAGTCAAGTTAGGCGTTGTCAATAACTTCTGATTGCATCATTTTTTATCCCACAAACAAAGCGGTCATGCAATGTTCAGTCCTGAAAATTTACGAATATATAGCTTTTTTAATGCTACAATGTAGTCACTGATACTTTCGTCGGTTAACTGATCTCATATTCTGAAACGATAACTTTCAGCAATTTCCAGGGGCTCAGGACTGTAGTGCTGGAATCTGCTTAAGAGATGTGTCCTTTGGCTTGTCAGGTACAAGGACATTTTTCAGGGTTTTATACACCTCGGACCCTGCTTCAGTTAAGAAAATAGCCCATTTTCTTTCCAACACCATCCGGTTATGGTTTTCATCATTGGGGACTTCAATGATATTATTTACAGTGAAAAACATTTCCAGCTGCTCCATATACATTCCAAAACTTTCACGACCATGTTGAAACTCCCCCAAGCGTCCTATTATTCCCATAGGCGTGGCCATCTGGATTCTGGCAGTTCAGCCAAGTGTGCTTGTAATTTACCTTGGATTTTTAGCTGTTAATCAAAACAGAGATGCTCTCAAAGTCTCTCTGTCGGTTGGCTGAATCATCCACCAACAAAAATTGCAGCTTTGTTTTCCGATTATCCCATTATCGTCACCAAATGTTATGTTTTCAGTACGACATCGAAAACACACACAGGCTCTAAGATGGCTGATAACTTTAGGAAGCCCTGTTGTAAACAGCAATGGCTGCAGTACCACAGAAGTCCAGTGGGTGGAGCTATACATATTACAATCACTAAAACAGATTATCTGGTCATTATCACATTGCTATTTGTGAGAGCTTGCTGTGTGCAAATTGGCTGCTGCGTTTTCCACATTACAACAGTGACTGCACTCCAAAAATACTTCTATAACTGTAAAGCAGTTGGGACATCCTGAGGTTGTGTAAGGCGCTATATAAATGCAAGTCTTTTCTTTTTTGGTGTTCTACTTTAACCACCAATGTGCACCAGTATTAAGAGATGTGCAGGCCTGCTGAATTCAAACAGGACAAACCAGTGAACGAGAAATTGGAAAGAAAGACTTGCGTTTTGATGCTGGATTTTACCACCTCAGAATATCTTAAAGCGGTTTACAGCCAATGAAGTACTTATGAAGTTTCATCATCATCATCATAAGCAGACCCTCGAAGTGAGGATGACTTGCTTCCACGCCAAAAAGGGATGAGTTCACAGGTGTTTCAATGTTCCAGATCCCGAACTAATGTTCTAGATCCCGAACTACATCCTGAAGGTGCCTGTGCGTGGAATTTTTTGACATGTGGTGGCCGTTGCACACCAGCCACCACATGAGCTTGACAGAGCTAGGTCTTGGCCCAGTGGCAAGGATTAACCAAGATGACTGGAGACCAGCTCTGCTGCACGGACCTAGTGTGCACACACATCGCAGTGTGGGCTGGCCCGTGCTGTCCTTGGGCCCTCGCCTCTTCTGCGCCCCGAACCTTTACCTCTCCTGGGCCCCGATCACATCCCTCTGTGAACTCTTGCCGCTCCTGCTGTACCTGCCCGCACTGCAGTCAGCCGTCGCCCTCCTGCAGCAGCACGCACTGATCCCTGCAGTGGTATGCCGCCGCATGCTGCTCCCTCTAATGGCCCCGGCCTGCTGATGCTCTTGATTATGGTCTTGGTCATGGTCTTGATGGTCGACATTTGGTATTGTGTACAGCAAAGCATCAATGGTTAAAATGTAAACCAGAGTCTGTCTTGCTCCATGGAGACAGCAGCTGCCCTGCCTTCTGAACCATGATTATTTATGCGCAATTAATTCTCGCTAAACTCATTAGAGAAGCTAATGAAATCAAGCCTCTGTTTTGTCAACAGGCGCCACATCAACCGCATCCTGCAAGCACGTCAGGATAAATTAATTCCTTTTACCAAGGCCCAACAGAAAGCCATTGTTCTACTGGATAATGAAGTGAGAGGAACAACATTCACAGGTCCAGCAGAGCGCGTAATCGTTAGCTGAAAGAAAATGAAACAATGCGAAATGATTTACGCTCTCCAAGCAAGAATAAGCTCTGATAAAATATTATGGGCCAATTATAGGGCACAGTCTGCATCAATGCAAATTGGAAACACTGTCACTTAGGGCACTGTTATGACTGTGTAATACAAACAGAAGATGCTGCGAATTCTCAGCAGGTCAGGTGACATCTGTGGCGAGTGAAACAGAGTTCACATGTCAGGTCGATGGTCTTTCGTCAGTACGTTCGACAGTATTTCCAGCATTTTCTGTTTTTATTTCAGGTTTCCAACATCCACGGTACTTTGCTTCTGTACTTGCTGTGTAATGTTATTACTTGTTGTGAAAAGACATCCAATTTAGGGAAGGGTGGTGACATCATCTCTCGCAGGTAATCTCACACCACAATAGAATGTAGGAAGAGGAGACCATTCAGCCCTTTGAGCCCGTTCTGCTGTTCAATTAGATTATGGCTGATCTGTATCTTAACTCCATCTACCCGCCTTGGTTCCATAACCTTTTATACCCTTTCCTAATAAAAATCGATCAATCTCAGTTTTGAAATTTTCAATTGATCCCCAGCCGCAGATTTTTGTGGGGGGGAGAGAGTTCCAGATTCCCACTACCCTTTGTGTGAAGAAGTGCTTCCTAACATCAGCTCTGGACAGCCTGACTCTAAATTTAAGGTTATGGCCCCTTGTTCTGGAATCCCCCCACCAGAGGAAATACTTTCTCTCCATCATGCAGCCCTAATCAAAGTGACTGGTTTAATTCAATATTGTTGCAAATATTCAGGTTTTAGAATTTTCAAAACAATGAGAATACAAGGAAATATACAATTCAGAAGGTTCATGAACCTGGTACTTTCTGTTAGGGATATTTACTCTGTACAAGCAAAATTACACCCTTGCTTCCTTTTAAACTCTTTTTTTTGATATGGCACACAACACTTTAAGTGTAGGAAGTTAGGAAATACAGCACAGCTATCTGAGTTTCTCAGTGGATCTGCAGCAGGAGCATAAAACTGCTCAAGAACATACCTCATTGTCTCCTTTCTTGGTTCTCATTCTCATTACTTGGGCCCGGTGACATAGAATATGCTCACCCAGGCATATTGAAACAAGATAAAAACGGAGGCCGTATTTTCCATCATTTGAATCTTTGCAACCCTGAATGCCAAGGATACCTTTTGGTCCAGTTTTTCTATGGCAATGGCACAGAAACATTTATCGGCCATCCCCAGTTACTATGATCAGGTGGTCGGAACCTTTTTCAACTGCTGTAGTCTTTGTTCTTATGGTGCTCCCAAGGCAGTGTTTGGAAAATCCAGGAATTCTGAGCCAGTGGTGATAAAGAAATAGTAGTATATTTGTCCAAGTTCGGATGGCAGGACTGACATATCAAGAAAGACTGGATCAACTGGGCTTGTATTCATTGGAGTTCAGAGGAATGAGAGGGGATCTCATAGAAGCATTTAAAATTCTGACGGGTTTAGACAGGTTAGATGCAGGAAGAATGTTTCCGATGTTGGGGAAGTCCAGAACCAGGGGTCACAGTCTAAGGATAAGGGGTAAGCCATTTAGGACCGAGATGAGGAGAAATTTCTTCACCCAGAGAGTGGTGAACCTGTGGAATTCTCTACCACAGAAAGTTGTTGAGGCCAATTCACTAAATATATTCAAAAAGGAGTTAGATGTAGTCCTTACTACTAGGGGAATCAAGGGTTATGGCGAGAAAGCAGGAATGGGGTACTGAAGTTGCATGTTCAGCCATGAACTCATTGAATGGCGGTGCAGGCTCGAAGGGCTGAATGGCCTACTCCTACACCTATTTTCTATGTCTATGTCTATGTCTATCTACCCTATCAACTTAAACTTTTATCCTCTTGAACATCTCAATGAGGTCACCACTTCATCTTCTATGCTCAAGGGAATACAAGCCTAATCTATGCAACCTGTTCTCATAATTTAACCTTTTTAGCCCTGGTATCATTCCCCAAGGCCAGTATATCCTTCCTGAGGTGCTGGGCCCAGTATGTCTGCGACAGGTACAATAGCAAGTCATATTGCCGATAGGCAAAGCATCATTTTGTATTTTTACATTTAAAGATCCGTATTTTCCGGACCGATCGGGAGACAGTATTATATGGGGCCGATTTTCAGCAAGGCCTCCGCCCACCCAAGTGCCGCCCAAAGTGCCGCCGATGGCCGCCGAGGTACCGGACGGTACTTTGGACAGGATATTGATGGCCGAGGTCCTTCAAAGGCCGGCGGGCGGCAAATGGATGACATACGCCGCCAATCTGGGCGGCAGCGGGCGAGAGATCTCATTCTCAGAGGCGCTTGTCGCCCAGGTGCCGCTGAGGATGGAGTCGGGCTCACGGAAGGTCGAAGAACTGGAAAAAAAAATCCCAAATTTAAAAAATACAAAAACTATCTGAAGACCTTCAGGGGACCCCATGCAGGTAAGTCGCTGGTGAAAATTGTTTAAAAACTGTTGACTTACCTTTTTTTCAGGTTCTTCAGACGTACCGTCGGGGACAGACCAGCCTCCAGCCAGCGGCCCACTCCCGTTCTGCCGCCGAGTCCCGCCCGCAGGAATCTGGCAGCTTGGCGGGCGGGAGCTCAGATGCGCCACTCGGCTGTCCGCTGACTTCGGCGGGCAGTTCCCGGCAGCTCTCCCCTCCCGCTCGCTCCAGGCCATCCCGAAAGTAGCGCTGGGCGGATCTACGGGATGAATGTCGGCGGCAGGAGTGGATGGTGGGCTGCTGAAAATCGGCCCCCAAAAAATGTTACATAGCACAACAACATAAGAAAAGTCAGGGTGATTAAAAGCTTTTTGGCCCTTTGAAACATATCCCTCTGGTGCCCTAAGTCGCCCAATGCTTTTGCCTCCACTGTTCTTCTGGGCCTGTCACACCAAACATTGTTCACTCTGAGTGGAGAAGTTTGATTTGATGTCTGTTTGAGGTTTCACTAATTTCCATTTATACGCTCTGGTATTGCTTTGTCATCCCTTAACCATCTGTTTTACGGATTGTCAAGGTCAAGGGGTCAAAATTTGGTATCGCCGATTTTGAGGCGGTGACACCGGCTGAGTGCAGAGTTTAACGGCAGGACGCATTTGCGGCCCGGAACCGCAAAATTCAGTTTTGCCCCCTGAAAAGTGGATTGCAGCGTTATATCATGGTGTTACACGTTTATGCCCTTGAAAAACCGCAACTGAATTTCACACCAGGCGCCAATGCCGCCTAACACCGGTGTTAAGCCGCTGCCAGCCGGTCAATGCCTAACGCCGCTGTTATCAGCTGACGTTAGCAACTGAATTTCTGCCCCGAGGTTCTTCCACTCTTGTCTCATAGCTCACCTGCTTTGTATTATTTTTGCTGCCCTTTCTAATGTAAGTGTATCTTTCTTGAGGCATAATGAACAAAACTGAACACAGTACATTAAGTGTGCTCTGTTCAAATGTACAGCCTAAAAACATCTTTCGCAGATTCACAATCTACTGTTATAATTAATCTTAGTTTCTTTTTAAAATGCTTTGCTACACTCATCATCATAGGCAGCCCCTTGGATTCGAGGAAGACTTGCTTCCTTCCACTCTAAAAATGAGTCCTCAGGTGGCTGAACAGTCCAATACGAGAACCACAGTCCCTGTCACAGATGGGACAGATAGTCATCGAAGGAAGAGATGGGTGGGACAGGTTTGCCGTATGCTCTTTCCACTGCCCGCGCTTGGTTTCTGCATGCTCTCGGCGATGAGACTCGAGGTGTTCAGCGCCCTCCCGGATGCACTTCCTCCAAGGACTCCCAGATGTCAATGGGGATGTCGCACTTTATCAAGGAGGCTTTGAGGATGTCCTTGCAACGTTTCTGCTGCCCACAATTGGCTCGTTTGCCATGAAGGAGTTCCGAGTAGAGCGCTTGCTTTGGGAATCTAGTATCTGGCATGTGAACAATGTGGCCTGCCCAGTGGAGCTGATTAAGTGAGGTCAGTGCTTCAATGCTGGCGATGTTTGCCTGGTCGAGGATGCTAACGTTGGTGCGTCTGTCCTCCCAGGGGATTTGTCGGATCTTGCGGAGATATTGTTGATGGTATTTCTCCAGCGACTTGAGGTGTCTACTGTACATGGTTCATGTTTCTGAGCCATACAGGAGGGCGGGTATTACTATAGTCCTGTTGACCATGAACTTGGTGGCAGATTTGAGGGCCTGGTCTTCAAACACTCTTTTCCTCAGGCGGCCAAAGGCTGCACTGGTGCACTGGAGGCGATGTTGAATCTCGTTGTCAATGTCTGCTCTTGTTGATAGGAGGCTTCCGAGGTATGGAAAATGGTCCATGTTGTCCAGGGCCACGCCGTGGATATTGATGATTGGGAGGCAATGCTGTGCGGTGAGGACAGGCTGGTGGAGGACCTTTGTCTTACGGATGTTTAGCGTAAGGCCCATGCTTTCGTACTCTTCAGTAAATACGTTGTTGACTATGACTTGGAGTTCAATCTCTGTATGTGCGCAGACGCAGGCGTCGTCCATGTACTGTAGCTCGACGACAGAGGTTGGGGTGGTCTTGGACCTAACCTGGAGATGACGAAGGTTGAACAGGTTCACACTGGTTCTGTAGTTTAGTTCCACTCCAGTGGGGAGCTTGTTGACTGTGAGGTGGAGCATGGCAGCGAGGAAGATTGAGAAGAGGGTTGGAGCGATAACGCAGCCCTGTTTGATCCTGGTCCGGACGTGGATTGGGTCTGTAATCGATCCACTGGTAAGGATCACGGCCTGCATGTCGTCATGGAGCAGGCGGAGGATGGTGATAAACTTTTGGGGGCATCTGAAACGGAGGAGGATTCTCCATAGACCCTCGCGGTTGACAGTGTCAAAGGCCTTTGTAAGGTCAAAGAAGGCCATGTTCCCTACATTTTTCCTGTAGCTGTTGCGCTGCAAAGATCATGTCCGTTGTGCCCCGTAGGGGACGAAATGCGCACTGTGACTCCGGTAGGAGCTCCTCAGCCACAGGGAGAAGACAGTTGAGGAGGACTCTAGCGACGACTTTCCCAAGTGGCTGATAACAGGGAGATTCCCCTGTAGTTGTCGCAGTTGGACTTGTCCCCTTTTTTTAAAGATGATCACGATCACTGCATCTCTGAGATCTCTCAGCATGCTCTCCTCCCTCTAGATGAGAGAGATGAGGTCATGTATTCGTGCCAACAGTGCCTCTCTGCCATACTTCAGTGCCTCAGCAGGGATTCCATCCGCACCCGTAGCCTTATTGTTTTTAAGCGGTCTCATGTCTTTTTCTACCTCGTGCAGTGTTGGGGTCTTACTGAGGTGGTGGCGGGTAGCATGCTGCGGGATGGAGTCGAGAACACTCGAGTCAAAGGCAGAGTCTCGATTGAGGAGATCTTCGAAGTGCTCCTTCCAGCGGGCCCTGACTGCCTCGGTGTCCTTGATGAGCGTTTCCCCGTTCTTGCACAGCAGTGGGGTGGGGCCTTGGGAGTTTGGACTGTAGGTGGCCTTGACTGCGATGAAGAATCCTCACATATTGTGGCTGTCGGCCAGTTGTTGTCTCTCCTGTGCTTTCTCCATCCACCACCTGTTCTTTAGGTGCCGTTTTTTTTGTTGGACCTCAGCCGTAAGCCGTCAATGCTGCCTTGCTGCTCCCGCGTTGGGTTGTTCTTTTAGGTTCAGAAATGCCCTGCGCTTGCGATCTATTAGTCCTTGGATCTCCTAGTCATTCTCATCAAACTAGTCCTGGTGTTTCCTGGTTGAGTGACCGAGCGTCTCTTTGCAGGCACTGGTTATGGAGGCCTGGAGGGCAGACCAAGCGCTGTGGGCATTCAGCATCTCAGGGTCATCAAGGCACGCCAGGTGAGCCTCCGACCAGGTGATCGGGCCTCCACCTCTCCAACGGCGACCGGGCCCCCTCCAGTGGCGGCAGATGGGCCTGTCCTCCTTGATGACGGATGGACCTCTCCTTGCTACACTACCTGAACACTGACCGTGACATGCTTATTTTATTCTAGGTCTATTTCTACGTCTGCACATGTTCACTCAATTCCATTTATTGAATACTTATTTTGACCTTTGTGCCATATTTTGCATTTAGCACTGTAAACTTTAATTTGCCACTTGTCTGCCAAATTACAGAACCAATCGAAATCCTATTACAAATCATTTTGCTGCATCCTCTGTCTCTCCTGCTCGCCCAATACTAGTGTCATCAGCAAATCCGACCAACTGGTTTTGCTACTTCAGCCAATTATGTGGTTCAGAAACAACATGGATTCAAGCAGTGACCATGTGAGGCCCCCCTCAACACCCCCACAATTGAGCACTATACCTTTCCCAAGTATTCTCTGTTTCTCATCTTAAACAGATCCAGAACACTCAACTGCCTTGAATTACTAAGGGCTAGAACCTCCACTTTTGAGGCTATCGCCAAAAAATGGGCGTTATTTCGCAGAGGTGGTCTCGTTGGCGACCAACGAGGTGCGTGAGGGCAACCAATGCCGCAAACGATGGAACGACCTTGTGGGATCCGCAAGAGTAAGTATTACATTGATTTACATGTACTTATGTATTTATATAATTTGATTTGTAACAGTCATGAGTGACTATCAGCAGATGTGAGGTCTTGCACTTTTACCGGGTATGTTTTACTCAAAGCCTGCGGTCACGGTGTACGTCTTTAGGTAAAGAATGATAATAATCATAATAAACATGATTACATCTGTCAGTTATGTGTTGTATCAATCTCTGTGACAGTACCTAGCAATGATATCACGCAATGATCTCATGCCATGTCGTCCTGTTACCTTTTACAGAAGAAGCTATCGACGATGAGGTCCGTGCAGAGGTGAACGGGTGGGGGGGCCACCAGTCCCCAGCGACATCACTGAGATGGAGGAGCGGGTGCTCGCACTCGTGGGGAAGCAGCCCCCGGATAGCCATGGAAGCATCTGCAGACCCTGAAGTGATGCCACGTGAGTGAAGCTTACACCACTGCGTGATTTACAATTAATAGATGCCACACCCACTTATATCCGAACAATCATATATGATAGATGATTTCTAAAAGTGTCATAGAAATAATGTTGACCTAATGAAAATCATTGCAATGCAGAATGTGTTGATAGTGATGAAATGTGATGTCTGCGATGATTTTGAGAGCGGTGGTGCTTTTGTCGTGCATGTGATCTGTGTAGCGCTGGACTCACCTTGTGACCCTAGCACCCCCTTCTCCTCTAACAATCTCATTTGTGTTTGCAGCTCAGCCAGCAGTGCGGCCCCAGCAAGGCCACAGAGGCCAGAAGGTGGGGGCGCGGGGCAGGAGTCGGAGGACAATCCTACTACATCTGGTGCTGGGGAGCTCCGATTGTCACCTGTCAATCCGCTGGGTCAGTTCTCGACGGATGAGAGCGCGGACTTCGAAGAACCTGCATCGCCACGCTCCAGAACCCATTCCACTCCAAAGCCATCTAGTGGTCCTCCGGTCATTCCCGCCTCCACTCTGGAGGTGCCGGCCCCAAGCACCTCCACAGGGCACCCCATTTGTCCCCAGGACAGCGACGACCCCGCGGAGGCCTCGTGGATGAGGTAGGTCTGTTCCACGAGAGACACATGACAGCGGAGAGATGGTACAATTGTCCAGGAGGACTGTAGACATTGGTGACCAGCTCATCGAAGCTTTGGGGGGCATATCCCGACACCTGGCCACCATGACTGAGTACATTCTGCGCATGGCAGAGGCCCTGGATGCGATAGCCAGGAACACTGCTGGCACAGGCCTCCCAGTGGTCCCAGAGCACGGCACTCCACCCCAAGATCCCGCACCACCACTACGAATGAGAGCAAGGACCAAGATCCTGCTTCTGCATCAGAGAATGTTGCCCCCTCGGCACCCTCTGCTCCTGTACCTGTCCAACCACCGCATCTGCCTTCATCCCCCCCCCAATGAGGCACCGACTGAGGAGCTCCTCGGCCAGGCGCCGTGGAGCGAGAAGGGGATGGAGTGGAGGTGGGGAGATAAAGTAAAGGGGGGAAGGAAAGTGAGGTGCATGTGTGCAGGTGATGGCTGTGTTATATCTCCATCTGTTGTATGCAATTTGTTGTAATGTATGGGGGCTGGGGATCACGTTCCTGCTTTGCCTTTGTATTCTGTGTTGCTGGACATGTTGAACATGTGATTTATGTCAATGGTGGAAAAAGTGGGGTGTGGGCGGGGGTTGGGTGTTATTGGCTATGACACTTATGATTTCAGACCAATGTTGGTATTAAACATTTGTTATTGAACACAACCTTGTTGCGCATTGGCGCAGATAATTGGACTGTTAAACACTGGTGATTCCTTACCATGAAAGGATTAACTAAAACTTAACAACAATCAACGTAAACTTTAACTGGCACCAAGGTGATGGACACCATTGATGTCTGAGCTGCACACACACAGCAGTGTGTCAGCGTTGTCACTCACATCAGCACTCTTTCAGTCAAATCTTTCCAATAAAAGCTCCTCACATAAGAGTGGGATTTAACAAATGCCAGCCACACTGCTGGCATTCGTTCCTGTTAGTTCCACTTTTTGTGGGCGTTTTTTTTACCGAGCGATATTGTGGGCAATATGTGTGTGAGGTGGTGAAATTGAAGATGGGCGATCTCCTTGGCCACTAGTTTGGGTAAATATGCTCTTTATGACAAAAAACAGTCGCCGGGCGTCAATATTGAATCTCTGCGTTAATTCCGTGCGGAAAGTAATGCTGGCCGATATTATGGGCTTTGATTTAAACCGGTTCTGGGAGAGGTGGGACCAGTACAAACCGGATGGTCTGCATCTGGGCAGGACCGGAACCAATGTCCTAGGGGGAGTGTTTGCTAGTGCTGTTGGGAAGGAGTTAAACTAATATGGCAGAGGGATGGGAACCTATGCAGAGAGACAGAGGGAAGTAGAATGGGGGCAGAAGCAAAAAATAGAAAGAAGAAAAGTAAAAGTGGAGGGCAGAGAAACTTAAGGCTAAAAGCAAAAAGGGCCACATTACAGCAAAATTCTAAGGGGGCAAAGTGTGTTAGAAAGGCAAGCCTGAAGGCTCTGTGCCTCAATGCGAGGAGTATTCGGAATAAGGTGGACTAATTAACTGTGCAGATAGCAGTTAACGGGTATGATGTAATTGGCATCACGAAGACATGGCTCCAGGGTGACCAAGGCTGGGAACTCAACATCCAGGGATATTCAACATTTAGGAAGGATAGACAGAAAGAAAAAGAAGGTGGGGTGGCATTGCTGGTTAAAGAAGAAACTAATGCAATAGTAAGAAAGGACATTAGCTTGGATGGTGTGGAATCGGTATGGGTGGAGCTACGAAATACCAAAGGGCAGAAAACACTAGTGGGAGTTCTGTACAGACCACCAAACAGTAGGAGTGAGGTTGGGGACAGCATCAAACAAGAAATGAGGGATGCATGCAATAAAGGTACAGCAGTTATCATGGGCACTTTAATGTACATATTGATTGGGCTAACCAAACTGGTAGCAATGCGGTGGAGGAAGATTTCCTGGAGTGTATTACGGATGGTTTTCTCGACCAATATGCCAATATGTCGAGGAACTAACTAGGGAGCTGGCCATCCTCGACTGGGTGATGTGTAATGAGAAAGGACTAATTAGCAATCTTGTTGTGCGAGGCCACTTGGGGAAGAGTGACCATAACATGGTAGAATTCTTTATTAAAATGGAGAGTAACACAGTTAATTCAGAAACTAAGGTCCTGAACTTAAGGAAAGGTAACTTCGATGGATAGTATTAAATCTAAGGAAGAGGCATATAAATTGGCTAGAAAAAGCAACAAACCTGAGGACTGGGAGAAATTTAGAATTCAGCAGAGGAGGACAAAGGGTTTAATTAAGAGGGGGAAAATAGAGTACGAGAAGAAGCTTGCCGGGAACATAAAAACTGAATGCAAAAGCTTCTATAGATATGTAAAGTGAAAAAGATTAGTGAAGACAAATGTAGGTCCCTTGCAGTCAGATTCAGGTGTATTTATAATGGGGAACAAAGAAATGGCAGACCAATTGAACAAGTACTTCGGTTCTGTCATCACGAAGAAAGACACAAATAACCTTCCGGAAGTACGAGGGGACCGAGGGTCTAGTGAGAAGGAGGAACTGAAGGATATCCTTATTAGGCGGGAAATAGTATTGGGGAAATTGATGGGATTGAAGGCCGATAAATCCCCGGGGCCTGATTGTCTGCATCCCAGAGTACTTAAGGAAGTGGCCCTAGAAATAGTGGATGCATTGGTGATCATTTTCCAACAGTCTATCAACTCTGGATCAGTTCCTATGGACTGGAGGGTAGCTAATGTAACACCACTTTTTAAAACGAGAGGGAGAGAGAAAGCGGGTAATTATAGACCGATTAGCCTGACATCAGTGGTGGGGAAAATGTTGGAATCAATTATTAAGGATGAAATAGCAGTGCATTTGGAAAGCAGTGACAGGATCGGTCCAAGTCAGCATGGATTTATGAAAGGGAAATCATGCTTGACAAATCTTCTGGAATTTTTTGAGGATGTAACTAGTAGAGTGGACAAGGGAGAACCAGTGGATGTGGTGTATTTGGACTTTCAAAAGGCTTTTGACAAGGTCCCACACAAGAGATTGGTGTGCAAAATCAAAGCACATGGTATTGGGGGTAATATACTGATGTGGATAGAGAACTGGTTGGCAGACAGGAAGCATAGGGTCGGGATAAACAGGTCCTTTTCAGAATGGCAGGCAGTGACTAGTGGAGTGCCGCAGGGCTCAGTGCTGGTACCCCAGCTCTTTGCAATATACATCAATGATTTAGATGAAGGAATTGAGTGTAATATCTCCAAGTTTGCAGATGACACTAAACTGGGTGGCAGTGTGAGCTGTGAGGGGGACGCTAAGAGGCTGCAGGGTGACTGGGCAGGTTAGGTGAGTGCGAAAATGCATGGTAGATGCAGTATAATGTGGATAAATACGAGGTTATCCACTTTGGGGACAAAAACGCGAAGACAGAATATTATCTGAATGGTGGCAGATTAGGAAAAGGGGAAGTGCAACGAGACCTTGGTGTCATGGTTCATCAGTCATTGAAAGTTGGCATACAGGTACAGCAGGCAGTGAAGGAGGCAAATGGTATGTTGGCCTTCATAGCTATGGGATTTGAGTATAGGAGCAGGGAGGTCTTACTGCAGTTGTACAGGGCCTTGGTGAGGCCTCACCTGGAATATTGTGTTCAGTTTTGGTCTCCTAATCTGAGGAAGGACATTCTTGCTATTGAGGGAGTGCAGCGAAGGTTCACCAGACTGATTCCCAGAATGGCTGGACTGACATATGAGGAGAGACTGGATCAACTGGGCCTTTATACATTGGAGTTTAGAAGGATGAGAGGGGATCTGATAGAAACATATACGATTCTGATGGGACGGGACAGGTTAGATGCGGGCAGAATGTTCCCGATGTTGGGGAAGTCCAGAACCAGGGGACACAGTCTTAGGATAAGGGGTAGGCCATTTAGGACTGAGATGAGGAGAAACTTCTTCACTCAGAGAGTTGTTAACCTGTGGAATTCTCTGCAGCAGAGAGTTGTTGATGCCAGTTCATTGGATATATTCAAGAGGGAGTTAGATATGGCCCTTACGGCTAAGGGGATCAAGGGGTATGGAGAGAAAGCAGGAAAGGGATACTGAGGGAATGATCAGCCATGATCTTATTGAATGGTGGTGCAGGCTCGAAGGGCCGAATGGCCTACTCCTGCACCTATTTTCTATGTTTCTATGATTTCACCCATTCTGCTGATTCCGCCCCAAAAATGTGGGCGGGCGATGATATTTTGTCTTGGCGTTAAGCCCATTGGAAAAATAACGCTTGGCGATAAGTCTCCTAAAAAAGCCCGTCAGTTTCCATTTTGTGCCAGAATGGGCGATATCTGGGCGTTATGCGTCATTTCAGCGGTAAAATGGGCGTTAAGTGGGTGTTAAGCATGCCAAAAAAGTGGAGGTTCTAACTCTAAGACTTTTAGTTTAATTAGCTATCTTCCAACTGAATCCTTGTCAGAAGCTTTCTTATCGGTATTAAATTTACCTCCTTTGAGTCCAGCAGAATTTTACTATAAATCTCTTAAATGGTTTCTTTCAGTGCCCTAGACTACATACCATCTGACCCAGGGGACTTGTCAGTCTCAAGTCTCTCAGAACTTAGCAAGTTTTTCATAAAATCATAGAATGGTAACAGCATGGAAGGAGGCCATTCAGCCTGTCGAGCCCGTGCCGGATCTCTGCAAGAGCACTTCAGCTAGTCCCATTCCCCCGCCCTTTCCCCGTAGCCCTGCAATTTTTTCTTTCAGGTACTTATCCAACTCCCTTTTGAATCAGTCTGCCTCCACCACCCTTTCAGGCAGTGCATTCCAGATCCTAACCATGACTGTGTAAAAAAGCTTTACCTTATGTCGCCTTTGGTTCATTTGTCAATCACCTTAAATCTGTGTCCTCTGGTTCTTGACCCTTCTGTCAATGGGAACAGTTTCTCTTGATCTACCCTGCCCAGACCCCTCATGATTTTGAACACCTCTATCAAATCTCCTCTCAACCTTCTCTACTCCAAGGAGAACAAACCCAGCTTCTCCAGTCTATCCACGCAACTGAAGTCCCTCATCCCTGGAATCATTCTCGTAAATCTTTTCTGCACCCTCTCTAAGGCCTTCACATCCTTCCTAAAGTGTGGTGCCCAGAATTAGACACAATACTCCAGTTGAGGCCAAACCAGCGTTTTATACAGGTTCATCATAATTTCCACACTTGTACTCTATGCCTCTCTTTATGAAGCCCAGGATCCCGTGAGCTTTTTTTTAAACCACTTTCTCAACTTGCCCTGCCACCTTCAATGATTTGTGCACATATATCCCCAGGTCTCTCTGTTCCTGAACCTCCTTTAGTATTGTACCCATTAATTTATATTGCCTCTCCTCATTCTTTCTACAAAATTGTATCACATTTTTTTGCATTTCACCAGCCTGTCTATATCATCTTGAAATCTATCACTATCCTCCTCACTGTTCACTATACTTCAAAGTTTTGTGTCATCGACAAATTTTGAAATTGTGCTCTGTACACCCAAATCTAAGTCATTAATATATATCAAGAAAAGCAGTGCTCTAAGTACCGGCCCCTGGGAAACACCACTGTATACCTTCCTCCAGTCCGAAAAGCAACCGTTCACTATTACTCCGTTTCCTGTCACTTAGACAATTTTGTATCCATGCTGCCACTGTCCCTTTTATTCCATGGGGGCTTCAACTTTGCTGGCAAGCCTATTATGTGGCACTTTGTCAAATGCCTTTTGAAAATCCATGTACACCACGGCAACCGCATTGCCCTCATCAACCCTCTCTGTTACCTCATCAAAAAA
Organism: Pristiophorus japonicus; assembly: GCF_044704955.1. Classification (NCBI taxonomy): domain Eukaryota; kingdom Metazoa; phylum Chordata; class Chondrichthyes; family Pristiophoridae; genus Pristiophorus; species Pristiophorus japonicus. The sequence goes on from NC_091985.1 coordinate 155,705,956, forward strand.
CTCAATCAAGTTGGTTAAGCACGATTTGCCTTTAACAAATCCGTGCTGGCTTTCCTTAATTAATCCACACTTGTCCAAGTGATTGTTAATTTTGTCCCTGATTATCGTTTCTAAAAACTTCCCCACTACTGAGGTTAAACTGACTGGCCTATAATTGCTGGGTTTATCTTTACACTCTTTTTTGAACAAAGGTGTAACATTTACAATTCTACAGTCCTAAGGAGAATTGGAATATTATGGCCAGTACCTCCGCGATTTCTTCCTTCACTTCTCCCAGCATCCGAGGATGCATCCCATCCGGTCCGGGTGACATATCTACTTTAAGTACAGCCAGCCTTTCTAGTACTTCGTCTTTATCAATTCTTATCCCATCCAGTATCTCCTCTAATTACTTCTTCACTATGTCCATGGCAACATCCTCTTCCTTGGTGAAGACAGATGCAAAGTATTCATTTAGTACATCAGCCATACCCTCTGCCTCCATGTGTAGGTCTCCATTTTGGTCCCTAATCAGCCCCATCCCTCCTCTTACTACCTATTTACTATTTATATGCCTGTAGAAGACTTTTGGATTACCTTTTATGTTGGTTGCCATATCCTCCCCATTTCTCCTCTGAACTTTCTATATTCAGCCTGATTCTCAGATGTGTTCTCGACCTGACATCTGTCATATGCATCATATGTGCTCTTTTTCTGCTTCATCTTACTCTCTGTCTCTTTCATCATCCAGGGAACTCTGACTTTAGTTGCCCTACCTTTCCCCCTAGGGGGAATGTACCTCGACTGTACCCAAACTATTTCCTCTTTAAAGGCAGCCCATTAAAAGTGTTCCATTACACTTTTGTTTGCCAATTTATTTGGGCCAGATCCGTTCTCATCCCACTGAAATTTGCCTTCCTCCAATTAAGTGTTTTTACTCTAGATTGATCCCTGTCCTTTTCCATAGCTAATCTAAACCTTATGATACTATGATCAACCATGCTGAAGTCAAAATCCTTTATACAGTTTTACTGTACTATTAGCAAGCCAGTTTATCCTCCCTAGTTAGCATAACTGTCAAATTTCGTGCATTGAAACAGGTTTGGTAATATTTACAACAACAACTTGCATTTATATAGTGTCTCTATCATTGTAAAACATCCCAAGGTGCTTCACAGGAGTGTTATCAAACAAAATTTGACACCAAGAAACATAAGGATATAATAGGACTGGCTTGGTCAAAGAGGTAGGTTTTAAGGAGCTTCTTAAAGGAGGAGAGAAAGGTAGAAAGGTGAAGAGATTTAGGGAGGGAATTCCAGAGCTTGGGGCCTAGGCAGCAGAAGTCACGCTCGCCAATTGTGGAGCGTTTAAAAATCGGGGATTTAGCTGTCTTTCCTCTGACAAGTTGGTAATATAACCTTAATTAATACCGCACTTAAAGGGCTTGCTATCAGTTAGTCCTTAAGGTTTGGCATAGCTCCAGTATTGAAACTTGATTGATAACACTCTAATCCTTGGAGCAGTTATTAGTTTAAAAAAGGGACATTTTACCAGTATCATAATTCATTTAAAAATGTTTCAGTAAATACAGGGATTATAGCCAATTCTTTAGTGCTTTATAAGTGAGAAAGTATTATCCTTGCAGTCAACACATAGAAATGTAAGAAATTGTGGATTGGAAGAAATAACTTGAGACCAAAAGATCTCTTCAGACTGGTGTTAGAATTGGAGGATTCACTCCAGGATACAATAGCTAAAATGACTTGAACAAAGTGAACATAAATAACTGATAACAAGCAGCTCCAAACATCTGAAGCCCAAGAATGGCATGTCTGACTCCAACCTTGGGAGGATAAGGACAGGAGCGATGGGCCTTCAGAAAGTTTAAACAGGAAAGACATGTGAAAAGGGGGGTTTCTCCTCAGAATTGAGACAAAGAACTTGACAAGCCATTGGGCACCCTGGGTTGGGAAGAGCCCTTATAGGTTAAATGGTCCTGTCCATCATTTTACCCCAGGCCCACCCCTAAAAAGAGAATAAAATAAATATCTGAGGAGCTTTTCAGGGCAGACGGTGCAGCGAAGAACTGTTCATGCCACCAGCTGTCTGTCCGATCGGGACTAATACCAGCTACTTGTCATGGTCGTATGTCTACCATGTCTATCCTGATTGTCGTGTTTGACGATATTTGAACTACTACTCCTTAATAAAATGCCTTATAACTCCTAAGACCCTTTGGGTAATCTGTGTGTGACCTGTGATCCAAATCTTACAACACATCATTCACAATCGGCAGCAGTAAAATTAGCAGCTGAAAGAGAACAGGCTGAAGCAGCGTGTTGGAGCACGAATGACTTGTGCCAGTGAGTGGCGTAATGTGGGTTTATCCACATCACATGCAGAACAACTGATCTTAGGTGCCCTGCCATGGGAAGAGTGGACAGGGACTTCAGCCATAGAAAGGATAGAAAATCATAGGGAGAAGGGAATAGAGGTTATGTTGATAGTTAAATGGGAGGAGGCTCGAGTGGAGGTGAATGATCAGCCATGAACTCATTGAATGGCGGTGCAGGCTCGAAGGGCCGAATGGCCTACTCCTGCACCTATTTTCTATGTTTCTATGTTTCTATAAATGCCGGCATGGACTGGTTGGGCCAAATGGCCTATTTCTGTGCTGTATATCCTATGTAACCTGGTGTTCTGGGCCTCTGAACTGATGTTGCCCTTCCCTCCCCATAGAAATTACAACACTGGGAGAGATCGCTCGGACTAACCAGTCTATGTGGCTGATTTTTTTTCCCCTCTCAATAAAGCAAAATCACTGCAAAGGTTGTGCAGAGAACCGACAAGTTAATATGATTTTAAAAGCAGAAAATGCTGTAAACATTCAGGAGGTCACAGACAGAGGTGAAACAGTTAACGTTTTTGGTCGATGATCTTTCGTCAGAACTCAGCAAGTTGTCACCAGTGGATCCTTCAATCAGAACTGGAAGCTTAGCAACCAACTGCATTTAAAAAGGAATGGAACAAGCCAGGTCAGCCATGGTCTTGTTGAGTGGCGGAGCAGGCTCAAGGGGCCGAGTGGCCTGCTTCTGCTCCTATTTTGTCATGTTTTTGAGCGGGAGGGGGTAAATCACACGCACTGGAAAAGAAATAGAAAGAAAGGAATATGGGAGTTGCTCGATGAAAAAAGACCAAGGTCCATTTCGTTTGCCTTCTACCATACTGGTAGCCAGACAATAATTAGTCATAGCAAACGATTTCTATCCGTCAGTTTATAACAGACTCAGACATGAGGTGAGGAAACCCTGAGTGGTGAAGATTTCTGGGAACCACAAGTCCAATGTCACTCGTTCCTCCCAAGCACGCTCCACTCACCACATGTTATGTCTCAAATTACTCATCTACTGTATCCAAAAATATATTTTCTGAAAGAAATCTGTCCAATTTGCACTTGAATGAATCAATACTAGTTATTTCCACCATCTTTATAGTGAGGTTATCTCAGTGAAATATTAGGACAGAATTTACCAGAGCAGGGTATCTCTTATTTTCTATGTTTCTATTGAGGAGAGATGGGGTCGACTAGGCCTGTATTCACTAGAGTTTAGAAGAAAGAGAGGGGATCTCATTGAAACGTATAAAATTCTGACTGGGTTGGACAGACTGGATGCAGGGAGGATGTTTCCCCTGGCTGGGAAGTCTAGAACAAGGGGTCACAGTCTCAGGATATAGGGTAGGAAATTTAGGACCGAGATGAGGAGAAATGTTTTCACTCAGAGGGTGGTGAACCTGTGGAATTCTCTACCACATAAGTCTGTGGAGGCCAAGTCACTGAATATATTTAAGAAGGAGATAGATAGATTTCTAGACACAAAAGACATCAAGGGGTCAGGGGAAAAAGCAGGAATATGGTGTTGAGATAGAGGATCAGCCATAATCATATTGAATGGTCGTGCAGATTCAAAAGGCTGCTCCTATTTTCTATGTTTCTATGTTTCTATCTCATGGTGTGCCCGGTTAGTTAGATCTTCTGACGAAGGATTATCGACACGAAACGTTAACTCTGCTTCCTCTCCACAGATGTTGCCTGACCTGCTGAGATTTCTAGCATTTTCTGTTTTTCTTTCTCCTGCACCCTTCAACTCAATCTTTTTTTGCCCTGCAGCTTGCTGAAAGTGTGAGCTGATAATGGTGCGGCAAAGGTAACAGGGTATCTGGGACATAGGTGAATGACGGGACCAACAGTATATCTCCTTAACCAATGAGATTTAAGGATTGAGAAATAAATATTGAAAGGAGGGTGAGTTAGAGTGGGTTAATTCAATGTCAAATCAGGTACAGAAAGAGAAACAAAGAGAGCGAGGGAAAGATTGGATTAAGAGAGAGAGAAGAAAGAGTTGGGAAGGAAAAGTAATAAAAAAATGTTAAATATAAAATTTGACATTTTTAAAATCTCCCACATTATTTCACTACCTGAAGATATGAGGCTCCACATTTTTAATTGTTCACCTTCTGGCCCAGAGCGGTTGATTGACAATTATCACATTGTTAAAAGCGTGCTTACGCTATTAATTACAAGACTTAACTTTCAGGGGTGAGTTTAATGGGCAGTTAATGTGCAAACGCAGCAACGTAATCAAACCCCCAGGGAGGCTAAGCAGGAGCTGCCATCTTCGCGAAGCTAATTGTGGGGTGGCGTGAATCGGCCAGCATCGTGTGCCGATTCACAATTCATAGGGTATCGCTTCCTCATCACGGGCTGCACATTGATAATGCTGGGCGTCGTACACATGCCATTATTTCTGATCAGCGCCGTCCCGACCTGCAAGACCATCAGCAGGCCGGGGCCATTAGTGGGAGTAGCGTGCGGCGGCGTGCCTCTGCAGGGATCAGCGCGTGCTGCTGCAGGAGGGCGACGGCTGATTGCAGTGCGGGCAGGTACAGCAGGAGCGACGAGGTCAGGACGAAGGAGCGGCAAGAGTTCGTAGATGGAAGTGACCGGGGCCCAGGAGAGGTGAAGGTTCAGGGCTCAGAAGAGACGAGGGCCCAGGGGGCAGCACGGGCCAGCCCACACTACGATATGTGTGCGCACTAGGTCCGTGCAGCAGAGCTGGTCTCCAGTCAGTCTTGGTTAACCCTTGCCACTGGACCAAGACCTAGCTCTGTCAAGCCCGTGTGGTGGCTGGTGTGCAACGGCCACCACACATTAAAAAAAATCCACGCACAGGCATCTTCCATCTTTCAACATATAGTTTGGGATCAAGACTATTAGATCCTTTATTCGGCGTGGAAGCAAGTCATCCTTGTTTCGAGGGACTGCCTATGATAATGATTTCTGCTGATTGGTTTGGGATGTCCCCCGTGCAAGCACAAGCCGCGTCCTCTGGCACTAGTTATCCTTAACAAGGTTAACTAGCTTGTCACGGTCAACATTATCTTGTAGACCTCCCTGTGGTCAATTTAAGTAAGTGGATGTTGGGAAGCAGGTGGCAAACCTGCTCTTTGGCCATGGGGAGTACATGGCCTGGGGAGACACTACACGAGGGGAAAGGACAGAGACTGCTTCATATACCATTACATTGCTTCTGTACTAACTCCTTTAAGTCATAAAGGCTGCTTCGCTGTTAAGCCATCATTTACTTCAATATTTTACACAATAGAATGAGTAAAACCAACATCTGGTAACCAACTCACCTTTCTTCCCATTAATCTGGTGTGTTGCAAAAACGATGACAAAAAACCTTAATCCAATTTGCAAACGCATGCTTAAAATGTAGCGTTTTCTGAAGCTGAATTCTGCACTTTCAGCCGTGAAGCCACTGTTTCTTGGCAACCTTAGACCTAGGTGATATTCCTCTCGGCAGCAAATTCCCAAAACATTGAAAGGGGGAGAATAAAGACAGCTCCAGGACTCCGTCAACAGGATCAGAATGGCAGTGTCTGCTTGTCTTCCGAAGCGTTAGCTGGAGCTTTGAAGGTCGAGGGTGAGGGGTGGATGGGAGGGGTGGAGGCGATCGACGGGGGTGGTGGGTGGGTTAAGCTGCCCCGCTTCCTTCGAAATCAACCGTGCCGAACTCAACAAGGCCAACGGGGACAAACCGTCCCCCAGCTCACAATTACAGCAGGGTGGCGAAAATGACAAAGTGAGAAAGAAGCAGTGCCTGTTCCTGGAATAATCTGATCCTGATGATCAGGTGTAATCTTGTTTTACCGGTCAGCTGGTGGGGACTCTGCTCATCTTCTTAGCAGCATTTGCGAGAGGCAGCTGCTGCCTCTCCACAGCCACTCCGACTCCCAAACAACACCAATTGTACACCCCGACTTTAGCAACTGCTGTAGCTCCAGACTGCTTGTGCTTCGCACCCTGTCCCAGTTCTTCAGATGTTAACCGCTCCTCTTTGATACTTGGGTACTGAGTGAGATGTAATCACAGCGGCAGCTCAAAGCGATGGTTGGCAGAACGCCATAGTAACGCCATTCATACTGAGTCACTGGCTTCTTTGTCGACAGGTTTAATTCAAGTCGATAAAGTGGGAGAGCCCATTATTCCAGCCTCTTTTACCGTGTGCTCATGTAATGTCAGTGAGTTCTGTCAACGTTTTGGCAAGAAGTGTAGATTGCCTGATGGTTCAGTGGGTAAGTGGACCATGTCGTGTCCCACTGTGTGGCACGGGTCAGGAAGAGCATCATTTGGAGCCTCCGTTTATGCTCAGTTAGTTGATATCGCCCATGGCAACAGTGGGGCGCTACAACTGGCTTAAGCATCTCTGACCTAAGGAAGGATGAGTTAGAAATAAAAACAAAAAAAAATGCTGGAAATACTCAAAGTCCATCGGCACGTGAAAGAAAGACCTGCATTTCTATAGCGCCTTTCATGACCTCAGGACATCCCAAACCATTGGGCAGCCAGTGAAGTAGTCCAGAAGTGTCGCCAAAGTTGTGATGTAGGAAACACAGCAGCCTATTTGTGCAGAACTAGGTCCCACAAACGTCAGTGTGATAATGACCAGGTAATCTCTTTTAGTGATGTTGGTTTAAGGGATAAATATTGACCAGGACACCGGGGATAAGTTCCCTGCTCTTCTCCGAAATAGTGTCATGGGATCTTTTACATCCACCTGAGAGGGCAGACGGGGCCTCAGTTTAACGTCTCATCTGACAGACGGCACCTCCGACAGACAGTGCAGCACTCCCTCAGCACTTAACTGGAGTGTCAGCCTGGATTTTGTGCCCAAGGGCCCGAATTTGGTGAAGGCCTCCGCCTGCCCAAGTGCTGCCCAAAGGACCGCCGATGGCCGCCGAGGTCCCTGATGGTACTTTGGGCGGAGTTTTCATCGAAAAGGCCCTTCAAAGGGCGGCGGCCGACAAATAAGGGACTTATGCCGCCAATCTGGGTGGCAGCGGGCGGGAGCTCCCAATTTCAGCGGCTTGCCGCACAAGTGTATGGAGTTAGGCCCACGGAGGGTCGAAGGCCTGCAAAGAAAAAGCGTTAAAAAAAACATTGGAACACCTTCAGGAGACTCCATACAGGTAACTCCCTGTAAAGAAAAACATTAAAAAATGTTCACTCACCTTTTTTTTCAGCTCTTCAGGACCTACCGTCGGGGACAGACCAGCCTCCTCGCAGCGGTCCATCCCTGTTCTGGCACCGACTCCCGCCTGCACCAATCTGGCATCTTGGCGGGCGGCAGTCCACTTACACCACTCGACCGTCCGCTGATATCAGCGGGCGGTTCCTGGCGGCTCTCCCCTCCCGCCCGCACCAGACCAGATCGAAACTGGCACTGGGCGGGACCCGAGGAGGAATGGCGGCGGCAGTCGGTGGTAGTGGGCGGCAGTGGGCGGTGAGTGTATCCATTTCAGGCCCCAAGTCCCTGATTGGGACTTGAAACCACAACGTTCTGACTCAGAAGTAAGACGGCCTATCAACTGAGCCACGGCTGATATCGAAGGGAGAAGGCAGCTGACATGAATCCAGCATTTTGCTTTAAATACTGGCAGCGCTGTGGTGTATTTCTGGCATTTCCTGTTTTTATTTCAAGTCTTCTGCATTTGCAGTTTTTGTTTTTACTTCTGGGTGGCAGAATTAGTGAGGGTTCTGCTCCTAACTCCCGACTTAATGACTGGATTGGTAATGCCGTCACATGGTAGAACGGCCTATCAATCCTCACCGTTGACTAATGTTCAGTGCCATTTGCAACTCCTCAGATAATGAAGCAGTCCATGCTCGCATGCAGCAAGACCTGGACGGCATTCAGACTTGGGCTGATAAGTGGCAAGTAACATTCGTGCCACACAAGTGCCAGGCAATGACTATCTCCAACAAGTGAGAGTCTAACTACCACCCCTTGACAGTCAACGGCATTACCAACGCCGAATCCTACAGCATCAACAAACTAGGGGGTTGCAATTGACCCGAAACTTCACTGGGTCAGCCACATAAATAATGTGGTCACAAGAGCAGTTCAGAGGCTGGGTATTCTGTGGCAAGTGTCTCACCTCCTGACTCCCCAAAGCCTTTCCACCATCTACAAGGCACAAGTCATGAGTGTGATGGAATACTCTCCACTTGCCTGGATGAGTGCTGCTCCATAGAAACATAGAAACATAGAAAATAGGTGCAGGAGTAGGCCATTCGGCCCTTCTAGCCTGCACTGCCATTCAATGAGTTCATGGCTGAACATTCAACTTCAGTACCCCATTCCTGCTTTCTCGCCATACCCCTTGATCCCCCTAGTAGTAAGGACCTCATCTAACTCCTTTTTGAATATATTTAGTGAATTGGCCTCAACAACTTTCTGTGGTAGAGAATTCCACAGGTTCACCACTCTCTGGGTGAAGAAGTACCTCCGCATCTCGGTCCTAAATGGCTTACCCCTTATCCTTAGACTGTGACCTCTGGTTCTGGACTTCCCCAACATTGGGAACATTCTTCCTGCATCTAACCTGTCTAACCCCGTCAGAATTTTAAATGTTTCTATGAGGTCCCCTCTCATTCTTCTGAACTCCAGTGAATACAAGCCCAGTTGATCCAGTCTTTCTTGATAGGTCAGTCCCGCCATCCCGGGAATCAGTCTGGTGAACCTTCGCTGCACTCCCTCAATAGCAAGAATGTCCTTCCTCAGGTTAGGAGACCAAAACTGTACACAATACTCCAGGTGTGGCCTCACCAATGCCCTGTACAACTGTAGCTACACCTCCCTGCCCCTGTACTCAAATCCCCTTGCTATGAAGGCCAACATGCCATTTGCTTTCTTAACCGCCTGCTGCACCTGCATGCCAACCTTCAATGACTGATGTACCATGACACCCAGGTCTCTTTGCACCTCCCCTTTTCCTAATCTGTCACCATTCAGATAATAGTCTGTCTCTCTGTTTTTACCACCAAAGTGGATAACCTCACATTTATCCACATTATACTTCATCTGCCATGCATTTGCCCACTCACCTAACCTATCCAAGTCGCTCTGCAGCCTCACAGCATCCTCCTCGCAGCTCACACTGCCACCCAACTTAGTGTCATCCGCAAATTTGGAGATACTACATTTAATCCCCTCATCTAAATCATTAATGTACAGTGTAAACAGCTGGGGCCCCAGCACAGAACCTTGCGGTACCCCACTAGTCACTGCCTGCCATTCTGAAAAGTACCCATTTACTCCTACTCTTTGCTTCCTGTCTGACAACCAGTTCTCAATCCATGTCAGTACACTACCCCCAATCCCATGTGCTCTAACTTTGCACATCAATCTCTTGTGTGGGACCTTGTCGAACGCCTTCTGAAAGTCCAAATATACCACATCAACTGGTTCTCCCTTATCCACTCTACTGGAAACATCCTCAAAAAATTCCAGAAGATTTGTCAAGCATGATTTCCCTTTCACAAATCCATGCTGACTTGGACCTATCATGTCACCTCTTTCCAAATGCACTGCTATGACATCCTTAATAATTGATTCCATCATTTTACCCACTACCGATGTCAGGCTGACCGGTCTATAATTCCCTGTTTTCTCTCTCCCTCCTTTTTTAAAAAGTGGGGTTACATTGGCTACCCTCCACTCCATAGGAACTGATCCAGAGTCAATGGAATGTTGGAAAATGACTGTCAACGCATCCACTATTTCCAAGGCCACCTCCTTAAGTACTCTGGAATGCAGTCCATCAGGCCCTGGGGATTTATCGGCCTTCAATCCCATCAATTTCCCCAACACAATTTCCCGGCTAATAAGGATTTCCCTCAGTTCCTCCTCCTTACTAGACCCCCCGACCCCTTTTATAACCGGAAGGTTGTTCGTGTCCTCCTTCGTGAATACCGAACCAAAGTACTTGTTCAATTGGTCCGCCATTTCTTTGTTCCCCGTTATGACTTCCCCTGATTCTGACTGCAGGGGACCTACGTTTGTCTTTACTAACCTTTTTCTCTTTACATATCTATAGAAACTTTTGCAATCCGTCTTAATGTTCCCTGCAAGCTTCTTCTCATACTCCATTTTCCCTGCCCTAATCAAACCCTTTGTCCTCCTCTGCTGAGTTCTAAATTTCTCCCAGTCCCCAGGTTCGCTGCTATTTCTGGCCAATTTGTATGCCACTTCCTTGGCTTTAATACTATCCCTGATTTCCCTTGATAGCCACGGTTGAGCCACCTTCCCTTTTTTATTTCTATGCCAGACAGGAATGTACAATTGTTGTAGTTCATCCATGCGGTCTCTAACTGTCTGCCATTGCCCATCCACAGTCAACCCCTTAAGTATCATTCGCCAATCCATCCCAGCCAATTCACGCCTCATACCTTCAAAGTTAGCCTTCTTTAAGTTCTGGACCATGGTCTCTGAATTAACTGTTTCATTCTCCATCCCAATGCAGAATTCCACCATATTATGGTCACTCTTCCCCAAGGGGCCTCGCACAACGAGATTGCTAATTAATCCTCTCTCATTACATAACACCCAGTCTAAGATGGCCTCCCCCCTAGTTGGTTCCTCGACATATTGGTCTAAAAAACCATCCCTTATGCACTCCAGAAAATCCTCCTCCACCGTATTGCTTCCAGTTTGGTTAGCCCAATCTATGTGCATATTAAAGTCACCCATTATAACTGCTGCACCTTTATTGCACGCACCCCTAATTTCCTGTTTGATGCCCTCCCCAACATCACTACTACTGTTTGGAGGTCTGTACACAACTCCCACTAACGTTTTTTGCCCTTTGGTGTTCTGCAGCTCTACCCATATAGATTCCACATCATCCAAGCTAATGTCCTTCCTAACTATTGCCTTAATCTCCTCCTTAACCAGCAATGCTACCCCACCTCCTTTTCCTTTTATTCTATCCTTCCTGAATGTTGAATACCCCTGGATGTTGAGTTCCCAGCCCTGATCATCCTGGAGCCACGTCTCCGTAATCCCAATCACATCATATTTGTTAACATCTATTTGCACAGTTAATTCATCCACCTTATTGCGGATACTCCTTGCATTAAGACACAAAGCCTTTCGGCTTGTTTTTTTAACACCCTCTGTCCTTTTAGAATTTTGCTGTACAATGGCCCTTTTTGTTCTTTGCCTTGGGATTCTCTGCCCTCCACTTTTCCTCATCTCCTTTCTGTCTTTTGATTTTGCCTCCTTTTTGTTTCCCTCTATCTCCCTGCATTGGTTCCCATCCCCCTGCCATATTAGTTTAACTCCTCCCCAACAGCACTAGCAAACACTCCCCCGAGGACATTGGTTCCGATTCTGCCCAGGTGCAGACCGTCCGGATTGTACTGGTCCCACCTCCCCCAGAACCGGTTCCAATACCCCAGGAATTTGAATCCCTCCCTGCTGCACCATTGCTCAAGCCACGTATTCATCTGAGCTATCCTGCGATTCCTACTCTGACTAGCACGTGGCACTGGTAGCAATCCCGAGATTACTACTTTTGAGGTCCTACTTTTTAATTTAGCTCCTAGCTCCTTAAATTCATTTCGTAGGAACTCATCCCTTTTTTTACCTATGTCATTGGTACCAACGTGCACCACGACAACTGGCTGTTCTCCCTCCCTTTTTAGAATGTCCTGCACCCGCTCCGAGACATCCTTGACCCTTGCACCAGGGAGGCAACATACCATCCTGGAGTCTCGGTTGCGGCCGCAGAAACACCTATCTATTCCCCTTACAATTGAATCCCCTATCACTATCGCTCGCCCACTCTTTTTCCTGTGCAACAGAGCCAGCCACGGTGCCATGAACTTGGCTGCTGCTGCCCACTCCTGATGAGTCATCCCCCTCAACAGCACTCAAAGCAGTGTATCTGTTTTGCAGTGGGATGACCACAGGGGACCCCTGCACTACCTTCCTTGCACTACTCCAACAACACTCAAGAAGCTCGACACCATCCAGGACAAAGCAGCCCGCTTGATTGGCACCACATCCACCACCTTAAACATTCACTCCCTCCACCACCATGCACCATGACTGCAGTGTGTACCGTCTACAAGATGCACTGCAGCAACTCGACAAGGCTTACATAAGAACATAAGAACATAAGAAATAGGAGCAGGAGTAGGCCATACGACCCCTCGAGCCTGCTCCACTATTCAATAAGATCATGGCTGATCTGATCATGGACTCAGCTCCACCTCCCTGCGCTTATCCCCTTATCATTTAAGAAACTGTCTATTTCTGTCTTAAATTTATTCAATGTCCCAGCTTCCACAGCTCTCTGAGGCAGTGAATTCCCAATCCTCTGAGAGAAGAAATTTCTCCTCATCTCAGTTTTAAATGGACGGCCCCTTATTCTAAGATCATGCCCTCTAGTTCTAGTCTCCCCCACCAGCGGAAACATCCTCTCTGCATCCACCTTGTCAAGCCCCCTCATAATCTTATGCGTTTCGATAAGATCACCTCTCATTCTTCTGAATTCCAATGAGTAGAGGTCCAACCTACTCAACCTTTCCTCATAAGTCAACCCCCTCATCCCCGGAATCAACCTAGTGAACCTTCTCTGAACTGCCTCCAAAGCCAGCACATCCTTCGTAAATATGGAAACCAAAATTGCACACAGTATTCCAGGTGTGGCCTCACCAATACCCCGTACAGCTGTAACAAGGCCTCTCTGCTTTTATACTCCATTCCCTTTGCAATAAAAGCCAAGATTCCATTGGCCTTCCTGATCACTTGCTGTACCGGCATACTATCCTTCTGTGCTTCATGCACAAATACCCCCAGGTCCCACTGTAATGCAGCACTGAGCAATCTTTCTCCATTTAAATAATAACTTGCGCTTTGATTTTTTTTCTGCCAAAGTGCATGACCTCACATTTTCCAACATTATACTCCATCTGCCAAATTTTTGCCCACTTACTTAGCCTGTCTAGGTCCTTTTGCAGCTTTTTTATGTCCTTCTCGCACATTGCTTTTCCTCCCATCTTTGTATTGTCAGCAAACTTGGCTACATTACACTCAGTTCCTTCTTCCAAGTCGTTAATATAGATTGTAAATAGTTGGGATCCCAGCACTGATCCCTGCGGCACCCCACTCATTACTGATTGCCACCAGAAAATGAACCATTTATCCCGACACTCTGTTTTCTGTTAGTTAGCCAATTTTCTATCCATGCTCATGTATTACCCCCAACCCTGTGAACTTTTATCTTGTGCAGTAACCTTTTGTGTTGCACCTTGTCAAATGCCTTCTGGAAATCCAAATATACCACATCCACTGGTTCCCCTTTAACCACCCTGTTCGTTACATCCTCAAAGAATTCCAGCAAATTTGTCAAACATGACTTCCCCTTCATAAATCCATGCTGACTCTGCCTGACCAAATTTTGCTTTTCCAAATGTCCTGCTACTGCTTCTTTAATAATGGATTTCAACATTTTCCCAACCACAGATGTTAGGCTAACTGGTCTATAGTTTCTTGCTTTTTGTCTGCCTCCTTTTTTGAATAGGGGCGTTACATTTGCAGCTTTCCAATCTGCTGGGACTGCCCCAGAATCTAGGGAATTTTGCTAAATTGCAACCAATACATTCACAATCCCTGCCGCTACTTCTCTTAAGACCCTAGGATGCAGCCATCAGGTCCAGGGATTTATCTGCCTTTAGTCCCATTATCTTACTGAGTACCACCTCCTTTGTGATTGAGATTGTGTTAAGTTTCACCCCCCCTTTAGCCCCTTGACTATCCACTGTTGGGATATTTTTAGTATCCTCCACCATAAAGACTGATACAAAATATTTGTTCAGAGTTTCTGTCATCTCCATGTTCCCCATTACTAATTCCCTGGTCTCATCCTCTAAGGGACCAACATTTACTCTAGCCACTCTTTTCCTTTTTATATACCTACAGAAACTCTTGCTATCTGTTTTTATATTTTATGCTAATTTACTTTCATAGTCTATCTTTTCTATCTTAATCATTTTTTTCGTCATTCTTTGCTTCCTTTTAAAAGCTTCCCGATCTTCTGTCCTCCCACTAGTTTTGGTCACTTTGTATGCCCTTGTTTTTAATCGGATACCGTCCTTTATTTCTTTAGTTAGCCACGGATGGCTTTCTTTTCTCTTATACCCTTTCCTCCTCACTGGAATATATTTTTCTTGAGAGTTGTGAAATATCTCTTTAAATGTACACCACTGTTCATCAACCATCATAGACTTCAGTCTGTTTTTCCATTCCACTTTAGCCAACTTTGCCCTCGTACCTTCATAGTCTCCTTTATTTAATCTTAGTACGCTGGTTAGAGATCCAACTTTCTCAACTCCATCTGAATTTGAAATTCAATCATGCTATGATCACTCATTCCGAGGGGATCCTTTACTAGGAGATTGTTTATTAATCCTGTCTCATTACACAGGACCAGATCTAAGATAGCCTGCTCCCTGGTTGTTTCCGTTACATACTGCTCAAGGAACCCATCCCTTATGCACTCCATGAACTCTTTCTCAAGGCTACCCTGACCAATTTGATTTATCCAATCAATATGGAGGTTAAAATCACCCATGATTATTGCTGTTCCCTTTTTACAAGCCCCCACTATTTCCTGGTTTATGCTCCGACCCCCCAATAGAGTTGCTGCTGTTAGGGGGCCTATAGACTACGCCCACCAGTGACTTTTTCCCCTTATTATTCCTTATCTCCACCCAAACTGTTATATCCTGTATAACTGTAGCAAGACTTCCCTGCTTTTATACTCCATCCCCTTTGCAATAAAGGCCAAGATTCCATTGGCCTCCCTGATCACTTGCTGTACCTGCATACCATCCTTTTGTGTTTCATGCACAAGTACCCCCAGGTCCCGCTGTACTGCAGCACTATGCAATCTTTCTCCATTTTTAAATAATAACTTGCTCTTTGATTTTTTTTCTGCCAAAGTGCATGACCTCACACTTTCCAACATTGTATACTCTCCCTCACCAAGTGGCGCTCACCATTCAACCTGATTTCATTGGCTCTGAGTCCCTCAACACCTCAAATTTACAATTTTCATCCTTGTATTTAAATCCCTCCCAATCTCTCTAATCTCCTCCAGCGTTCCTCCTCTATATTCTCTGCTCTTCCTATTCAGGCTACTTCTGCATCTTCTCCCCCCGCCACCCCCCTCCCCCATTTTGCCCCACCAATGGCTCCGGCCTTCGGCTGCCCAGACCCCATGCTCTGGAATTGCCTTCCTAAACTCTCTCCACTTTCCCTTTCTCCTTTGAAACGTTGCTCAATACAACAGCTAATGGAGCTCACATTGCAGAAGATGCATCAAAGGAGGCTAGCCATCTTTGGGGCTGAACCGTCCTGAACTCCACTGTTAACGCCAAAGTTCCAATTGCCTGGATGGAGGTCACTGGGAAAGTGAAACGTCTACAGATCTGGGAGAAACTGTGGAAAGTGTTTCCAGGCATCAGAAGCAGTGCACAGAAGCAGAAGCCTACATAAATGTGGATGAAGTATTAAACGCCATGACTGACTCAGTTTAGCCCGGACATTGGACTCAGCAACCTTCCCCTCTTGGACACCTAGAGGATCGGTAGAAGAACACATTTTCGAATGCTGGTTGTAAGACATCCTTTGAAACCATGGTGAAGTGGAATATTTGAAACAAATACTTAACACTAGTTTTGCGTTCGAAAGTTCAAGTAGCCTTTTATTCGCACCGGTGGGGAAAGGGTCATGCTCTGGGTCTAGGCAGGACACTGGTCCACTGATAGTAGTTTTCAACAGCTTTTTAGACACTTAAACGTACATGCTCAACCTCGTGCACGATCCTTTGGCACAATTTGATTAATTTAAAGCCTGTGTCACCGTCATCATCATAGGCAGTCCCTCGGAATTGAGGAAGAATTGCTTCCACTCTAAACATGAGTCCTTAGGTGACTGTACAACCCAATACGAGAACCACAGTCTCTGTCACAGGTGGGCAGATAGTGGTTGAGGGAAGGGGTGGGTGGGACTGATTTGCCACACGCTCTTTCCGCTTGATTTCTGCATGCTCTCGGCGATGAGACTCGAGGTGCTCAGCACCCTCCCGGATGCGCTTCCTCCACTTAGGGTGGTCTTTGGCCAGGGATTCCCAGGTGTCGGTGGGGATGTTGCACTTTATCAGGGAGGCTTTGAGGGTGTCCTTGTAACGTTTCCTCTGCCCACCTTTGGCTCGTTTGCCGTGAAGGAGTTCCGAGTAGAGCGCTTACTTTGGGAATCTCGTGTCTGGCTGTGTGCACAGTGACTGATTGGTCCATGCCACTTGCCTGTTTTCTGCCTCACTCGCGTAACATCAAAGTACCGCCTCCATCCGAATAAGCAAGCACATGACTGATGTGGCCACAATTTGTTATCGCTGCCTTGACCCTTGCTCTAGCCAGATGGTATTCTGTTAAGGATTCATGTCTGATATCTGCTTCTTTGTTCTGCTTCTCTTCCTAAGCCCCTTTGTGGCCCCTTCTCAATCATGCATCCACCCACAGAGAAGTCTTTGCAAAGTCAGCATGTTAGTTAAAGAGCTGCAAAAAACTATGAGTTTGCCATTTTATTTTATTTCCAAGACCCCTGTTCTAACCCTTTAATTACAGTGGGGCTCACAAGCCATACTTCACATGGCAACTATTCAGTTGTGTTCTGCGCTACGGAATTTCTAGCTCAAAGCCTCTATTTATGAAGCCCAGGATCCCGTGAGCATTTTTAGCTGCTTTCTCAACCTGCCCTGCCGCCTTCAACGATTTGTGCACACATATACCCCCAGGTCTCTCTGTTCCTGAATCTCCTTTAGCATTGTACCCATTAGTTTATATTGCCTCTCCTTGTTCTTCCTACCAAAGTGTATGACTTTGCACTTTTCTGCCTTAAATTGCATCTGCCACGTGTCTGCCCATTTTGCCAGCCTGTCTATGTCCGCTTGAAGTCTATCACTATCCTCCTCACTGCTCACTACACTTCCAAGTTTTGTGTCATTTGCAAATTTTGAAATTGTGCTCTGTATACACACACATCCAAGTCATTAATATATATCAAGAGAAGCAGTGGTCCTAGTACCGGCCCCTGGGGAACACCACTGTATATCTTCCTCCAGTCCAAAAAACAACCATTCACCACTACTCTTTGTTTCCTGTCACTTAACCAATTTCATATCCATGCTGCCACTGTCCCTTTTATTCCATGGGCTTCAACTTTGCTGGCAAGTCTATTATGTGGCACTTTATCAAACGCCTTTTGGAAGTCCCTCAACCAGCATCAACAAAACAGCTTAACAAGTCACTTATCTCATGGACCTTATGTAACAATAGTGACTACACTCCAAAAGTAATTAATTGGGCACTTTGGGACATTCTGAAGACATCAGATACACTACATGAATGCAAGTTCTTCCCTTCTCTTCCCTTCCCTTCTCTTGCCTTGCATTGCCTTCCCTTCACCCTCCTTCTCTTCCCTTCGTTCCCTCTCTTAACAAACACTCCCAGTCCATAATGAGATGTATATATAAATGTTAGTGGCAGTCAAATCACTCAGCCGATGAATTGGGCATGCTGACCTCTCTATGAATTCCCAGTGTACACACTCCCATTGAGCGAAGCTCCGTGCTGTGATCACTAGTTTATAACATTTACCCATTACGCCGTCACATGGTATAATACACTTGCGATTAGAAGACAGATCATCCTCCAATTACCATCAGTAACACCACCACAGAGCGTTGTTCGAATGCCCTGAGGTTTAGATGAGATGACATTATGATTTTCTTCTCAAAGGGCACACTTAAGTTTTTAAAGGCGATATTACAATCTAATTCATTCTATACAAGTTTCAAATATCAAATTTTCATGTTCATACATATATCTAAAGGCCACATATGCAAAATTACTTATGAGAATGGCTGAGAACTTTTAGACTATAGGGCTTAAAATATCCTTGGTAGAAGAGGCTTCAACAATGAAATTAATCTTAAATAATCCCAGGCTCAAACAGGTAAGGAAAGAAAGACGTGTATTTATATAGCCCCTGTCACGATCACCGGATGTCTCAAAGTGCTTTACAGCCAATGAAGTGTTTTTTTCCAATGTGTAATCACTGTTGTAATGTGGGAAACGCGGCACCCAACGTGCGCACAGCAAGATCCCACAAACAGCAATGTGATAATCACCAGATAATCTGGGATAAATATTGGCTAGGCTGAAGGGACCCCGTACCGGCGGTTTCTGTCCCTGGCCGAAGGGACCCTGTACCGACCCCTTCTATCCCGGGCCGAAAGGACTCTGCACCGGATTCGGGGGACGTCCAACCGGCCAAAGGGACTCCGGGATTACCTGCGAAAGGGACCCGAGGACGTGGAACCGGCTGAAGGGACTCCGAGGCTGGCGCTAAACAGCCTGAAGGGACCAAGGCGTGGCATCGTCTTATACCCCCAACCAACTTTTAATTAATTTTTAAACTTTTAACCAACTTATTAAATAATTTGGGAGAACTTTTAAAACTTAAATTTTAGACTCTCAATCAAAATACTTTTAAATATCTATTATTAATCTACATCTTTGACTTTTAATAACTTTTAGAAACTTTATAAATTGGGGAAACTTTTATAATCTATTATTGATTTACATGTTAGACTTTTAACAACTCTTAGAAACTTTAAAAAACATTTTAACAACCTTTAGAAACTCTTGAAATAAATTGAGAATCTTTATCAACTTTTAACTTTTAAAATAACTTTGGAAGTCACCTTCCTAATGCCTGCCCCCAACTTATCCTCGGGCCATCTACCATCAATGGCGCTGTCCGGCGCCGAGCTTGCGGCCAACACTTCGCCGTAGGCAATTAGGCTTATAGAGCTGTGCCTGGTCTCCAGTTGTCTTGGACCCCCTTGCCACTGGACCAAGACCTTGTTCAGCCATCCCACGTTAAAAGAACTCACGCACAGGCATCTTCCACTTCCTCAGTATAAAGTTCGGGACCTGGAACGTCTGGACCCTCATGGACAATCCCAACAGCAACAGGCAGGAACGCGGCACCACCATAGTTGCCCGGCAACTCAGACGTTTTGACATTGACATTGAGACCCGGCGGGCAGGGGAAGGCCAGTTGAAGGAACATGGTGGAAGTTACACCTTCTTCTGGAAAGGAAAACCAGAGGCAGAACGCCGCCTTCATGGAGTCGGCTTTGCCGTCAAGAATGAGCTGGTCGACCGCCTCAAAGACTCCCCCTGGCTTAACGAACGCCTCATGACTCTCCGTATCACCCTATCTTGGAACCAATGTGCCACAGTCATTAATGTGTAGGCCCCTACACTCGATGCAACGGATGAGGCTAAAGAGGGATTTTATTCCAACCTCGAGACATCCTTGTCCTGCGTCCCCACGAGCGACAAATTGATCCTCCTGGGTGATTTTAATGCCAGGGTTGGCAAAGACACAGCCGTCTGGGGAGGTGTGATTGGCAGAGAGGGGGTAGGAAAAGCCAACTCCAGCGATACAATACTCCTGACAAAATCTCTAGAACATGAACTCCTCATCACCAACACCCTGTTCCGCCAGAGGGACAAATACAATGCATCGTGGCAACACCCTCGTTTCAAACACTGGCACCTGCTTGACTATGTCATCGTCCGAGCCAGGGATCGCAAGGATGTACGCATCACCCGCGCCATCACAAGAGCTGATGACTGCTGGACGGACCACTGCCTAATCCGATCGATCATCAACATTAACATTGCCCCAAAGCAGAGAGGACAGCAGAAGCAGTTCCGCAAAAAAGTTAATGCCAGGGCACTTAGAGACCCAGCTAAGAGAGCCCTATACAGCCAGTGACTCACAGCCAATCTGGCGTGCCTTGATGACCCTGAGATGCTGAATCCCCATAGGCTTGGTCTGTCCTCCAGGCCTCTATAACCAATGCCTGTGAAGACACTTGGTCACTCAACCAGAAAACATCAGGACTGGTTTGATGAAAATGATCAGGAGATCGAAGAACTAATAGATCGCAAGCGCAAAGCATTTCTGAGCCTCAAGCAACAGCCCAACTCGGGAGCTGAAAAACAACATTGCAGACGACTCAAGGCTTAGGTCCAACAAAAAACTCGGGACCTAAAGAACAGGTGGTGGATGGAGAAAGCATAGGAGATACAACAACTGGTCGGCAGCCACGATATGCGAGGATTCTTCGCTGCAGTCAAGGCCACCTATGATCCAAACTCCCAAGGCCCCAACCCGACTCCTGGCCAAGAACGAGGAAATACTCATCAAGGACATCGAGGCTGTCAGGGCCCAATGGAAGGAGCACTTTGAAGATCTCCTCAATCGAAACTCTGCCTTTGACTCGAGTGTTCTCGACTCTATCCCGCAGCATGCGACCCGCCACCAACTCAGTGAAACACCAACGTTGCACGAGGTAGGCAAAGTCATAAAACAGCTTAAAAATAACAAGGCTATGGGTGCGGATGGCGCTAAAGTATGGCGGAGAGGCACTGTTGGCGCGGATACATGACCTCATCTCTCTCATCTGGAGGGAGGAGAGCATGCTGGGAGATCTCAGAGATGCAGTGAGCGTGACCATCTTTAAAAAGGGGGACAAGTCCGACTGCGGCAACTACAGGGGAATCTCCCTGCTATCAGCCACTAGGAAAGTTGTCGCTCGAGTTCTCCTCAACCGTCTTCTCCCTGTGGCCGAGGAGCTCTTCCCAGAATCACAATGCTGATTTCGTCCTCTACGGGGCACAACGGACATGATCTTTGCAGCGTGACAGCTGCAGGAAAAATACAGGGAGCAGCGCCAGCGCTTATACATGGCCTTTTTCGATTTTACAAAGGCCTTTGACACTGTCAACCGTGAGGGTCTGTGGAGCGTCCTCCTCTGTTTCGGATGCCCCCAAAAGTTTGTCAACATCCTTCGCCTGCTTCACGATGACATGTAGGCCGTGATCCTTACCAACGGTTCCATTACAGACCCAATCCACGTCCGGACCGGGGTCAAACAGGGCTGCATCATCGCTCCAACCCTCTTCTCAATCTTCCTCGCCGCCATGCTCCACCTCACAGTCTACAAGCTCCCCGCTGGAGTGGAATTAAACTACAGAACCAGTGGGAAGCTGTTTAACCTACGCCGCCTCCAGGCCAGGTCCAAGATCACCCCAACCTCTGTCGTTGAGCTGCAGTATGCGGACGACGCCTGTGTCTGTGCACATTCAGAGGCTGAACTCCAGAATATAGTCAATGAATTCACTGAGGCATATGAAAGCATGGGTCTTACGCTTAACATCTGTAAGACAAAGGTCCTCCATCAGCCTGTCACTGCCGCACAGCATTGCCCTCCAATCATCAAGATCCATGACACAGCCCTTGACAACGTGAACCATTTCCCATACCTCGGGAGCCTCTTATCAACAAAGGCAGACATTGATGCGGAGATTCAGCATCGCCTCCAGTGCGCCAGCGCAGCCTTCGGCTGTCTGAGGAAAAGAGTGTTTGAAGACCAGGCCCTCAGATCTACCACCAAACTCATGGTCTACAGGGCTGTAGTAATACCCGCCCTCCTGTATGGATCTGAGGCATGGAAGATGTATAGAAGGCACTTCATGTCGCTGGAGATATATCACCAACGATGTCTCCGCAAGATCCTGCAAATCCCCTGGGAGGACAGGCGCACCAACATCAGTGTCCTCGACCAGGCTAACATCCCCAGTATTGAAGCACTGACCACACTCAATCAGCTTCGCTGGGCAGGCCACATAGTACGCAGGCCAGATACGAGTCTCAACGCAAAGAGCATGAAGAGGCCAAGCGCAGGCAGCAGAAGGAGCGCGCGGCAAACCAGCCCCACCGACCCCTTCCCTCGACGAATGTCTGTTGCACCTGTAACAGGGTCTGTGGTTCTCGTATCGGACTGTTCAGCCACCAAAGAATTCACTTTAGGAGTGGAAGCAAGTCCTCCTCGATTTCGAGGGACTGCCTATGATAATGATGATGATAGGCTAGGACACCGGTGATATCTCAATGCTTGTCTTCAAAATGCGATCTTTTACGTTCACCTGAGAGAGCAGGCGGAATCTCGGTTTAACGCCTCATCTGAAAGACGGCACCTCCGACAGTGCAGCACTCCCTCAGCACTGCACTGGAGTGCCAACCTAGATTTTTGTGCTCAAGACTGTGGTCTGTGTGACCTTCAAGCCCTGGGCAATTAGCTCTTGAAGCCCACGCACCTCATTTCTATTGTGTGCTCATATTTCTTTTACTTGCTTGTTTGTCTTGTTGAACTTTCTGGGCCTGGGGGTTTAAAAAGGGCTATTCTTTATATTGGTGGATAAAGAACTTGCATTTCTATCATGCCTTTCACAAGCTCAGAACGTTCCAAAGTGTTTTCACAGCCAGTGACGTAGTCACCGTTGTGGAGATACGCAGCAGCCAATCTACGCACTGCAAGATCTCATAAACAGCAAAGAAATAAATAGTCAGATAATCTGTTTTTTAGTGATGTTCGTTGAGAGATAAATATCAGCCAGGACACTGGGAGAGATCCCCTGATTTTCAACTTGTGCCCCAGGGTACCTTCCATCCAGCCGAGATGGACTTTGGTTGTGCATGCTGCCCCTCAGTAACATCATCTGAAAACACATCAGGTTCCACATGTATACTGAAGACACCCAGCTCTACCTCACCACCATCTCTCTTCACCACTGCATTGCTTCTGATTTGTCACGCTGCTTGCCCGACATCCAGCACTGGAAGAGCTGAAATTTCCTCCAACTAAATATTGGGGAGACTCAAGCCATTGTCTTCAGTCCCCGTCTCGAACACCGTTCCCTAGTTGCTGAACCAGACCGTTCGCAACCTTGATGTCCCATCTGAGCTTGAGCTGAGTTTCCGAACCCATAAGCTCTCTATCAACAAGACCACCTGCTTAAACCTCCGTAACATCGCCCGTCTTCACCCCATTCCTCAGCCTTGTTTTCAAATCCCTCCATGGCCCTCTGTAAACTCCTCCAGTCCTACAATCCACCAAGATCGCTGCGCTCCTCCAATCCTGGCCTCCTGCACATCCTTAATTTTAATTGCTCCACCATTGGTGGCCATGCCTTCGACTAGGCCCTAAACTCTGGAATTCCCTTCCTAAACCTCTCCACTTCTCTACCTCTCTCTCTTCCTTTCAGGCGCTCCTTAAAACCTATCTCTTTGACCAAGCTTTTGGTCACCTGTCCCAATATCTCCTTATGCCGTTCAGTATTAAATTTTGTCTGATAATCGTTCTTGTGAAGTGCCTTTGGACAATTCACTACATTAAAGTTGTCATTGCTGTTTAACATCTCATCCAAAAGATGTCACCTCCAAATCGGTGGCCTTCCCTCAGTACTGAAGTGTCAGCCTAGATTACATACACAGCTACCTGGAGTGGGACTTGAACCTACAACTTTGTGCTTCAGAGGCAAGAGCTGCTGGTATCAGCTACTTATGGTCGATGGAAATCGATAGGAACAGGTATCAATGTGGCCTTGAAACTCTCATTGTGTGCACCCCAGGTGGGCCACGGAGACTGAGACCTTGAAGGCCCCTGCTATAGATGGTGAGCTGCATTGCAGTAGGTGGAAATAGGTCTGTACATGGAGGGAAATAAATGGCCTCCTTGGTGTAAAGTCCTGTCCACTCAGTACAGATTCACACGAGGCATGTAGTGAAGTCAGGGTCACTCTGGACCTGCACCTTTATTTCACAGCTCTGGAATGCTGCACTTGCCTGAGACTTGTGCTTATATACCTGTCTCTTGCAAGTGCACCCCTGGTGGTAAGGTATGCTGGTGGTTACAGGTCATATCTTATTACAGTCATGTATAGCATGTTAGGATACAGTTATATATAATAATGTAAGATACATGACACTCGGGTCTGTACGGAGTGTGTATGGAGTGTGTTCGCCGTGTGTACAGATCCGGGAGGCAGCGCAAAAGCCGGTTTTCAGCGCACAATGCGCACGCTCCGAAAACTGGCTTTTCCGGTCTGTCAAGCTCCAGCTTAACAGATCCTGTGTAGCTCGGGAGCGAGGACATTCGCATGAGCAAGATTACGGTATTTACCCATATCTTACCCAGCAAATGTCCTGAAAACTCTTGCACCTGATAAAAGCAGGCGCATAACCTATTTTTACAGGCATAAGAGTTTAAAATACACAAAAACAATTAAAAATAAAATTATAAAAACACATTTTATTGCTAAAAACCCTGCCTACTGTGGTAAGTTTATTTTAAACCATAATTGAGAAAACTTTTTTAAAAATCGGAAAAGTATATATTTTTTATAATACATAAATAACTTTCATTTAAATTAATGTTAAATATGTAGTGTATTTTTTTCGATTTTTTTATTAGTGTTTTGTGTGTTTGGGGGGGATTTCTCATTCATAGTAATGGGAACGGCAACTTTACCTGATTGGCTGCCGAGAGCCATGTGACTGCAGCTCTAGGCCTGCGCATGTCCTGACGTGCACGCGCTCCGACACGCAGTCAGTGGAAGCCTCAGGACCGGGAACTCGGGTGGGCGCAGCAGGAACAGGTAAGTGCGCATCTTTTTAAAGTTTTTTCCTCGATCGCCGACCATAAATCGTCTGTACTTCATTTATAATGGAAACAGATACAAATCTGGCGCATTCTTTCTGTATTCATTACCACGCCAATAGCTTGATTGGAAGAGAATATTGAGCGTGTTTCAGTTTGTTAAAAATAAATGAGCCTTTTGAGCCCGGTGGAAAGAGCTGCCGTGCCCACAGACGTTGCTCAAATATAGGGGTCAGCAGATTTCCAGTTAGTGAGAGGATTAAGTGGAGGCTGGGCGGATTAAGACAAAGTGCTAATGCGGAGTGAAGGAAGAGGTTGTGTTTGCTATAAATACCAAAGCCCAGTCAAGAGCTGTGCTGAATGTTCTGGGATAATCAACGATGAGACCAAAGGGGGAATTTTAACTCTCTGCCCGGCAGAAACCGGGAGGAACGAAGGTTAAAGTGCAAGCTGTGCCCGTACTACTCGTTTCCCATCCTGCGGCTATCTTAACGTCGCTGTCCTCTTGTGTTGGCGAGGCGTCTGTCTGCCTCAGTCTTGTAGATACGTGCATATCGGGGACCGATCACTCAGGTCGGAAACTCCTTCACGGCAAATGAGCCAAAGGTGGGCAGAGGATACCCTCAAAGCCTCCCTGATAAAGTGCAACATCCCCACTGACACCTGGGAGTCCCTGGCCAAAGACCGCCCTAAATGGAGGAAGTGCATCCGGGAGGGCGCTGAGCACCTCATCGCTGAGAGCATGCAGAAATCAAGTGCAGGCAGCGGAAAGAGCATGAGGCAAACCTGTCCCACCCTCCCTTTCCCTCAACGACTATCTGTCCCACCTGTGACAGGGACTGTGGTTCTCGTATTGGACTGTTCACCACCTAAGCACTAATTTTGAGAGTGGAAGCAAGTCTTCCTCGATTCTGAGGGACTGCCTATGATGATGAGGACCCGAGTGATATTTTAACTACCTACTGGGCAGGTGTATGCTGTGGATGCTCACTCAGTAAAACCTGGTGGACCAGCAGAGACCCTGCAAGGTAAATGTAAAACATAGGCCTCAATATTAACCACGCCCCCCCCGCTGGCGGGTGGGAGAGGGACGGAAGGGGGCGGTGCCATAAAAATACCAAAAACGGGGCACGCACCCACAACCCACCGTGTGCACATCAGTTTCATGGTGTCACCTTTCGTGGTGTCGGAGTGCCCCGTGAAAGGAGCGAAACATCGGCAACACATTTAACTCAACTCCCGCGGGGCAACTGGGAACCTGATTTAATTTTAACACTCGCTGTGCGGACTTCCCAGGATGCGGGAAACCCGGCAGTGAATGGGAGACAGCAGCCGCCCCCTCAAGAAGGTACATGCTTTTCCCAGCACTCCTTGTGGCCCAGGATCCAGCTCCCGCCCCTCCCACCGTACCCCCGAGGAAGCCTTCAGCCTCTGCTCTGCCGATCGTAGCTCCCCTCCCCCCTCCCCCGCCACGATCACAGATCTGCCGCCCCAAGCGATGATATCGGCTTCATGCCTGGTTGGGGGTAATATATTAGCATGGATAACAGCTAACAGAGAACAGAGAGTCGGTATAAATTGTTCATTCTCTGGTTGGCAACCAGTAACTAGTGGGGTGCCACAGGGATCAGTGCTGGGGCCCCAACTATTTACAATCTATAGTAACGACTTGCAAGAAGGGACTGCGTGTAACGTAGCCAAGTTTGCTGAGGATACAAAGATGGGAGGAAAAGCAATGTGTGAGGAGGACACAAACAATCGGCAAAATGACAAAGACAGGCTAAGTGAGTGGGCAAAAATTTGGCAGGTGGAGTATAATGTTGGAAAGTGTGAGGTCATGCACTTTGACAGAAAAAATCAAAGAGCAAGTTACTATTTAAATGGAGAAAGATTGCAAAGTGCCGCAGTACAGTGGGACCTGGGGGTACTTGTGCATGAAACACAAAAGGATAGTATGCAGGTACAACAAGTGATCAGGAAGGCCAATGGTATCTTGGTCTTTATTGCAAAGGGGATGGAGTATAAAAGCAGGGAAGTCTTGCCACAGCTATATAAGGTATTGGTGAGGCCACACCTGGAATACTGTGTGCAGTTTTGGTTTCTATATTTACGAAAGGATATACTTGCTTTGGAGGCAGTTCAGAGAAGGTTCACTCGGTTGATTCCGGGGATGTGGGGGTTGACTTATGAGGAAAGGTTGAGTAGGTTGGTTCTCTACTCATTGGAATTCAGAAGAATGAGAGCTGATTTTATCGAAACGTATAAGATTATGAGGGGGCTTGAAAAGGTGGATGCAGAGAGGATGTTTCCACTGATAGGGGAGATTAGAACTCGGGGGCATGATCTTAGAATAACGGGCCGTCCATTTAAAACTGAGATGAGGAGAAATTTCTTCTCTCAGAGGGTTGTAAATCTATGGAATTCGCTGCCTCAGAGAGCAGTGGAAGTTGGGACATTGAATAAATTTAAGACAGAAATAGACAGTTTCTTAAATGATAAGGGGATAAAGGGTTATGGGGAGTGGGCAGGGAAGTGGAGCTGAGTCCGTGATCAGATCAGTCATGATCTTATTAAATGGCGGAGCAGGCTCGAGGGGCCGCATGGTCTACTCCTGCTCCTATTTCTTATGTTCTTATGTTTATGCTGTGATAGAAACTGACACCTCGGCAGCATTCCCTGATCTCCTCCCTTCCCTGCTCCCGATTACTGGCTGAATTTGGCCAGTTGTCAGGCTGGAAGTGAAAGAAAAATAAATAACTAGGTTCTGTCATTAAATTTGGAGCCGAGGACTCACGGATCTCCAATACAATAATATTTTAAAATTCAGTCATGGTTTGAGGGCGTCACTGGCAAGACCAGTATTTATTGCTCATCCCGAATTGCCCTTGAGAAGGTGGTGGTGAACCACCTTCTTGAACCGCTGCAGTCCGTGTGGTGAAGGAACTCCCACAGTGTTGTGAGGGAGGGAGTTCCAGGATTTTGACCCAGCGACGATGAAGGAACGGCGATATATTTCCAAGTCAGGATGGTGTGTGACTTGGAGGGGAACGTGGAGGTGGTGGTGTTCCCATGTGCCTGCTGCCCTTGTCCTTCTAGGTGGCAGAGGTCGTGGATTTGGGAGGTGCTGCCGAAGAAGCCTTGGTGAGTTGCTGCAGTGCATCTTGTAGATAGTACACACTGCAGCCACGGTGCACCGGTGGTGGAGGGAGTGAATGTTGAAGGTGGTGGATGGGGTGCTAATCAGGTGGGCTGCTTTGTCCTGGATGGTGTTTATTGTGTTCCTAACACAGATGAAACTGCGCACAGGGAGGTTAAAGTAACAGTGACCTCAGTCTTTATTGAGACACTCCAGAGTGAGGAACAGGCCTTAGGGGCCAGCTTATATACAGTGCTCCCAAGGACTTCAGGGGATGCACTCCCTGGTGGCAGAACATGGGAGTGCATGCTTTACAGATACACAACATCGATTCCCCGCAAAGTCAAAGTGAAAACTATTTACAAGGTGAAGCGGTCGGGAGCCTTTCTTTCCCTGGTGGACTGCCTCGGTACAAATGTCTGTTCTGGTGTGTTGGCTGTGCCCTCGCTGGGCTGGCGTGTTGTTGGCTCTGCAGGGCTGCTGGGTGAGCCTGGCCTTGCTGGGCTGTTGGGCGTGATGGGTTTGATTTCCTGGTCCGGGGTGGTGTCGTTGATCCTTTGGGTGTGTGTTGTGGGCTCGAAAAAGGTGGTGTCTGCTGTGGGTTGTTCAGGGCAGTCTGTGAACCGCAGCCTCGTTTGGTCCAGGTGCTTTCTGCAAAT
Source organism: Pristiophorus japonicus (assembly GCF_044704955.1). NCBI lineage: Eukaryota > Metazoa > Chordata > Chondrichthyes > Pristiophoridae > Pristiophorus > Pristiophorus japonicus. The sequence continues at coordinate 155,734,726 of NC_091985.1, forward strand.
TTGTCCATTGTCTAGTTTGACTACAAACACCCTACTCCCTTCTTTAGCTATCACCGTGCCCGCGATCCACTTGGGACCATGTCCATAGTTTAGCACATGCACAGGGTCATTCAGATCAATTTCCTGTGACACAGTGGCGCGACCATCATTTACATTTTGTTGCTGCCGCCTGCTCTCTACCTGATCATGCAGGTTGGGGTGAACCAGCGAGAGTCTGGTTTTAAGTGTCCTGTGAGCGAGTGGGGTCTCGTGTGGTAGCTGAGCAGTACTCGGGACAGGCGGGTTTGGAGTGAGCCTTCTGTAACTAGTTTAAAGCTCTGTTTGATTGTTTGTACTGCCCGCTCAGCCTGTCCATTGGAGGCTGGTTTAAATGGGGCCGAGGTGACATGTTTGATCCCATTGCGAGTTATGAATTCTTTAAATTCAGCACTGGTGAAACATGGCCCGTTGTCACTGACCAGTATGTCAGGCAGGCCGTGGGTGGCAAACATGGCCCTCAGGCCGTCAATGGTGGTAGTGGCAGTGCTTACCGACATTATTTCACATTCAATCCATTTTGAAAAAGCATCCACCACCACTAGGAACTTTTTACCGTGAAACGGGCCCACATAGTCGACATGGATCCTTGACCATGGTCTGGAGGGCCAGGACCACAAACTTAGTGGTGCCTCTCTGGGCGCGTTGCTCAACTGAGCACACACGCTACATTGCGGTACACAGGACTCTAAATCAGAGTCGATACCGAGCCACCACAGGTGAGATCTGGCTATCGCTTTCATCATTACTATACCCGGGTGTGTGCTGTGGAGATCCGAGATGAACGTCTCCCTGCCCTTTTTGGGTAGCACTATGAAGTTACCCCACAACAGGCAGTCTGCCTGAATGGACAGCTCTTCCTTTTGCTGCTGGAAAGGCTTGATTAGCTCTTGCATTTCAACTGGGATGTTGGCCCAGCTCCCATACAGTACACAGCTTTTTACTAGGGACAGCAGAGGATCTTGGCTGGTCCAAGTCCTAATCTGGTGGGCCGTGACAGGTGATTTATCATTTTCAAACACTTCCATGACCATCAACAAGTCTGCGGGCTGCGCCACCATCAACAAGTTTGCAGGCTGCGCAATTTCCACCCCCGTGGTGGACAATGGTAGCCGACTGAGAGCATCCGCACAGTCCTCAGTGTCAGGCCTGTGGCGGATGGTATAGTTATACGCTGGTAGCGCGAGTGCCCACCTTTGTATGCGGGCTGAGGCATTAGTATTTATCCCTTTGTTTTCAGCGAACAGGCTTGTGAGGGGCTTGTGATCGGTCTTCAGCTCAAATTTGAGGCCAAACAGGTACTGATGCATTTTCTTTACCCCGAACACACACGCTAATGCCTCTTTCTCAATCATGCTGTAGGCTCTCTTGGCCTTAGACAAGCTCCTGGAGACATAGGCGACGGGTTGCAACTTCCCCGCAACATTAGCTTGTTGTAATACACACCCGACTCCGTACGACGACGCATCACATGCTAGCACAAGTCTTTTACATGGGTTATACAATACAAGCAGCTTGTTGGAGCATAAAATATTTCTGGCTTTCTCAAAAACAATTACTTATTTTTTTTCCCCACACCCAGTTCTCACCTTTACGCAATAACACATGTTGGGGCTCGAAGAGGGTGCTTAACCCCGGTGGAAGTTACCAAAATAGTTGAGGAGTCCCAGGAACGACCGCAGCTCCGTGACGTTCTGTGGCCTGGGCGCGTTCCTGATAGCCTCTGTCTTGACGTCTGTGGGCCGAATGCCGTCCGCCGCGATCGTTCTCCCCAAAAACTCCACTTCTGTTGCCATGAAGACGCATTTCGACTTCTTCAGCCGCAGCCCTACGCGATCCAGTCGCTGGAGGACCTCCTCCAGGTTTTGTAGGTGCTCGGCAGTGTACCGACCGGTGACCAATATGTCATCCTGAAAAACCGCCGTGAGTAGGCTCTCCATGTTTCTCTGGAAGATCGCTGCAGCCGACCGAATTCCAAACGGGCATCTGTTGTAGATGAACAGTCCCTTGTGCGTGATGATGCAGGTGAGGCCCTTCGAAGACTCCTCCAGCTCCTGTGTCAAGTAGGCTGAAGTCAGGTCGAGCTTGGTGAATGTCTTGCCTCCTGCCAGCGTCGCAAATAGGTAGCGGGTATTGGTCCTGTAGCGAGAAACATGTAATAGTTACTTTATAATCGCCGCAAATCCTGACCGTGCCATCACTTTTGAGTACTGGAACAATCGAGCTGGCCCACTCGCTGAATTCCACTGGGGAGATGATGCCCTCGCGTTGCAGCCTGTCCAGCTCGATTTCCACTCTCTCCCTCATCATGTGAGGTACCGCTCACGCCTTGTGGTGAATGGGTCGTGCCTCTGGAACGAAGTGGATCTGTACCTTCGCCCCGGAAAAGTTTCCAATGCCTGGCTCAAAAAGGGAAGGAAATTTGTTCAGAACCTGAGTACATGAGGCCTCATCTACATGTGATAGCGCTCGGATGTCATCCCAGTTCCAGCGGATTTTGCCCAGCCAGCTCCTTCCAAGCAGTGTGGGGCCATCGCCCGGGACAATCCAGAGTGGCAGTTCGTGTACCGTGCCCTCGTAGGTGACCTTGACCATGGCGCTGCCCAGGACAGTGATGAGCTCTTTGTTGTACATTCTCAGTTTCGTGTGGATGGGGCTCAGGGCTGGTCTGAGTGCCTTGTTGCACCACAGTCTCTCAAACATCTTTTTACTCATGATTGATTGGCTAGCTCCAGTGTCCAGTTCCATGGCTACGGGTAAGCCATTCAATTTTACATTTAGCATTATAGGTGGACATTTCGTCGAAAATGTGTACACTCCGTGTACTTCAGCATCTGCCTCCTCTCTCTGAGGCTCGAAATTGCTTTGATCCACCATGGACCAATCTTCCTCTGCCACGTGGTGGTTAGCAGGTTTTGCAGAGCTAGCAGCTCGTCTGCAAGCTCGTTGGAGTTGCCCCATTGTTCCACAGCTCTTGCAAACATACCCTTTGAACCGGCATGAATAGGCTGAATGGAAGCCTCCACAATGCCAACAAGGTGTGAATTGCCTTGCATTCATCCTTTGTTGCGGACTCTGAGTCATCTGGGTCACCTGAGGCCTGCTGGCAGGTGCAGACTCGTGGTTTCTGCCCTGTACATTTCTGCTCGCAAACACAGTTCCAGTTAATTTATGAACATTGCTAGCACTTGTGTGCTGAGAGATTTGTTTGGTGTTATCACTTGTGGACATAAACGCCTGTGCTATCACAATGGCCTTACTGAGGGTCGGTGTCTCTACAGTCAAAAGTTTTCATAGGATGGTCTTGTGGCCAATGCCCCCAGTACAAAAAAGTCTCTGAGCATTTGCTCCAGATAGCCATCAAATTCACCTCGACGCCTTAGCTCGACGACGTAGCTCGCCACTTCCTGACCTTCAGATCGCTGGCATGTGTAGAACCGATACCTCGCCATCAGCACGCTCTCCCTCGGGTTAAGATGCTCCCGAACCAGTGTACACAGCTCCTCATACAACTTATCTGTGGGTTTCACTGGAGCCAGAAGATTCTTCATGAGGCTGTAGGTCGGTGCCCCGCAGACCGTGAGGAGGACCGCTCTCCTTTTTGCAGCGCTTCCTTCTCCGCCAGGTCGTTGGCTACAAAGTACTGGTCTAGCCATTCGACATGGGCTTCCCAGTCCTCACCCTCTGAGAACTTCTCCAGGATGCCCACAGTTTGCTGCATCTTTGCGTTGGATTCGTATACTCGTCGCCAGTTATTGTGTTCCTAACACAGATGAGACTGCACACAGGGAGGTTAAAGTAACCTCAGTCTTTATTGAGACACTTCAGAATGAGGAACAGGCCTTAGGGGCATGCTTATATACAGTGCTCCCAAGGGATGCTGGGATCCCTTGGGACTTCAGGGGATGCACTCCCTGGTGGCGGAACATGGGAGTGCATGCTTTACAGATACACAACATCGTTGAGCTTTTTGAGTGTTGTTGGAGCTGCACTCATCCAGGCAAGTGAAGAGTATTCCATCACACTCCTGACTTATGCCTTTTAGATGGTGGAAAGGCTTTGGGGAGTCAGGAGATGAGACACTCGCTGCAGAATACCCAGCCTCTGACCTGCTCTTGTAGCACAGAATTTATGTGGCTGGTCCAGTTAATTTTCTGGTCAATGGTGACCCCCAGGATGTTGATAGTGGGGGATTCGGCGATGGTAATGCCATTGAATGTCAAGAGGCGATGGTTAGACTCTCGCTTGTTGGAGATGGTCATTGCCTGGCACTTGTGTGGCGCGAATGTTCCTTGCCACTGATCAGCCCAACCCTGAATGTTGTCCAGGTCTTGCTGCATGTGGGCATGGACTGCTCCATTATCTGAGGAGTTGCCAATGGCACTGAACACTGTACAGTTATCAGTGAACATCCCCACTTCTGACCTTATGATGGCGGGAAGGTCATTGATGAAGCAGCTGAAGATGGTTTGGCCAAGGACACTGCTCTGAGGAACTCCTGCAGCGATGTCCTGGGGCTGAGATGATTGGCCTCCAACAGCCACAACCATCTTCCTTTGTGCTAGTTATGACTCCAGCCAGTGGAGAGTTTTCCCTCTGATTCTCATTGACTTCAATTTTACTCGGGTGCCTTGATGCCACACTTGGTTAAATGCTGCCTTGATTTCAAGGGCAGTCACTCTCATCTCACCTCTGGAATTAAACTCTTTTGTCCATGTTTGGATCAAGGCTGTAATGAGGTTTGGAGCCGAGTGGCCCTGGCGGAACCTATACTGTGTATTGGTGAGCAGGTTATTGGTGAGTAAGTGCCGCTTGATAGCACTGTCACTTGGAGGGGAACTTGAGGTGGTGAAATGCATCCCAGGCTGTTGAGTGAAGTAAACGAGGAAATAGCAGAGGCCTTGACCATCATTTTCTAGTCCTCTATGGATTTGGGCATGGTGCCGGAGGATTGGAGGACTGCTAATGTAGTACCCTTGTTTAAGAAGGGAGAAAGGGATAGGTTGAGTAATTACAGGCCTGTCAGCTTAACTTCAGTGGTGGGAAAATTATTGGAAAAAACCCTGAAAGACAGGATAAATCTACATTTGGAAAGGCAAGGATTAATTAGGGACAGTCAGCACAGATTTGTTCAGGGAAGATCATGTTTGACTAACCTGATTGAATTTTTTGAGGAGGTAACCAAGAGGGTCGATGAGGGTAGTGCGTACCATGTAGTGTATATGGACTTTAGCAAAGCTTTTGATAAGGTCTCACATGGTAGACTGGTCATGAAGGCTAAAGCCCATGTGATCCAGGGCAAAGTGGCAAGTTGGATCCAAAATTGGCTTGGAGGTAGGAAGCAAAGGGTAATGGTTGATGGATGTTTTTGTGACGGGAAGGATGTTTCTAGTGGGGTTCCGCAGGGCTCAGTACTGGGTCCCTTGCTATTTGTTGTATATATCAACAATTTAGATTTGAATATAGGGAGTATGATTAAAAAGTTTGCAGATGACACTAAAACTGGCTGTGTGGTTGATAATAAAGAGGAAAGTCATGGGCTGCAGGAGGACATCAATCTACTGGTCAGGTGGGCAGAGCAGTGGCAAATGGAATTTAATTCAGAGAAGTTTGAGGTGATGCACTTTTGGAGGGCTAATAAGGAAAGGGTATATGCTTTAAGTGGTAGCCCACTTAATAGTGTAGATGAACAAATGGACCTTGGAGTGCTTGTCCACAGATCCCTGAAAGTAGCAGGCCAGGTGGATAAGGTGGTTAAGAAGGCATACGGAATGCTTGCCTTTATTGGCCGAGGCATAGAATATAAGAGCAGGGAGGTTATGCTTAACTTGTATAATACTTTGATTAGGCCACAGCTGGAGTACTGCGTGCAGTTCTGCTCGCCGTATTATAGGAAGGACATAGTTGCATTAGAGAGGGTGCAGAGGAGATTTACTAAGATGCTGCCTGGAATGGAGAATCTTAGTTTTGAGGACAGATTGGATAGGCTGGGTTTGTTCTCATTGGAACAGAGGAGGTTGAGAGGAGACCTCATTGAGATGTACAAAATATTGAGGGGCCTGAACATAGTGGATAGTAAGGGCCTCGTTCCATTGGTGGAGGGGTCTATTACGAGGGGGCATAGTTTTAATGTGGTTGGTGGAAGGTTTAGAGGGGATTTGAGGGGGTGCTTCTTCACACAGAGGGTTGTGGGGATCTGGAACTCGCTGCCTGGAAGAGTGGTGGATGCAGAAACCCTCATCACTTTTAAGGGATGGTTGGATGGGCACTTAATGTGTCGTAACCTGCAGGGTTATGGACCTAGAGCTGGTAATTGGGATTCGACTAGATGATCTTTTATTGGACGGTGGTAAGTACTGCAAGGAATAGAATATGGCTAGGGTGATCTCCTGGACTAGTTTCGATCGCTGGATGGGTTGGAGAGGAATTTTCCCAGATTTTTTTCTCCCTAAATTGGCCTGGTTTTAATCTGATTTTTGTCTCTCCCAGGAGATCACATGGCTCCGATTGGGATGGAGTATAAGGGGTGTCGCAATTATGCGAGACAGACTGGTTGGGCTGGGTGCTCTTTGACTTTCCGTCATTGTTCATAGGTTTATATGTAACCTTGAGGACTGCTGACCGAGGGCCGTGCGGCCATTTGTTGGCCGGCGTGGACACGATGGGCCGAAATGGCCTCCTTCTGCGCTGTAAATTTCTATGTTTCTATGTTTCTGTCGATGACACCTTCCGTCACTTTGCTGATGATTGAGAGTCGACTGATGGGGCAGTAATTGGCTGGATTGGATTTGTGGACAGGACATACTTGGGCAATTTTCCACATTGTTGGGTAGATGCCAGTGTTGTATCTGTACTAGAACAGCTTGGCTAGAGGCGTGGCTAGTTCTGGAGCACAAGTCTTCAGCACAACAGCCGGGATGTTCTCGGGGCCCATAGCCTTTGCTGTATCCAGTGCGCTCAGCCGTTTCTTGTTATCACATGGAGTGAATCGAATTGGCTGAAGACTGGCTTCTGTGGTGATGGGACCTCAGGAGGAGGCCGATATGGATCATCCACTCGGCACTTCTAGCTGGAGATGGTTAAAAACACTTCAACCTTGTCTTTCGCACTCACGTGCTGGGCTCCGCCATCATTGAGGATGGGGATATTCATGGAGTCTCCTCCTCCCATTAGTTATTTAATGGCCCACCACCATTCACGACTGGATGTGGCAGGACTGCAGAGCTTTGATCTGATCCGTTGTTTGTGGGATCGCTTAACCTTGTCTATAGCATGCTGCTTCTGCTGTTTAGCATGCATGTAGTCCTGTGTTGCGGCTTCCTCAGGTTGGCACCTCATTTTTAGGTACGCCTGGTGCTGCTCCTGGCATGCTCTTCTGCCTTCTTATTAAACCAGGGTTGGTCCCCTGGTTTGGCGGTAATGGTAGAGTGAGGGATATGCTGAGTCAGGAGGTTACAGATTGTGGTGGAATACAATGCTGCTGCTGCTGATGGCTCATAGCACCTCATGGATGTCCAGTTTGAGCTGCTAGATCTGTTCTGAAACTATCCCATTTAGCACGGTGGTAGTGCCACACAACACGATGGAGGGTGTCCTCAGTGTGAAGACAGGACTTCGTCTCCACAAGGACTGTGCGGTGGTCACTGCTACCAATACTGTCAGGGTAAGAGGCATTTACAATAGGTAGGTTGGTGAGGATTCTGTAATACATTTAACATTCTATTGAGGAAAGGGCACTTGCAAGTTATTGTCGCCACATAAGTAATAGAACAGGAGGTCTCCAAATAATCCACAAACACTCCAATCTACCAAAGATTTACTGATTCATCAGGAATTTCCACAGAGTTTCACCTGCTGTAACCCCTGAGAGATGGAGGTCCAGCCATCACTCGCCGGTGTTACAGTCGGTGATCGGGAGAACCCCTGTGGAAGTTCTATCCCAATGCCTCCTTCATATGTCCGATTACTAATTGTTATCACCATGGCTGCTCCCTTGTGCTTAAAAACATTATTCTCTCAGAACTAACCTCTGACTCCTGCATGGTGCTAGCTTAATGTCAGGAAGTTGTGAGCTTGGTGTCTGGGGCTGAACTATTGCAACTATTGAGGACTGAAGTGGCACTAATGTTGCAGTACTTGCTTCCAGTGGCATGGTCATAGAGGGATGTGCTCAGAGCCCATGAGAGGCATGAGTTCGGGGCCCAGAAGAGGCGAGGGCCCAGGGGCAGCACGGGCCAGCCCACACTGCGATATGTGTGCACACTAGGTCCGTGCAGCAGAGCAGGTCTCCAGTTGTCTTGGTTAATCCTTGCCACTGGACCAAGACCTGGCTCTGTCAAGCCCGTGTGGTGGCTGGTGTGCAACGGCCACCCCATGTTAAAAAAATCCACGCACAGGCATCTTCCACCCTTGAGGATGTAGTTCGGGATCCGGAATATTAGGTCCTTCATTGAAACACCTGTGAACGCATCCTTTTTCGACGTGGAAGCAAGTCATCCTCGTTTCGAGGGACTGCCTATGATGATGATGACTTGTTTGTCCGAACCCTACTGAACCCAGGCTCAAAGTTCTTATCTGTGCTGCCACTGGAGGGGCTCTGTATTCATTAATGGAACTGAGCCCGTGTTTCGAATTCCTGCCGATAACCGATTCATTGAGTGGGGCTCAGTGCTACCATTTTTTTTTTTAAATCACTGAACAAAATCCAATGCTAAACCTCCATCGCAGGTTTCCTGCAACCAGTTCCATTGCATCATAGCGCTTCTCTACACAGGATCTTCTGAACATTGTGCTGTTGGATATTGAAAGGAAGAGATCTGTACTGAAACATATGTGCAGGACGAGAGTAAAATACAGACTGCAAAGGGCATGAAGTTCTTTAATTTTTGGTAGAAATGTGCTCGGGTCATTTTCAGATGATTGAAGAGATAAGGGTGGGGGGGGCTAGATTCTAGGCGCTACATGGCTTCCTAATGAGCAACAATAATGTCTGCGATGCGCAGGCACTCTCCCGATGGGAAGTGCGCCGGACGCCATCTTGGTAAAGGGGCTTGCACGCTAACGACCACTGGCAGCCTGCAGAGCAGGCAGATTGTGACATCAATCAGTGTACATAAGAACATAAGAACATAAGAATTAGGAACAGGAGTAGGCCATCTAGCCCCTCGAGCCTGCTCCGCCATTCAACAAAATCACGACTGATCTGGCCGTGGTCTCAGCTTCACTTACCCGCCCGCTCCCCATAACCCTTAATTCCCTTATTGGTTAAAAATCTATCTATCTGTGACTTGAATACATTCAATGAGCTAGCCTCAACTGCTTCCTTGGGCAGAGAATTCCACAGATTCACAACCCTCTGGGAGAAGAAATTCCTTCTCAACTCGGTTTTAAATTGGTTCCCCCGTATTTTAAGGCTGTGCCCCCTAGTTCTAGTCTCCCCGACCAGTGGAAACAACCTCTCTGCCTCTATCTTGTCTATCCCTTTCATTATTTTAAATGTTTCTATAAGATCACCCCTCATCATTCTCAACTCCAACGAGTAAAGACCCAGTCTACTCAATCTATCATCATAAGGTAACCCCCTCATCTCCGGAATCAGCCTAGTGAATCATCTCTGTACCCCCTCCAAAGCTAGTATATCCTTCCTTAAGTAAGGTGACCAAAACTGCACGCAGTACTCCAGGTGCGGCCTCACCAATACCCTATACAGTTGCAGAAGGACCTCCCTGCTTTTGTACTCCATCCCTCTCACAATGAGGGCCAACATTCCATTCGCCTTCCTGATTACCTGCTGCACCTGCAAACTAACTTTTTGGGATTCATGCACAAGGACCCCCAGGTCCCTCTGCACCGCAGCATGTTATAATTTCTCCCCATTCAAATAATATTCCCTTTTACTGTTTTTTTTCCCAAGGTGGATGACCTCACACTTTCCGACATTGTATTCCATCTGCCAAACCTTAGCCCATTCGCTTAACCTATCTCAATCTCTTTGCAGCCTCTCTGTGTCCTCTACACAACCCGCTTTCCCACTAATCTTTGTGTCATCTGCAAATTTTGTTACACTACACTCTGTCCCCTCTTCCAGGTCATCTATGTATATTGTAAACAATTGTAGTCACAGCACCAATCCCTGTGGCACACCACTAGCCACCGATTTCCAACCCGAAAAGGACCCATTTATCCCGACTCTCTGCTCTCTGATCGCCAGCCAATTCTCTATCCATGCTAACACATTTCCTCTGACTCCGCGTACCTCTATCTTCTGCAGTAACCTTTTGTGTGGCACCTTATCGAATGCCTTTTGTAAATCTAAATACACCACATCCTTCGGTACACCTCTATCCATCATGCTCGTTATATCCTCAAAGAATTCCAGTAAGTTAGTTAAACATGATTTCCCCTTCATGAATCCATGTTGCGTCTGCTTGATTGCACTATTCCTATCTAGATGTCCCGCTATTTCTTCATTAATGATAGCTTCAAGCATTTTCCCCACTACAGATGTTAAACTAACCGGCCTATAGTTACCTGCCTTTTGTCTGCCCCCTTTTTGAAACAGAGGCGTTTCATTAGCTGCTTTCCAATCCGCTGGTACCTCCCCAGACTCCAGAGAATTTTAGTAGATTATAACGAATGCATCTGCTATCACTTCCGCCATCTCTTTTAATACCCTGGGATGCATTTCATCAGGACCAGGGGACTTGTCTACCTTGAGTCCCACTAGCCTGTCCAGCACTACCCCGCTAGTGATAGTGATTGTCTCAAGGTCCTCCCTTCCCACATTCCTGTGACCAGCAATTTTTGGCATGGTTTTTGTGTCTTCCACTGTGAAGACCGAAGCAAAATAATTGTTTAAGGTCTCAGCCATTTCCACATTTCCCATTATTGAATTCCCCTTCTCATCTTCTAAGGGACCAACATTTACTTTAGTCACTCTTTTCCGTTTTATATATCTGTAAAAGCTTTTACTATCCGTTTTTATGTTTTGCGCAAGTTAACCTTCGTAATCTATCTTTCCTTTCTTTATTGCTTTCTTAGTCATTCTTTGCTGTCGTTTAAAATTTTCCCAATCTTCTCGTTTCCCACTAACCTTGGCCACCTTATACGCATTGGTTTTTAATTTGATATTCTCCTTTATTTCCTTGGTTATCCACGGCTGGTTATCCCTTCTCTTATCGCCCTTCTTTTTCACTGGAATATATTTTTGTTGAGCATTATGAAAGAGCTCCTTAAAAGTCCTCCACTGTTCCTCAATTGTGCCACCGTTTAGTCTGTGTTTCCAGTCTACTTTAGCCAACTCTGCCCTCATACCACTATAGTCCCCTTTGTTTAAGCACAGTACGCTCGTTTGAGACACTACTTTCTCACCCTCAATCTGTATTCCAAATTCAACCATACTGTGATCACTCATTCCGAGAGGATCTTTTACTAGGAGATCGTTTATTATTCCTGTCTCATTACACAGGACCAGATCTAAGATCGCTTGTTCCCTTGTAAGTTCTGTAACATACTGTTCTAAGAAACAATCCTGTATGCATTCTATGAATTCCTCCTCCAGGCTACCCCGTGCGATTTGATTTGACCAATCGATATGTAGGTTAAAATCCCCCATGATTACTGCCGTTCCTTTTTCACATGCCTCCATTATTCCCTTGATTATTGCCCGCCCCACCATGAAGTTATTATTTGGGGGCCTATAAACTACACCCACCAGTGACTTTTTCCCCTTACTATCTCTAATCTCCACCCACAATGATTCAAAATTTTGTTCATTAGAGCCAATATCATCTCTCACAACTGCCGTGGTATCATCCTTTATTAACAGAGCTACCCCACCTCCTTTCCCTTCTTGTCTATCTTTCCGAATTGTTCGATACCCCTGTATGTTTAATTCCCAGTCTTGGCCACCCTGCAACCACGTTTCTGTAATGGCCACCAAATCATACCCATTTGTAATGATTTGTGCCGTCAACTCATTTACTTTATTTCAAATACTGCGTGCGTTTAGGTAGAGTGTTTTAATACTAGTTTTTAAACCATGATTTTTAGTTTTGACCCCTCCTGCAGCCCCTTTACATTCAATGGCCCTTTTTGTTTTTTGCCTTGGGTTTCTCTGCCCTCCACTTTTACTCATCTCCTTTCTGTCTTTTGCTTTTGTCTCCTTTTTGTTTCCCTCTGTCTCCCTGCATTGATTCCCATCTCCCTGCCGTATTAGTTTAACTCCTCCCCAACAGCACGAGCAAACACTCCCCCTAGGACATTGGTTCGGGTCCTGCCCAAGTGCAGACCATCCGGTTTGTACTGGTCCCACCTCCCCCAGAACCGGTTCCAATGCCCCAGCAATTTGAATCCCTCCCTGCTGCATCACTGCTCAAGCCACGTATTCAACTGAGCTATCCTGCGATTTCTACTCTGACTAGCACGTGGCACTGGTAGCAATCCTGAGATTACTACTTTTGAGGTCCTACGTTTTAATTTAGCTCCTAGCTCCTTAAATTCGTCTCGTAGGACCTCATCCCTTTTTTTACCTATATCGTTGGTACCAATGTGCACCATGATAACTGGCTGTTCACCCTTCCTTTTCAGAATGTCCTGCACCCGCTCCGAGACATCCTTGACCCTTGCACCAGGGAGGCAACATACCATCCTGGAATCTCGTTTGCGGCCGCAGAAACACCTATCTATTCCCCTTACAATCGAATCCCCTATCACTATCGCTCTCCCACTCTTTTTCCTGCCCTCCTGTGCAGCAGAGCCAGCCACGGTGCCATGAATTTGGCTGCTGCTGCCGTCCCCTGATGAATCATCCCCCTCAACAGTACTCAAAATGGTGTATCTGTTTTGCAGGGGGATGACTACCTTCCTTGCACTGCTCTTCCTGCTGGTCTTCCATTCCCTAGCTGGCTTTGGACCCTTCACCTGCAGTAAGACCAACTCGCTACATGTGCTACTCACGTCATTCTCAGCATCATGGATGCTCCAGAGTGAATCCACCCTCAGCTCCAATTCCGCAACGCGGTCTGTCAGGAGCTGGAGGCGGATACACTTCCCGCACACGTAGTCGTACAACGCTGACATTTCCGAACACCACGCCATGCTCCAGTCTTAACCTCGCACTGCTGAACACAACGTTAAATGGAATAAAGGACCCCCCGCCACCAGCAGTAGTTAAAGTGATCATGAACTACTTACAGGTTAGTTGCTGGATTATTGCTTCTGATTGCTGGTGCAATTGTCCGTGTTTATGGACCTTTTCTATGTTCACCTAAAGTTTGAATAGTCTACAGTGAGTGGCTGGCTGGTGTTGAAGTACTTTTTATTGATTTAAAAGCTTGTGCTGAAAAAAGTTGCTTCCAGACCTGGGAGGTCTGGTAGGGCTTCAACTTGGAATCGAGCATGACTGGGAGAATGAAGAGAGGCCACGCAGAGCATGACAAGCCGCTAGAAGGGGGAGGATGAGGAGGGGGCGAAGGGTCCTCCACAGGAGGCCATATCTGCCCAGGGTCTTCAGGGAACAATTCTCTTACATTAACTTCAGCGACGACCAATGCTCGAGACGTCTTCGCTTCACAAAAGAGGTTGTCACTGAAATCTGTCAACTGCTACAGTCACAACTGTAACCTCAAAACAGGGCAAGGATCGCTTTGCCTGTGGCTGTCAAGGTGAGCGTGGCTCTTAACCTTTATACGTCTGGCTCCTCCCAGGCTGCTGCTGGAGATATTCAGCTTGCAGTTCGCAGTACAATGCTGAATAAGAGAGGTCAGTGAGGCTCTCTATACACAGAGAGACAGCTTCATCCAATTCCCCATTGCCAGAGACAAACAGGCGGAGCGAGCACAAGGGTTTCCACGGATTGCAGGCTTCGCCATGGTGCAGGGTGTCATTGACTACACGCACATTGCCTTTTGTGCGCCTTATGTGAACTTGGCCATTTTCATAAACCGAGCGTGATTCCACTCCCTCAATGTGCAGCTGGTGTGCGATCACAGGCAGCAGACACCTCAAATCGCTGGAGAAGTATCATCAGCACTACCTCTGCAAGGTCCTGCAAATCCCCTAGGAGGACAGACGCACCAACGTTCGCTCAGGCCAACATTCCCAGCATCGAAGCACTGACCACACTCGATCAGCTCCGCTGGGCGGGCCACATCGTCCGCATGCCAGACACTCCCAAAGCAAACGCTCTACTCGGAACTCCTACATGGCAAGCGAGCCCCAGGTGGGCAAAGGAAACGTTGCAAGGACACCCTCAAAGCCTCCTTGATAAAGTGCAACATCCCTACTGACACCTGGGAATCCCTGGTTCAAGGCCGCCCTAAGTGGAGGAAGTGCATCCGGGAGGGCGCTGAGCACCTCGAGTCTCATCGCCGAGAGCATGCAGAAAACAAGCAGAGGCAGCGGAAAGAGCGTGCATCAACCCAGGCACCCTACCCACCCTTTCCTCTAACCGCTGTCTGTCCCACCTGAGAACTCACCTTTAGAGTGAAAGCAAGTCATCTGTGACTCTGAAGGACTGCCTATGATGATGATGACCATGCAGATCAATGCCCGTTATCCTGGCAGCAGTCATGATGCCTTCATTCTGCGGCAGTCATCTGTGCAAACTATATTTGACCCACCATGGTAAGTCAAAGGCTGGCTAATGTGTGGCCTGAAGAAAAGAGTGTTTGAAGACCAGGCCCTCAAAACTGTTACCAAGCTAATGGTCTATAGGGCTGTAGTAATACCCACCCTCTGTATGGCTCAGAAACATGGACCGTGTACAGTAGACATCTCAAGTTGTTGGAGAAATACCACCAACGATGTCTCCGCAAGATCCTACAAATCCCCTGGGAGGACAGACGCACCAGCATTAGCGTCCTCGACTAGGCCAACATCCCCAGCATTGAAGCACTGACCACACTTGATCAGCTCCGCTGGGCAGGCCACATTGTTCGCATACCAGGCACGAGACTCCCAAAGCAAGTGCTCTACTCGGAACTCCTTCACGGCAAACGAGCCAAAGGTGAGCAGCGGAAACGTTACAAGGACACTCTCTAAGCCTCCCTGATAAAGTGCAACATCCCCACTGACACCTGGGAGTCCCTGGCCAAAGACCGCCCTAAGTGGAGGAAGTGCAACCGGGAGGGTGCTGAGCACCTCGCGTCTCATCGCCGAGAGCATGCAGAAATCAAGCGCAGGCAGCGGAAAGAGCGTGCGGAAAACCTGTCCCACCTGTGACAGGGACTGTGGCTCTTGTATTGGACTGTTCAGTCACCTAAGGACTCATTTTCAGAGTGGAAGCAAGTCTTTCTTCGATTCCAAGGGACTGCTTATGATGATGATGATGATGAGACCAGGTAAGAAATTGTTGCTCCGCTAATTAACCAGTCGCGTTTTTACCACAATCCAATACCTTCATGACCTTCTGATGCAGCAGAAGGAGATGAGGAAACTGTTAAAGTGTGCCCACTCCAGACACTTCAAATGTCGGCCTTGCGTATTAATGAGGCTTTCTATTCTCAGATTTTTTTAACTGGATTCAAATTCTCAAACTGCCAGGATTTGAACTCACGTTCTCTTGATCGCTAGTCCAGTAACGGGACCACTACACCACCGTGTCCATGATGAATTTGGGAGCTGGAAATGGACCTGTGACATCTGGACTCCAGCCTCAGAGGATATGCAGTCTATGAGTGTCAGCTGTGGCTCAGTGGGCAGCACACGTGCCTTTGAGTCAGAGGTTGTGGGTTCAAGTCCCACTCCAGAAACTTGAACACAAAAATCCAGGCTAACTCTCCCAGTACAGTGCTGAGAGAGTACTGTGCTGTCTTTCAGATGAGAGGTTAAACTGAGGCCCTATCTGCTCTTTCAGGTGGATTTAAAAGATCCCATGACAGTATTTTGAAGAAGAGCAGGAGAGTTATCCCCGGCGTCCTGGCCAATATTTATCCCTCAATCAACATAACAAAAACAGATTATCTGGTCATTATCACATTTATGGGAGCTTGCTGTGCACAACTTGGCTGCTGTGTTTCCCACATTACAACAGTGACTACACTCCAAAAGTACTTCATTGGCTGTAAAGTGCTCTGAGATGTCTGCTGATTGTGAAAGGCGCTATATAAATCTAAGTCATTTTTTTTTTCATACTGTTGTACTTGGAGTAGCTCACACCACTTATCCCACACATGTTCTAAAAATATATTTGCACTCCAAGCCTTAATAGGGCTCTTTCGACGCTGAATCTCATTAAGCGTCTGCTATTCACTACCGTCATCCGCTCACTAATCCAGATGATGGTCAATCTGTAATCCTCCATCATTAGAGGTGAATGCCAAGCATTTGATACTTATTCAGGAGCAGGCTCTGCTGCTATCTAATGTCTGACATTTGTAGTGTACTGCTCCTGAAGGGGGCTCTCCTGTACAGACCCCCCAAGCCCACTGCTCAGTGTATGCTTTGCATGCTCTGTTACCTGTACCGAGGCACGGAAGAATGATTCAGACACAGCATCATCATCATCATAGGCAGTCCCTCGGGATCCAGGAAGATTTGCTTCCACTCCACAAATGAGTTCTTAGGTGACTGAACAGTTCAATACGGGAATTACAGTCTCTGTCACAGGTGGGACAGACAGTCGTTGAAGGTAAGGGTGGGTGGGACTGGTTTGCCGCACGCTCTTTCCGCTGTCTGCGCTTGGTTTCTGCATGCTCTCGGCGATGAGACTCGAGATGCTCAGCGCCCTCCCGGATGCACTTCCTCCACTTAGGGCGGTCTTTGGCCAGGGACTCCCAGGTGTTAGTGAGGATGTTGCACTTTATCAAGGAAGTTTCATGACCTCAGACCAGTGGTCAAGGTCAGTGAATGCATCTTCAAAAGCCGTCTCCTACCAATTGCACCACTAGCCTCACTCACTGTTCACTGCACAACACCCCCCACGCTCCCAATCTGCGCCAATCACGAGGAACATTTCCCATTCCTAGCCTCACCTCACCCCCTTTGAGGAGATGGTGCTGGCCATTGTTGGCAGGGGCTTGGCTGAGCCCTTGGCCAGCGGCGGGGTTGATAGAATACAAGATGCGGGTATCCTCATAGGTATCCTCCTTCTGGCATGCACCTCTTGCTTTCCCTCTCTCCCCTCACCACAATTCCACCCTTGTGCTTTCCTCATTTCAGACACCCAAGAAATGCAGCCTGCCCAGCCAATGGGTGACCAAGAGGGAGAGGAGAGTGGAGAAGAAGAAACACCATCACTTGATTTCACACTCCCAGCCACCAGCTCCTCGAGGTCATCCTGCAAGGCCATCTGCAGTGTCCCCCACTGAAAGTCAGCAGCCTCCCACCAGCCATGCTGCAGCCACTGGGGTAGCACTGCATGACATCAGTAGGATAGGCAAAGGCACACACAAGACAGTCACTAAGGGCATGTATAAGGGTGATGTGTTGAGTTCTTGATGTCACATTAGATACATAGATGTATAACATTGGATTGGACAGTTTACTTTGTGGTGGTTTTTATTTCAGCATTGTGGCCAAGAGGATTCTGTGATGGTCAGTAACAGAGGGAGGGTAAGGTGTGGGACTAATGTTGAAAGGGCAATTGGGGTTGTGGTCACTGGGACTGCAGGCGGATGATTCCAGCCCGGATTGCCCGGCCAGAAAAGGACTGTCTGGGATGCATCCTTCCTTCTTCTTCCTCCTCTTCGACTTCTTCCTCTTCCCTCTGCGAGCAGACGCTGTAAATCTGAAATGACAGCATAAAATGCTGGAAATATTCAGCAGGTCAGGCAGCATCTCGACCTGAGACATGGGCTGGATTTTACCAACCTCAATGGGTCTGTGGTGGGCGATGTCGTTGGTGGGTCCCAACCTTGCTGCTGGCCCCAGCCTGCTGTCTAAAATCGTTTTCTCCTGATTGGGCTTGTTAAGCCCGCCCAGCACGTTTGCCGGCCAGTCGAAGGAAGCGGGTTTGATGACATAATTTGAAGACGCGTCATCAGCCGGTTTCCTTAAAGGGGCCGTGCACAAGTTACTTTTGACATTTGTGCTGTTAGTGTTCTACAGCATCGAGGTGCTGCAAACACTGCAGGGCTGCACCCAGGCTCTCCCATCACTCCCTCCATATGCTTATGGAGGGAATCACAGCACGCAGGTAGGTTCTCTTCCCTTCCGATGGGTGGAAGGGACCTCCACAGGACACCTACACAGCCTGGTTGCACATTACATAGGAGGGCACAAGCAGGGATGTGGTCAGGAGGCGCAAACCTTTCAATAATCTCAGTAGATCACAAAATGCTACTGTAAAGCCACACTCAATCTCATTCTGCTATGTCACTCATGTCATCCCCATCACTCTGCCTTCTCTACCCTACCCCTGCACATTCTTACTCACATCAACTTACCTTGTACCTCCGCCCATCCCCCTCTATCTACATTATTACTACCCATCTCACTAGCCACCCCTCACACTCAACCTCATCCCCACCCATTCATAGCAACTAACAACACACAATGCATGTGTGTGAGACCTCGGGGTGCATGTACTCAAATCTTTAAAGGTGGCAAGGCAAGTTGAAGATGCTGTTAAAACAGCATGCGGTATCCTTGATTTTATAAACAGAAGTTATTGGGTACAAAAGCAAGGAAGTTATGCTAAACATAGAAACGTAGAAATTTACAGCACAGAAGGAGACCATTCCGGCCCATCGTGTCCACGCCGGCCGACAAATAGCCGCATGGCCCTTGGTCAGCAGCCCTGAAGGTTACATATAAACCTACGAACAATGACGGAAAGGCAAAGAGCACCCAGCCCAACCAGTCTGCCTCACACACCTGCGACACCTCTTATACTGAAACATTCTACACTCCACCCCAACCGGAGCCATGTGATCTCCTGGGAGAGGCAAAAACCAGATAAAAACCCAGACCAATTTAGGGCTAAAAAATCTGGGAAAATTACTCTCCGACCCATCCAGGTGATCGAAACAAGTCCAGGAGATCACCCTGGCCGTATTCTATTCCCTGCAGTACTTACCATTATATCTGTGCCGGCCAACAAAAAGTCATCCAGTCTAATCCCAATTACCAACTCTAGGTCCGTACCCCTGCAGGTTACTGCACTTTAAGTGCCCATCCAACCATTTCTTAAAAGTGGTGAGGGTTTCTGCATCCACCACTCTTCTAGGCAGCGAGTTCCAGATCCCCACAACCTTCTGTGTAAATCTTTATAAATCACTGGTTAGGCTCCAGCTGGAGTATTGGGTCCAATTCTGGGCACCACTTTGGGATGGAGGAAGTGCAGAAGAGATTTAATGGAATGGTACCAGGGGAGTGGAACTTCAGTTTCGTGGATAGACTGGAGATGCTGAGCTTGTTCTCCTTAGAGCAGAGACAGTTGAGAAGAGATTTGATAGGCGTTCAACATTATGTAGGTATTTGATAGAGTAAATAACGAGAAACAGTTTCCAGTGGCTGGAGGGCCGATAATCAATGGACACAGAGTAAAAGTACCAGATCAAGAGAGTGTTTTTACACAGCAAGTTGTTATGATCTGGAACACACTGCCTGAAAGTGTGGTGGAAGCAGATTCAATGATATCTTTCAAAAAGGGAATTGGATCAATACTTGAAGGGGAGAAATTTGCAGGGCTATTGGGAAAGAGCGGGGCAGTGAGACTCATTGGACAGCTCTGTCAAAGAGCTGGCACAGCAATGATGGGCCGAATGGCCTCCTTCTGTGCTGTATCATTCTATGGTTCTCTCTCACCCTGGCCGCTCCCCCTGGCACAGCCCTCATCTTCACTCTCTCAAGGCCAAGGGATGCAGACTTGAACGGGTATGGTGGACAACTGGTTTAGCCATTCACCGCCAGGTCTGGCTGGAACATGTAAAGCATTATGGGGTCCTACTCTTGTCTGCCAAAACAGTTCACTTTTCCAGGATCGTTCTGGAACATTCAATTATCTATTGCTAACCATCTTTTTAAACCCCTCTCCCCTGTCTCCTCCGCCCAAGCACTGATTCTTGTGGTGCCCTGCTACAGTCTGCCAATCCGAAAAAGTCCAGTTTATTCCTACTCTCTGTTTTCTGTCCATTAACCAATCCTCTTGTTTGTATTTTATCCCCAATCCCAAACTGTCCCTCCTCGTCCTTCTCGACCTGTCTGCAGCCTTTGACACAGTTGACCACTCTATCCTCCTCCAACGCTTCTCCACCATCTTTCAGCTGGGTGGGACTGCACTCACCTGGTTCCATTCCTATCTATCCAATCGTAGTCAGAAAATCTCCTGCAATGGCTTCTCTTCCCTCTCCCACATCATTACCTCTAATCTATCCTTGGCCCCCTCCTATTACTCATCTACATGTTGCCCCTTGGTGATATCATCTGAAAACACGGCTCAGTTTCCATATGTACACTGACGACACCCAGATCTACCTCACTACCACTTCTCTCGACCCCTCCACAGTCTCTAAATTGTCAGACTGTCCGACATCCAGTACTGGATGAGCAGAAATTTTCTCCAATTAAATATTGGGAAGACCAAAGCCATTGTTTCTGGTCCCCGCCACAAACTGCGTTCTCTAGCCACTCTCCCAAAATCTGTTTAAGGCTGAACCAGCCTGTTCACAACCAAGGTATCATATTTGACCCTGAAATGAGCTTCTGGCCACATATCCACAGCTTAACTAAAACCGCCTATTTCCACCTCAGTAACATCGCCCATCTCCATCCCTGCCTGAGCTCATCCACTGCTGAAGCCCTCATCCATGCCTTTGTTACCTCTAGACTTGACTATTCCAATGCACTCCTGGCTGGCCTCCCAAATTCTATCCTACGTAAACTTGAGGTCATCCAAAACTTGACTGCCCATGTCCTAACTCGCACCAAGTCCCGCTCACCCATCACCCCTGTGCTCGCTGACCTACATTGGTTCCCGGTTAAGTAATGTCTCAATTTCAAATTTCTCATCCTTGTTTTCAAATCCCTCCATGGCCTCGCCCCTCCCTATCTCTGTAATCTCCTCCAACCCCACAACCCCCCGGGATGTCTGCACTCCTCTAATTCTGCCCTCTTGAGCTCTCTGATTATAATCGCTCAGCCATTGGTGGCATGCCTTCTGTTGCCTAGGCCCCAAGCTTTGGAACTCCTTGCCTAAACCGCTCCACCTCTCTACCTCTCCTTCCAGATGCTCCTTAAAACCTACAACTTTGACCAAGCTTTTGGTCACCTGCCCTAATTACTTCTTATGTGGCTCGGTGTCAAACCTTTGTCATACATTGGCCAGGACACCGGGGATAACTCCCTGCTCTTCTTTGAAATAGTGCCATGGAATCTTTTACATCCACCTGAGAGACCAGACGGGGCCTCGAATTAATGTCGCATCCAAAAGACAGCACCTCCGACAGTGCAGCACTCTCTCAGCACTGCACTGAGTGTCAGCCTGGATTTATATGCTCAAGTCCCTAGAGTGGGACTGAAACCCACAAACCATCTCAGTCAGAGGCGAGTGTGCTAACAACTGAGCCGCAGCTGGCACTAATACTTTTACTATTTTAAAGGCGCTATATAAATACAAGCTGTTATTGTTGATTCTATGGTTCAATTCAAGGTTGGCTTTATGATGGATGTCATGTATCTCACATTACTGTATATAACTGTATCTTACCATGCTATACATGACTGTAACTGGATATGACCTGTAACAATAAGCATACCTTACCACCAGGGGTGCACTTGCAGGAGACACTCCATACCTGTCCCACTGAGGTATATAAAGGGAGGTCTCAGGCAAGTGCAGGACTGGAGAGCTGGAATTAAAGGTGCAGGTCCTGAGTGACCCTGACTTCAGGATGTGTCTCGTGGAAGTCAGTACATTAGAGTCAGGACTTAACAGTGGAGACGTGGAGGAATCCATGGGGGATCTCAATATCTGAAGGGTGAATTTTCCAGGGGTGACTGGGCGAGAGTGGAGGCAATTGTTAGGAGGGGAGGCTGCAGTGGATATATAGAATACTTTCCAGAATATGGTACAGAGATTGCACAGTAAACACATCCCACTGGGGAAGAAGGGCAGCAGAGAAAGAAGGGAACTAAGGGAAATAAAGAATATTGCTGAAGTATAAATCTACAGGTAGATCCGAGGAGAGTGATCAACGTAAGTAGAAGATTAAGGAAGTTAAGAACTGGTCAAGAGAATGAAAATAGAAAATTAGATGAAGATTCCGGGGAATGTGAAAACACAAGTCCCAACAGAATGCTGTGAGAACCTTATTCATTCCAAGGGTGACTACAACAACAAGGACTGAAGCATAGCAGACAGTCTAAAGAAATTCTTTGTGACAGGGATTAGAAGAGATTAAGGGCTAGACTTTCCACTTCACATCGCCCATCTAAGGCCCATCTATCGCCCAAAATGGACCTCTAACGCCCATTTTGAGCAAAAAGTGGAAACTAGACTCGAAACATCGCCGGAAAAATAGGCCCCCAAGTTTCCACTTTGATCGCCGAGATGATCGCCCAAATGATCGCCCACACAAGGCCCATCCCAAGTTTCGGCACCTAGCATGCACTTCGCTGGGCCAATGCAAAGCCCAAAAGAGTGCTCAAAAATAGTTGCTTTTTCAGGGCCTCAGAGAGGGAAATGGGCACTACGGACACCATTTTTAGCTTCTGAGGAAGGGTGGAGAATTGCTCTGAGTTATTTAGAGAGTAACATTGAAGCAAATTGTACTCAGAAATTTGGGACAGGGAATATAAATAGGTATTATCACCTTATTTATGCTAAATAGATCTCATATATTGGAATTATTTCGTAAATAGCTTTTACATAGTGAAGTTATTTAATGATATTCCGTGGGGAAACAGACATAGACATAGACATAGAAAATACGTGCAGGAGTAGGCCATTCGGCCCTTCGAGCCTGCACCGCCATTCAATGAGTTCATGGCTGAACATGCAACTTCAGTACCCCATTCCTGCTTTCTCGCCATACCTCTTGATCCCCCTAGTAGTAAGGACTACATCGAACTCCTTTTAGAATATATTTAGTGAATTGGCCTCAACAACTTTCTGTGGTAGAGAATTCCACAGGTTCACGACTCTCTGGGTGAAGAAGTTTCTCCTCATCTCGCTCCTAAATGGCTTACCCCTTATCCTTAGACTGTGACCCCTGGTTCTGGACTTCCTCAACATTGGGAACATTCTTCCTGCATCTAACCTGTCTAAACCCGTCAGAATTTTAAACGTTTCTATGAGATCCTCTCTCATTCTTCTGAACTCCAGTGAATGCAAGCCCAGTTGATCCAGTCTTTCTTGATAGGTCAGTCCCGCCATCCCAGGAATCAGTCTGGTGAGCCTTCGCTGCACTCCCTCAATAGCAAGAATGTCCTTCCTCAAGTTAGGAAACCAAAACTGTACACAATACTCCAGGTGTGGCCTCACCAAGGCCCTGTACAACTGTAGTAACACCTCCCTGCCCCTGTACTCAAATCCCCGCGCTATGAAGGCCAACATGCCATTTGCCTCCTTAACCGCCTGCTGTACCTGCATGCCAACCTTCAATGACTGATGTACCATGACACCCAGGTCTCGTTGCACCTCCCCTTTTCCTAATCTGTCACCATTCAGATAATAATCTGTCTCTCTGTTTTTACAACCAAAGTGGATAACCTCACATTTATCCACATTATACTTCACCTGCCATGCATTTGCCCACTTACCTAACCTATCCAAGTCACTCTGCAGCCTCATAGCATCCTCCTTGCAGCTCACACTGCCACCCAACTTAGTGTCATCCGCAAATTTGGAGTTACTACATTTAATCCCCTCGTCTAAATCATTAATGTTAATCCTCTCGTCTAAATCATTAATAACAGAATAAACAAACAAATCTGCATGAAGAACTGTACGTTGTAAAATTTATGTAAGTAAGAGAAAAGGTACAAAAGTTGTAGAAAACATTTTTCTTTATTAAGAAACAAAATTTTTTTTAAGAACTCATGAACAACACCCTCCCACCAACACCCCACCCCTCGCACCAACCCACCCTTCCCTCAAAATCCCCAAAACGTTAGAAGAAGGAGAAATTAAACATTTTAAAGAACAAGTGGCCATTTAAGTAATGATAACAAATGACCATCTCAGTCATGCTAACAAGTGACCATTTCAGAAAGAATGGAAAGTGAACAGTTAAGTAATGATAACAAGTGAACATTTAACTATTGAATACAATTGGCCAATTTAGTAACAATAACAAGAGAATAATAAAGTGATAAAATGATAATAACAAGTGAACATTTAAAAAAAAGTGAATTGTTGAGAAACACTCCTCCCTCCCAACCTGTGGCCACGTTTCCCTCCAGATCCAGTCCCACCCTGTGTTCGCACCCCACCCGCCCGTTTTGGTCTACACAGACCAACACCAAGACGTCGTGCAGAGTGGGATGTCAAGACTTCCTGCCGTGTTGGAGGTGACTGAGAGGAAGCGGAAGCCTGAGGCTCTACTTCCGAGTTCGGAGGAACTGTGCCCTCCGTACTCGCTTGCGTGTTCGGGGTGTCACTGCGAGCAGACACAACACCTTGGGGTGCAGTGCCATGTCCAGCCAGTAACGCATGCCATAGGGCATTGGTTGCGGCTGTCTGCTGCCGAATAGCCTCCAAGGTCTCCCTTGCAGTCAGTGACTGCTCAGAAGACCAGTTGGAGAAATTCTGGGAGAGCTCGCTCCAGGATGCTGGGAACTGGCTCCAGTTCGCAGAGAATCCCTCGAACCCGTGGATAAGATCACAACCAATCGCGACCGTCTCACTTCACAGGGAAATCAAGCTCTCTGTCTGGCCCTCCAAGGCAGGCGATTGCTCACCACACTGACCGGACCTCTGTGGGGTCGGCGTTTGCAATATGACGCGCCTTGGCGTCGCCACCTGCACACCGCTTGGTCCCGCTGCTTCTTCCATCTCAACCGAGATGGCCGCAGGTTGTTCCCCCCCCACAAAAAAAACTCTTCTTCTTCCTCCGGCTCCTCCTCCTCCTCCTCCTCCTCCTCCTGGTGATATACAGCAGCGGGAGTCTGCAGTGCTCCTCTTCTTCTTCATCCTCCTGCGATGTAGGAGACGGTTCAGTGGCAGTGGACTGCACTGACTCGATGACCAGTTTGACCTTTAATTTGATAAACAACGATTAACTATTCAATTCATTGCATTAAAATTTTTCACGAACTCAAAACATTGCAATGCTTTTCATTACCCCATATGCACAAGTGATCACAAGGTTTAACATGACCTAACATGACCTCATTCGAAGATCTATAGTACATCACAATTATATATCAGGTTATATTATAATTGCATAATATTAGATTATAATTGCATAACATTACATAACATCAAATTACATTTTAATTGCATAACATTACGTGCGTAACTACGATATTTTCAGTATTTACTAATGATTCACACATTGAACAATGCACATTTCTCATTACTCACATATCTCAAAGGTGGGTTCGGCCACACCACGGGATGTGACCGAACGGCTTTCTGGCTCCACCAAGGCCACCGCGAGCTCCTCGTAAGCACTTAAACTGTGTATCATGGCAAAGCCCCCGCCCATCCTGCGTTGCTCACGATTATTGATCGCGATCTTCTTCTGTAAATAATACGATAACATTGCACGGCATAAGCAAATGGATCCGGCAATTTAAGACGTTGAAGACATTTAAGACTGACAGATTTAAATGTTCTATTACAAATTAGCATTACATTGCATATTTCACACTACAACATTTAACTTTATGCTGGGTTGCAGAAGTTTATTCATAATTTAGTTATGTTTAAATGTAACCAAATAACATTGCAGATTCTAGTTACTATTTAGATCATTAAATAATACATAAATATAAATTTCAACTTACTCTCGCAGCTGCCAGTAGGCTGTTCCACCATTTGCAGCACTGGTCCGGTGTGCGCATTTCATTAGAGGCCAACGTGACCACGTCGGCAATGTTGGACCAAATCCTCCGACATGCACGGGGTGGAGGTTTCTCATGCCCACCCCGTGTCAGATTCTCCCACCTGGTGCTGACAGCATTCACGAGGGCCTCATTGGCCTTCTCGCTGAAGGGCTTGGCCCTACATCTCTCAACTGATGCTGCCATGTCGATTAATATCAGATAAATCAGACCACAAAATGCTTTCTCTTCTCTCTCTCTCTCTCCCCAAGCCTCACAGAGCTTCTGAGCATGTGTGATGACCCCTGACCTCCCAAAACGCGGGAAGGAGAATCAACCTGAAAAAAATAATCAAGCTACACATGCGCAGTATAGCATTGCTAGGGAAGCTTTTTTTTTCATTCACTTCCATTTGCTTTGGGCGATCGTGAGATCACCGAGAAATCACATCGCCCATTTGACAATGCTGGGGTAAGGCCGAGTGGAAAATTGCTAAAAAAAAAAAATGGGCCTTGTGCCGGCGATCAGCACGGGCGATACGTCCTAGATCGGTGCAACAAGGTCCATTTTTTTGGGCCTTAGCCACCAAGTGGAAAGTCTTGCCCTAAGAATATTAGAAATACTATAAATAAAAAAGAAGGAAGGAATTGCATTTATTTAGCACCTTTCACAACCTTAGGATATCCAAAACTGCTTTACAGCCAATTAAGTACTTTTGAAATGTAATCACTGTTGTAATGTACAAATTACAGTAGCCAATTTGTGCACAGCAAGGTCCCACAAGGTCCCACAAACAGCAACGTGATAATGCCCAGAAAATCTGTTTTAGTGAAATTGGTTTGGAGATAAATATTGGCCAGGCACCCAAGGCAAACTCCTAGTGCCATGGGATCTTTCACTTCCACCTGAGAGGACAGACGGGGCCTCAGTTTAATGTCTCATCCCAAAAGCAACACCTCCGTCAGTGCAGCACTCCAGTCCAGATCCAAGGTCGTCCCATCCTCTGTCATTGAATTAAGGTATGCAAACAATGCTTGCATCTGCATACACTTGGAGGTCAAACCCCAAGCCATTGTCAACACCTTCACCGAGGCATAAGAGAGCATGGGCCTTACACTAAACATCCGTAAGACAGAGGTCCTCTACCAACCTGCCCCCACCACACAGTACTGCCCCCTCATTATCAAAATCCATGACGAGGCCTTGGACAAATTGGACCATTTTCCATACCTCGGGAGCCTACTGTCAACAAGGGCAGACATCGATGACGAAGTCCTACACTGCCTTCAGTGTGCCAGTGCAGCCTTCAGCCACCTGAGGAAGAGAGTGTTTGAAGACCAGGACCTCAAATCCGGTGCCAAATTCATGGTCTACAGAGCAGTGGTGATACCCGCGCTCCTATATGTTTCAGAGACATGGACTATGTACAGCAGGCACCTCAAAGTACTGGAGAAGTACCACCAACACTGCTTCTGCAAGATCCTGCAAATCCATTGGCAGGATAGGCGCCGACATCAGTGTTCTCGCTCAGGCCAACATCCCCAGCTTCGAGGCATTGACCACGCTCGATCAGCTCTGATGGACGGGCCACATCGTCTGCATGCCCGATACTAAACTCCCAAAACAAGTGCTCGACTCAGAGCTCCGACACGGCAAGCGAGCCCCAGGTGGGCAGAGGAAACGCTTCAAGGACACCCTCAAAGCCTGCTTAAAGAAGTGCAACATCTCCACCGACACCTGGGAATCCCTGGCCCAAGACCGCTCAAAGTGGAGGAGAAGCATCCGGGAAGACGCTGAACACCTCGTGTCTCTTCACCGGGAGCACACGATAGCCAAGCGCAAAGAGCGGAAGGAGAGCACGACAACCCTAGCACCACACCCACCCGTCCCTTCAATCACCGTCTGCCCCACCCATGACAGAGACTGTAGGTCCCGCATTCATCTCATCAGTCACCTGAGAACTAATTTTAATGTGGAAGCAAGTCATCCTCAACTCCGGGGGATTGCTGAAGAAGAGAAGACCCTCTCAGTACTGCACTGGAGTGTCAGCCTAGATTATGTGCTGAAATCTCAGTCAGGCCTTGAACCCACAATCTTCTGACCCACAGACAAGACTGTCACCACTGAGCCAAGGGTACTTACACCTACTGTAATTGCGAGAGTAACAAATGGACTAAGATCAAAGAGAACAAGGCACCTTAGCTGGAAGAGCCACACATGAGGATACTTTGGGATGTAGTTAGTTAAATCAAACATCTCCTGGTATCTTTGTTTATAAGAGATTCATTCATTAGTGCCCAAAGATTGGAGAAGGACAAATGGAACAACAATTTATAAAAAGGCCGTCAAGAGAATCCTGGGAACTATAGGCCAGTTATTTCACATTTCCAGTAATTAAAATAAAATAAAAGTGTAACTTGAAGGAAGAAAACGCAACGCATCTTTCGACAGATTGAATAATAAGAGAGTATTTGCCTGGCTTTAGGAGAAAAAGGTCATGTTTGACAAATCTAATGAACACCTTGAAAGGGATAACTGATCTTGTGGCTAAGGGAGACTTCAGAGGATTTAATCAGCAGGAATGAAAACCATCAGTCAAAAAGTTCAAAAATTTCAAATCCAAAGTTAGCAAGTTGGCAACAGCTACCAATGAAAAACTCAGGGTAAGGGGAGCCAACCTAATTGCTCAAAATATCGTTGAAAATTCTTTTGGCTGGTAATTGTGCTTGCCACGAAACAACTTACGTCATGTATGCGTCATGAACATAGAAAACTTTCCCGAGGGGTAATCAGAAAAAAAAACAGATGTGGTGTCAAAGTGGGAGATAGTATAAGAGGTCAAAGTGGTGAGTTTTAAGGAGGGTCTTAAGGGAGTAGAGGGAGACGGTGGGGTTCAAGAAGAGAATTGATGAGTATGGGCTTAAGTAGTGTAATGTTTGCACCTGTGAATATGCTTACAGATTTGTGGGGCTGAAGCCATGGCGTACCATCTTGCTGTCCGGAGGAGGCGGGGGTCCCCGATGGAGTGCACTCTACATGGGAGTCCTCCCACTATTCATCGGGGACTTGGCCTGGAGGGTGGTGCACGGAGCAGTCCCGTGCAACAAATTTTTAAGTCAGTTCACGGGCTCCCAGGCCGCCTGCAATTTCTGCGGTCTGGAGGAGTCCGTGTTCCATGTTTTTATTGAGTGCACGAGGTTGCAACCCCTGTTCCATTATTTAAAGGGGCTGCTCCTCAAATTCTGGCTGCACTTCAGCCCCACACTCCTGATCTTTGGGCACCCTGTGCGGAGGGGAGCGGGTAGGTCCGAGGACCTCCTCGTAGGACTGCTCCTGGGCACGGCCAAGGGTGCCATCAGCCGGTCCAGGCAGCGGGTGGTCGAAGGGGTCATTCAGCCCGACTGCCTGCTTCTCTTCTGTGCTTACATCCGGGCCAGGGTGTCCTTGGAGATAGAGCACGCTGTGTCCACCGGTACGCTCGCGGCCTTCCGCGAGAGGTGGGCGCCGGAGGGGCTGGAGTGCATTGTTACCCCCGGCAACCAAATTTTAATTTGAATTTATATGGTTTAAAGTTTAATTTGTTTTAATTGCCGAGTTTTAGTGTCCCCCTCCCCTTTTATAGGGGGCACTTGTAAAGTATACGATTTTAATGCCCAAAAAAAAACACAAAAAAATTTTACAAAAATACAAAAAAAACAAAAAAGAGCATTGGAAAATGTTTGGAGTGGCCCCCCAAGGGGTACTTGATTTAAATGTTTTATTTTGTCTCCTCTAAAAGAGTTGTAGGGCTGAAGTTACTGTCCAAAGTTTAATTTGTTTAATGTGTCAGTTTTAGTGCCCCGCTTTAATCAGGGGGCACTTGATTTACAGATCAACTTAAAATAGTTCACAAGACTCAGTAAAACCCCAGTCAGTTGGGTCTAGGTCATCCACGATGAGGCATACAGTTGTGAGCCTAGTGGATAAACTGGTAATGTGTAGTGTGATTGTTCAACCTTTGTTAATAAATGAACTAGTTCTCAATAGCAATGTGTTGCTGGGAATTCTTAAGCTAAGATCCCATGAAGCAAGTACATTACAGGTAGCTAAGGGCATGCCCGCTATTGGCAGGTTGATGGGGGGGGGGGCGGGGGATGCTGACGTGGCCAGAGTTGGAGTAACAGAAAGTTGAGGGAGACGTTGTAGGGCTGGAGGAGGTTGCAGAGACAGAAAGGAGCAAAACCATGGAGGGATATAAACAGGAGGATGAGAATTTTCAATTTGAGACACTAGGGGACCAGTCAATGAAACGAGGAGTGATGGGAGAGCAGGAGTTGGTGCGGATTAGGACACAGAGAGCATGGTTTTGGAGGGTGAGGTTTCTGGAGTGTGGAGAATGGGATGCTGGCAAAGAGTGCATTGGAATAGACAAATGTGGATGTGACAACAACAACTGGAACTTACACAGTGCCTTTGACATGGTAAATCGCCCCAAATTGTAATCAGAGAAAAATTGGCACCAAGCCAAAGAAAGAAACATTAAGGCAGGTGACCGAAAGTTTGGTCAAAGAGGTAGGTTTTAAGGAGATTCTTATGAGAGAAAAGAGAGAGGTGGAGATGTTTGGGGAGGGATTTCCAGAGCTTTGGGCCTAGACAGCAAAGGCACGGCCGCTAATGGTGAGGTGAAGGAACTAGGGATGCAAAACAGGCCACAGTGTCGGAAACGCAGAGTTCTCAGAGGGTGGTACGGCTGGAGGAGGTTATTTCATTACAACAGTGACCACACTTCAAATGGTCTTCGTTGGCTGTAAGGCGCTTTGGGAGGTCCTGAGGTTGTGAAAGGCACTATATAAATGCAAGTATTTCTTTCTAAAGGTAGGGAGGGGTGTGCCATGGAGGGATTTGAACAGGATGATGATTCCCACCCCTTCCCAAGGGTATTCACTCTTTCTGGGGTCCAGTTCCACATTGCAGCTGCTTGTGAAGGTGGCTGTTCTGTGTGTATGTGTGTGAGTTTAGAGGGGTCAGCGGGGTTGACCGTGAGAGGGGTGGGAGAGCGGAGCTAATTTCTGTCCTCACTCAATGACCACACATGCACAGATTTAGTACCAAAGGTCGCTGCATCGTGATCAGTAGCTGAAACCATGGTCTGGAATTTGCTAGGAGCAGCTCCACAACCCGTCCATGTGTAACGCGACGTTCCGCCGCACTTCCACCGAAGCCACTCCCAGGAAATTCCTGGCCCACGTCTGACCTTCCCCTCTCTAGACCAGGGCCCACGAACACTAGTTGTGAGCAGCCTTTATTGCAAGGGAGTTGGAGTACAAGGAAGTCTTACTACAATTATATCATCATCATAGGCAGTCCCTTGGAATTGAAGAAGACTTGTTGCCACTCTTAAAATGAGTCCTTAGGTGGCTGAACAGTCCAATACATGAACCACAGTCCCTGTCACAGGTGGGACAGATAGTCGTTGAGGGAAGGGGTGGGTGGGACTGGTTTGCCGCTCGCTCTTTCCGCTTGATTTCTGCATGCTCCCGGCGATGAGACTCGAGGTGCTCAGCGCCCTCCCGGATGCACTTCCTCCACTTAGGGCAGTTTTTGGCCAGGGTCTCCCAGGTGTCAGTGGGATGTTGTACTTTATCAGGGAGGCTTTGAGGGTGTCCTTATAACGTTTCCTCTGCCCACCTTTGACTCGTTTGCCGTGAAGGAGTTCTGAGTAGAGCGCTTGCTTTGAGAGTCTCGTGTCTGGCATGCGGACAATGTGGCCTGCCCAGCGGAGCTGATCAAGTGTGGTCAGTGCTTCAATGCTGGGGATGTTGGCCTGGTCGAGGACACTGATGTTGGTGCGTCTGTCCTCCCAGGGGATTTGCAGGATCTTGCGGAGACATTGTTGGTGGTATTGCTCCAGCGACTTGAGGTGTCTACTGTACATGGTCCATGTCTCTGAGCCATACAGGAGGGCGAGTATTACTACAGCCCTGTAGACTATGAGCTTGGTGGCAGATTTGAGGGCCTGGTCTTTGAACACTTTTTTCCTCAGGAAAAGGAAGTCTTACTACAATTATATAGGGCCCTGGTGAGACCACATCTGGAATACTGCATGCAGTTTTGGTCTCCTTACCTGAGAGAAGGATATACTTGCCTTAGAGGCAGTGCAACAAAGGTTCAGTACATTGATCCCTGGGATAACACGGT
This sequence comes from Pristiophorus japonicus, assembly GCF_044704955.1. Taxonomy (NCBI): domain Eukaryota; kingdom Metazoa; phylum Chordata; class Chondrichthyes; family Pristiophoridae; genus Pristiophorus; species Pristiophorus japonicus. The sequence goes on from NC_091985.1 coordinate 155,766,868, forward strand.
TGTCCTATGAGGAGAGATTGAGTAGATTGGGCCTATACTCTCTGGAGTTCAGAAGACTGATTGAAACATACAAGATTCTGAGGGGGATTGACAGAGTAGATGCTGAGAGGATGTTTCCCCTGGCTGGACTGTCTAGAACTAAGGAGCATAGTCTCAGGATAAGGGGTCGGCCATTTAGGACTGAGACGAGGAGGAATTTCTTCATTCAGAGGGTGGTGAATTTTTGGAATTCTCTGCCCCAGAGGGCTGTGGATGCTGAGCATAGTCAAGGCTCTAAGGGGAATCGAGGGATATGGAGATCACACAGGAAAGTGGAGTTGAGGACAAAGATCAGCCATGATCTTACTGAATGGTGGAACAGGCACCCGAGGGCGTTTGGCTTGCTCTTGCTGCTAATTCTTACGTTCTTATCTCAGCACTGACCTTGGGATCTTCCTAGTCGTCTTTTTAATCCAACAGATTTGAACCCTGTGACCAATGAAAATCCTCGTCAGCCATTGATATACATGCCTCTTCTGTCTGTGAAAATGCTATTAGAATCATAGAATGATACAGCACAGAAGGAGATAATTTGCCCCATCGTACCTGTGCTGACTGTTTGAAAGAGCTTTCCAATTCGTCTCACTCCCCTGCCTTTTCTCCTATTCCTGCAATTTTTTCCATATCAAGTCTTTATTCAATTTCTTTTGGAAAGTTATTATTGAATCTGCTTCCACCACCCTTTCAGGCAGCACATTCCAGATCACAACAACTCGTTACATTAAAAAAAGTCTTCTCATCTTCCCACTGGTTCTTTTGCTACTCCCATAGAGGGAGTGCAACGAAGGTTCACCAGACTGATTCCTGGGATGGGGGGATTGTCCTATGAGGAGAGATTGAGCAGACTAGGCCAATATTCTCTCGAGTTTAGAAGAATGAGAGGTGATCTCATTGAAACATACAAAATTCTTACAGGGCTTGACAGGGTAGATGCAGGGAGGAGGTTTCCCCTGGCTGGGGAGTCTAGAACCAGGGGTCACAGTCTCAGAATAAGGGGTCGGCCATTTAGGACTGAGTTGGGGAGAAACATCTTCACTCAGAGAGTGGTGGATCATCGGAATTCTCTACCCCAGAGGGCTGTGGAGGCTCAGTCTTTTAGTATATTCAAGACAGAGATCGATAGATTTTTGGATAGTTAGGGAATGGAAGGAAGACACAATTAACCTCCCGGAAATTCTAGGGGACCGAGGGTCTAGTGAGAAGGAGGAATTGAAGGAAATCCTTATTAGGCGGGAAATTGTGTTAGGGAAATTGATGGGATTGAAGGCCAATAAATCCCCCGGGCCTGATAGTCTGCATCCCAGAGTATTTAAGGAAGTGGCCCTAGAAATAGTGGATGCATTGGTGGTCATTTTCCAACAATCTATTGACTCTGGATCAGTTCCTATGGACTGGAGGGTAGCTAATGTAATAACACTTTTTAAAAAAGGAGGTAGAGAGAAAACGGGTAAATAGAGACCAGTTAGCCTGACATCAGTAGTGGGGAAAATGTTGGAATCAATTATTAAAGATAAAATAGCAGCGCATTTGGAAAGCAGTGACAGGATCGGTCCAAGTCAGCATGGATTTATAAAGGGAAATTATGCTTGGAAAATCTTCTGGAATTTTTTGAAGATGTAACTAGTAGAGTGGACAAGGGAGAACCAGTGGATGTGGTGTATTTGGACTTTCAAAAGACTTTTGACAAGGTTCCACACAAGAGATTGGTGTGCAAAATTAAAGCACATGGTATTGGGGGTAATGTACTGACATGGATAGAGAACTGGTTGGCAGACAGGAAGCAGAGAGTCGAGATAAATGGATCCTTTTCTGAATGGTAGGCAGTGACTAGTGGGGTGCCGCAGGGCTCAGTGCTGGGACCCCAGCTATTTACAATATACATTAATGATTTAGATGAAGGAATTGAGTGTAATATCTCCAAGTTTGTAGATGACACTCAGCTGGGTGGCGGTGTGAGCTGTGAGGAGGACGCTAAGAGGCTACAGGGTGACTTGGACAGGTTAGGTGAGTGGGCAAATGCATGGCAGATGCAGTATAATGTGGATAAATGTGAGGTTATCCACTTTGGGGGCAAAAACACAAAGGCAGAATATTATCTGAATGGCAGCAGATTAGGAAAAGGGGAGGTGCAATGACACCTGGGTGTCATGGTACATCAGTCATTGAAAGTTGGCATGTAGGTACAGCAGGCGGTGAAGAAGGCAAATGGTATGTTGGCCTTCATAGCTAGGGGATTTGAGTACAGGGGCAGGAAGGTGTTGCTACAGTTGTACAGGGCCTTGGTGAGGTCACACCTGGAGTATTGTGTACAGTTTTGGTCTCCTAACTTGAGGAAGGACATTCTTGCTATTGAGGAAGTGCAGCGAAGGTTCACCAGACTGATTCCCGGGATGGCAGGACTGACATATGAGGAGAGACTGGAGTTTAAAAGGATGAGAGGTGATCTCATAGAAACATATAAAATTCTGACGGGGCTGGACAGGTGGATGCAGGAAGAATGTTCCCGATGTTGGGGAAGTCCAGAACCAGGGGTCACAGTCTAAGGATAAGGGGTAAGCCAGTTAGGACTGAGATGAGGAGAAAATTCTTCACTCAGAGAGTTGTTAACCTGTGGAATTCCCTACCCCAGAGAGTTGTTGAGGCCAGTTCATTGGATATATTCAAAAGGGAGTTAGATGTGGCCCTTACAGCTCAGGGGATCAAGGGGTATGGAGAGAAAGCAGGAAAGGGGTACTGAGGTGAATGATCAGCCATGATCTTATTGAATGGTGGTGCAGGCTCGAAGGGCCGAATGGCCTACTCCTGCACCTACTTACTATGTTTCTATGTTTTTATGAATCAAAGGATATGGGGATAGTGCACGAAAGTGGAGTTGAGGTAAAAGATCAGCCATAATCTCATTGAATGGCGGAGCAGGCTCGAGGGACCGAATGGTCGACTCCTGCGCCTAATTATTATGTTCTTATTAAAACTGTGCTCTCTGGTTAGCAACCCCCACGCCAATGGAAAGAGTTTCTCCCTATTTCCTCTATGGAAACCCCTCATGATTTTGAATCTATTAAATCTCCCCTAAACCTTCTCTACTCAAAGGAGACTAATTCCAGCTTCTGCAGTCTTGCCACATAACTCAAATCCCTCATCCTGGGCTTTTCTGCAAATTGCTGCCAGTGAAAGGGATAGGTAGGCTCACCGGCAAATTTAGAACCACAGAATGCTACATATAATTCGGTTATACCCAGAACAAATCATAGAAAGAGCAATCTCGTTGCATGTTTATTTGATTTTGGTACCGAACTTGCTCCTACAGTCCTCAGTGTGATGAGACACTTTAGCTTGCCTTGACTAATCGGATCTGATCTGCCAAAAAAGCATTTATATGCCGCCTTTTACCACCTCAGGACGTCCCAAAGTATTTTACAGCCAACAAAGTACTTTTGGGAGTGTAGTCACTGTTGTAATTCTGGTAACGCAGCAGCCAACTTGCGCACAACAAGCTACCACAAACAGCAATGTGACAATGACCAGATAATCTGCGTTTTAGTGATGTTGATTGAGGGATAAATATTGGCCAGGGCACCGGGGATAACTCCCCTGCTCTTCTTCAAAATAGTGCCATGGGATCTTTTACGGTTACCTGTGAGAGCAGACGGGGCCTCGGTTTAACATCTCATCCAAAAGACGGAAGAAGGAATCTTCGGAACAGGGAAAGACCTTGATGCCCAACAAGCCAACTCCACTTTTGATGGATAAAACCCACCTGCCCCCCACATCTCTCAAGCTCGGCTCTCTCCAGAAATGCATCAGATTTTCTCATTTGCATTGTCCGTTTGAATGATCATCTCTGATAACTTATTGCAGAACTTGGCTGCCCCTCAGATGAACAAGTTCCACCTGACTTCTGATCTCTGCAACCTCCCCTCCTCATTGTGTTAGCCTGTGGCTCAGTGGGCAGCACACTCACCTTTGGGCCAGAAGGTTGTAGGTTCAAGTCCCACTCCAGAGACTTCAGCACAACAATATAGGTTGACACTCCAATGCAGTGCTGAGGGAGTGCTGCACTGTCGGTGGTGCTGTCTGTTAAGTCCTGACTCTGATGCACTGACTTATATGAGACACATGCTGAAGTCAAGGTCACTCAGGACCTGCACCTTTAATTCCAGCTCTCCAGTGCTGCACTTGCCTGAGACCTCCCTTTACATACCTCAGTGGGACAGGTTGGAGTGTCTCCTGCAAGTGCACCCCTGGTGGTAAGGTATGCTTATTGTTACAGGTCATATCCAGTTACAGTCATGTATAGCATGGTAAGATACAGTAATGTGAGATACATGACATCACCCTCCCCCAAGGTCTTATTGCCTTTATAGATTCAGTCTCTCAGGTGGTCCGTGCTCTCGCGCGGAGCGTCTTAGTTGTTTGCCTTGGTGCCTGTGTTTCGTTCGATGTGATTGCTGGTATCTCGCCTGAGCTGTCTGTTGAGACTGCCCTTTCCTCAGGTTGTTCCACCTGTCTGTCCACCAGGTGTGGTGTGAGTTCCACATTGTAGTCTGCCTCTGGTTCTTCAGTGTTATCAGTGAATCTACTTTTTACTTGATCTACATGCCTCCGGCAAGTTTGGCCATTGTCCACTTGTACAACCAGTAGCCTGTTTTCCTCTTTGTCTGTTACTGTCCATGCAAGCCATTTGGGACCCCAGCCATAGTTTAGCACAAATACTTTGTCCCCTATCTCATTCCACCTCCCCCTCGAATTTCGGTCATGGTACTCAGTTAGCTTAGCCTCAACAATTTCATGCATGTCTGGGAGGATTAATGAGAGCCTGGTCTTTAAGGTTCGTTTCATCAATAGTTGCGCGGGGGGAACCCCAGTCAACGAATGCGGACGAGACCTGTATGCCAGCAGCAGTCGCGACAGGCAGCTCTGCAGCGTGGGACCTTGGATTCTGAGCATGCCATGTTTAATGATCTGCACTGCTCACTCCACCTGGCCATTGGAGGCCGGCTTGAAAGGTGCCGTCTTAACGTGATTTATACCGTGAAATTCTGCGCTGGTGAAGCACGGACCATTATCACTGACCAATATGTCAGGAATGTTGTGCATTGCAAATATGGTTCTAAGGATCTCCACAGTGTTGGAGGTGGTGCTCGAGTTTGAAATGGTGCACTCGATCCATTTTGAAAATGCATCAACGACTACGAGGAACATTTTGCCCATGAATGGGCCCGCATAGTCTACATGTACCCGCAACCACGGTTTGGTGGGTCAGGGCCAGGGGCTTAGGGGGGCCTCCCTGGGTGCATTACTGAGTTGGGCACAAATGGTGCACCAATGGACGCAGAGCTCCAAGTCCACGTCAATGCCAGGCCACCAGACATGAGATCTGGCTATGGACTTCATAAGGACAATCCCCGGGTGCTCGCGATGGAGCTCCCGGACAAATGCCTCCCTGCCTCGTAAGGGCATAACTACTTGGCTGCCCTACATCAGCTGGTCTGCCTGTATTGAGAGTTCATGCAGACGCCTATGGAAGGGTTTGACCTCCTTGGGGCAGGCCTCTGCCCAGTCCTGGTTAAAACACATCTTTTTACTAGAGATAACATGGGGTCGCTGGTCGTCCAGGCTCTGATTTGGCGAGCCGTCATGGGCGAACCTGTGGATTCAAAGGCATTGATTGCCATGACCATCTCACAGTCCTGTTTGTCAGACCCTTCCGTGGTCGCCAGGGGAAGCCTGCTAAGCGCGTCAGTACAGTTGTCTGTGCCTGGTCTGTACCTTATCATGTAGTCGTAAGCCGCCAGCATGAGTGCCCACTGCTGAAAAAGCGCCGAGGTGTTGGCGTTGATTGTCTTGCTCTTGGATAGCAGGGACGTGAGCGGTTTGTGGTCGGTTTCAAATGCAAACTTGGCCCCGAAAAGGTATTGGTGCATCTTTTTGACACCATACATGCACGCAAGCGGCTCCTTCTCAACCATACCGTACCTGCGCTCCGCCCGGGAAAGTGACCTGGAGGCATAAGTAATTTACTCGCATCATTGATGTGCTGTAAAACGCACCCGACCCCGTACGCTGACGCATCACACGAAAGGACTAACTTTTTACCTGGGTCAAAAAAGGCTAAAACACTGTCAGAACATAGAAGGTTGCGTGCCTTATTGAATGCGCGTTCTTGGGCGTCCCCCCAAAACCAATCGCACCCCTTTCTGAGTAGCACGTGGAGAAGCTCCAGCAGCGTGCTCAAGTTCTGCATAAAGTTTCCAAAGTAATTGAGTAGCCCGAGATAGGCGTGCAGTTCCGAAACATTCCGGGGCCTGGGTGCCAGGCGAATCGCTTCGGTTTTGGATTCGGTTGGGTGGATTCCATCAGCGGCAATCCTTCTGCTCAAAAATCCAACCTCGGGTGCGAGAAACAGACACTTGGATTTCTTAACCTTTAGGCCTACCCGATCCAATCGACTTAGTACTTCCTCAAGATTGCGGAGATGAGAGTCGGTGTCCCTGCTCGTGATGAGTATGTTGTCTTGAAACACAACCGTACCCGGGATAGATTTGAGCAGACTCTCCATGTAGCAGCTGCTGACCTGATGCCGAATGGGCATCGATTGTACATTAAAAGGCCTCGATGTGTGTTGATTGTGGTGAGTAGCTTAGACTCTTTGGTCAGTTCTTGCGTCATATACGCAGAAGTGAGGTCAAGTTTCGAGAAAAGCTTTCCTCCAGCCAACTTGGCAAATAGGTCCTCCACTCTGGGCAGTGGGTATTGGTCCTGTAGGAAGACTCTGTTTATGGTAGACTTGTAATCCCCACAGATTCACACGGATCCATCAGGCTTCATGACGGGGACGATGGGGCTTGCCCAGTCGCTGAATTCCACGGGAGAAACCATGCCTTCCCGCAGAAGCCGGTCCAGTTCGATTTCAATCTTTTCCCTCATCACATAAGGCACAGTTCTAGCCTTGTGATGGACCAGTCTGGCATTCTGTGTGATGTAGATTCTAACTTTAGCCCCTTTGAAGGTGCCCACACCTGGCTGAAAGAGATGTTCAAAACAGCTTAGAACTGTTGAGCAGGAGGTCCGTTCCTCTGACGACATGGCGTGAACATCATCCCATTTCCAATTAAGTTCTGCTAGCCAGCTTCTCCCCAACAGGGCTGGGTGATCCTCGGGGACAATCCACAGGGAAAGTTGGTTCACCGTCCCTTTGTGTGTGACTGAGAGCATGGCGTTGCCAAGGACTGGGACGATTTCTTTGGTATAGGTCCTTAGTTTGGTGTCGATCTTTGTGAGTTTTGGTCTGTTGCTTTTGTGCGGCCACAGCTGTTCAAATTGTTGAACGCTCATGAGGGATTGACTGGCGCCCGTGTCCAGTTCCATGTTGACGGGTATCCCGTTGAGCAGAACCCTTATCATAATTGGAGGCGTCTTGGTGTAAGAACAGTGGACATTGATCGTGTTAACCCGTTGTACCTCGGCGTCCCGTGCACTGTTCCAACCGTCTTCTGGTCCGCTTTCACACCCTTCCGATTCGTATACCAGCCAAGCTGCTGTTTTTCTGCACATGCGAGCCAGGTGCCCTGTGTAGTTGTAGTTTCTGCAAACGGCATGCTGAAATCGACACACCCTGGTTGAGTGCCTTCCCCCACATCTCCAACACAGACCGTTTCCATTGCTTCCGAAGGATGAGCTGCGTCTGGCTGATCTCCCTTGAGCTTCTCTCAATCTGTTGTTGATTGCTCGCATTGTGGGTTGATGAGGTGTGATCGGCCGTTCATGTGGCCCTTGATTTTGATGGCTTCTGGTTCCACTGTCTGTTGTTGAAGGCCTGCTCTCCTGCCTTTGTCTGTGTGGGGGTAGCAGTTTGTTTCACAATGTGAACCCCTTGTTCCGATGCCTCGTTGGTTGTCGTACCCGAAGTATAGATCAGCCTCGTTTCTTCTTCGCCTGCCAAGAACATTTGTGCGACCAGTGCTGCTGCCTCTGGAGTCAAGTTCTTAGTCTCTATAAGCTTTCAGAATATGCCTGCGTGGTCTATTCCTTCAATAAAAAAAGTCTCTCAGTACTTCCTTCCTTAGTTCATTGGAGAATTCACATGAACTAGCCAGCCTCCGAAGTTCCGCCACAAAGTCGGGTATGCTTTGGCTCACACAGCGTCTGTAGTTGTAGAACCTGTGTCTGGCCATGTGTAGGCTGCTCGCTGGCTTTAGGTGGTCTCTTACCAGTGTGCTCAACTCCTCAAATGATTTGCTTGCTGGTTTCTCGGGTGCCAGCAGGTCTTTCATTAAAGCGGATGTTTTCGAGCCACAGCTGGTCAAGAGATGGGCTCTTCTCTTGTCTGCCTTATCGTCGCCCAGCCAGTCTTTGGTCACAAAGCTTTGCTGGAGCCTTTCTATAAAGTCATCCCAATTGTCTCCAGCATTGTATTTCTCATCTGAGCTGTTGGTAGCCATTCTGTGGATTCTGTGATTCCGTAACTCGTCGCCACTGTTAAGTCCTGACTCTAATGTACTGACTTATACGAGACACATGCTGAAGTCAAGGTCACTCAGGACCTGCACCTTTAATTCCAGCTCTCCAGTGCTGCACTTGTCTGAGACCTCCCTTTATATACCTCAGTGGGACAGGTTGGAGTGTCTCCTGCAAGTGCACCCCTGGTGGTAAGGTATGCTTATTGTTACAGGTCATATCCAGTTACAGTCATGTATAGCATGGTAAGATACAGTTATATACAGTAATGTGAGATACATGACACCGTCTTTTGGATGAGACGTTAAACCGAGGCCCCGCCTGCTCTCCCAGGTGGACGTAAAAGATCCCATGGCACTATTTCAAAGAAGAGCAGGGGAGTTATTCCTGGTGCCCTGTCCAATATTTATCCCTCAATCAACATAACAAAAAACAGATTATCTGGTCATTATCACATTGCTGTTTGTGGGAGCTTGCTGCGCACAAGTTGGCTGCGTTTCCCACATTGATCATCATAGGCAGTCCCTCGGAATCGAGGAAGACTTGCTTCCACACCTGAAGTGAGTTCTTTGGTGGCTGAACAGTCCAATATGAGAGCCACAGACTCTGTCACAGGTGGGACAGATAGTCGTTGAGGAAAGGGGTGGGTGGGACTGGTTTGCCGCACGCTCTTTCTGCTGCCTGCACTTGATTTCTGCATGCTCTCGGCGATGAGACTCGAGGTGCTCAGCGCCCTCCCAGATGCACTTCCTCCACTTCGGGTGGTCTTTGGCCAGGGACTCCCAGGTGTCAGTGGGGATGTCGCACTTTATCAGGGAGGCTTTGAGGGTGTCCTAGTAAAGTTTCCGCTGCCAACCTTTGGCTTATTTGCCGTGCAGGTGCTCCGCGAAGCACACTTGCTTTGAGAGTATCGTGTCTGGCATGCGGACTATGTGGCTTGCCTAGCGGAGCTGATCGAGTGTGGTCAGTGCTTCAATGCTGGGGATGTTAGCCTGGATGAGGACTCTAACGTTGGTGCACCTGTCCTCCCAGGGGATTTGTAGGATTTTGCGGAGACATCATTGGTGATATTTCCCCAGTGACTTGAGGTGTCTACTGTACATGGTCCATATCTCTGAGCCACACAGCAGGGCAGGTATTACTACAGTTTTGATGGCAGTTTTGAGGGCCTGATTTTCAAACACTCTTTTTCTCAGGCGGCCGAAGGATGCACTAGCACACTGGAGACGGTGTTGGATCTTGTCGTCGATGCCTGCTCTTGTTGATAGGAGGCTCCTGAGAAATGCCAAGTGGTCCACGGTGTCCAGGGCCGCGCCGTGGATCTTGATGATTGGGGGGCAGTGCTGTACGGCAGTGACAGGCTGGTGGAGGACCTTTGTCTTACGGATGTTTAGTGTAAGGCCCATGCTTTTGTATGCCTCAGTAAATACGTCGACTATGTCCTGGAGTTCAGCCTCTGTATGTGCGCAGACGCAGGCTGTCCACATACTGCAGCTTGACGACAGAGGTTGGAGTGGTCTTGGACCTGGCCTGGAGACGGTGCAAGTTGAATAGCTTCTCACTGGTTCTGTAGTTTAGTTCCACTCCAGCGGGGAGCTTGTTGACTGTGAGGTGGAGCATGGTAGCGAGGAAGATTGAGAAGAGGGTTGGGGCGATGACACAGCCCTGTTTGATCCCGGTCCAGACGTGGATTGGGTCTGTAATGGATCCACTGGTAAGGATCACGGCCTGCCTGTCGTCGTGGAGCAGGCGGAGGATGGTGACGTACTTTTCGGGGCATCCGAAACGGAGGAGGATGCTCCATAGACCCTCGCGGTTGACAGTGTCAAAGGCCTTTGTAAGGTCGAAGAAGGCCATGTGTTATGTATGTAAACCTGTAATTACCGTGTCTAACCACCAGAGGGCTTATCCCCTGGAATCCCAAGGGATCCCACAATCCCTTGAGAGCACCTGTATATAAGGAGGCCTCACAGGATGGAGAGGCACTCTGAGATCTGTAATAAAGGACTACGGTCACACTTACTTTGAGCTTGCAGTATCTAGTCTGACTCTTTATCCAAGACATACCACCATGTATAAGGGTTGGCGCTGTTCCCTGCATTTTTCCTGCAGCTGTCGCGTTGCAAAAATCATATCCGTTGTGCCCCGTACGGGACAAAATCCGCACTGTGACTCCGGGAGGAGCTCCTCAGCCACAGGGAGAAGACGGTTGAGGAGGACTCTAGCGACAACTTTCCCAGTGGTTGATAGCAGAGAGATTCCTCTGTAGTTGCCGCAGTCGGACTTGTCCCCTTTTTTAAAGATGGTGACGATCACTGCATCTCTGAGATCTCCCGGCATGCTCTCCTCCCTCCAGGTGAGAGACATGAGGTCGTGTATTTGCGCCAGCAGTGCCTCTCTGCCATACTTCAGTGCCTCAGCAGAGATTCCATCCGCACCCATAGCCTTGTTATTTTTAAGCTGTCTCATGTCTTTTTCTACCTCGTGCAGTGTTGGGGTCTCACTGAGATGGTGGCGGGTCGCATGCTGCGGGATGGAGTCGAGAACACTCGAGTCAAAGGCAGAGTCTCGATTGAGGAGATCTTTGAAGTGTTCCTTCCAGCGGGCCCTGACTGCCTCAGTGACCTTGATGAGTGTTTCCCTGTTCTTGGCCAGCAGTGGGGTGGGGCCTTGGGAGTTTGGACCGTAGGTGGCCTTGACTACGATGAAGAATCCTCGCACATCATGGCTGTCGGCCAGTTGTTGTATCTGCTGTGCTTTCTCCATCCACCACCTGTTCTTTAGGTCTCGTGTTTTTTGTTGGACCTCAGCCTTGAGCCGTCTGTAACGCTGCCTTGCTGCTCCTGAGTTGGGTTGTTGTTTAAGGTTCAGAAATGCCCTGCGCTTGCGATCTATTAGCTCTTGGATCTCCTGATCATTCTCATCAAACCAGTCCTGGTGTTATCTGGTTGAGTGACCGAGCGTCTCTTTGCAGGCACTGGTGTAATCTTCCCACATTACAACCGTGACGACACTGCAAAAGTACTTCATTAGCTGTAAAGCATTTTGAGACATCCAGTGGTCGTGAAAGGCGCGATATAAACCCAGGTCTTTCTGTCTAATTTTAACCTGCGTCCCCTGGTATTCGTGCCCTTCACCAAACTGACGTGGATCAGCTTTGTCAATTGTCCTTGTAGCCCAGAAACGTCCTCTTTTCCAAAGGGAAAAAACCTTACGTCCTTTTTGGGGAAATGCTGCGGGACCCTTTCGTGTTTGGCATCGGCCACGAGGTCATTCTTCGCAAGCTGCTGTCCGCCGAATCCCTAGACCTGAGCAAGGCCATCACGATAGTCCAGGCATTCATATCCACAAGCAATAATACCAGACAGCTATCTTCCCAGCATCGAAGCTCACGGGCAAGTGTTGTGCATAAAATAACATCACTAGCAGGCAGAACTGCATATGGCAGGGCCTACACGTCTGCAGCTGCAAGACCTAGGATGACTCAGAGTTCGCCATCGGGCGTGAATGCAAATCCATTAGCACCATGTTGGCGCTGCGAGGGTAATCATTGAGCCCATCAATGTCGATTCAAGCACTACAAGCAAAGGCTGCGAAACAATGGGGCACCTCCAGCGAATGTGCGAGAGTGCTGCGACTCACCACGTGGCAGAGTCGGCAGAGGATGATTGATCCGGCGCGGATCACGTAAAACAAACAAGAGACGCAACTCAACCCGAGGAAGACACACCTTCTGTTATATATGTAAACTTGTATATACTCTGTACATCCACCAGAGGGCTCATCCCCTGGAGTCCCAAGAGATCCCATAATCCCTTGGGAGCACAGATATTTAAGGAGGCCTCACAGGTTGGAGAGGCACTCTGGAGACCTGCAATAAAAGACTAAGGTCACACTTTACTTTGAGCTCACAGTGTTTCTCTGACTCTTTCTCCATACATAACAACTAGCGACGAGATACGGATAACGAACCCAAAGATGCAGAGAAGAGTGGGCATCCTGGAGAAACTCTCATAGGGAGATAATTGGGAAACCTTTATGGAGCGACTTGACTAATACTTCATAGCCAACGAACTGGATGAGAAGAGAGCGCTGCCAAACGAAGGGCAATCCTCTTCACCGTGTGTGGGGCACCAACGTATGGCCTCATGAAAAATCTGCTTACTCCAGTGAAGCCCATGGAGAAATCATACGATGATTTGTGCACACTGGTCCGGGAGCATTTGAACCCGAAGGAAAGCGTTCTGATAGCGAGGTACCAGTTCTACACCTACAAGAGGTCTGAAGGCCAGGAAGTTGCAAGTTATGTCACCGAGCTAAGATGCCTTGCAGGACATTGCGAATTTAAAGGACATTTGGAACACATGCTCAGAGACTTTTTCGTACTTGGCATTGGCTACGAAACCATACTTCGCAAACTTTTGACTGTAGAGATCCCAACCTTGAGTAAAACCATAGCAATAGCCTAGGCGTTCATTGCCACCAGTGACACTACTAAGCAAATCTCTCAGCACGCAAGTGCTGCTACCAGTACTGTGAACAAAGTGATGTTGTTTTCAAATCGCAATGTACAGGGCAGGCCCCACATGCCTGCAGCTGCACGTCCCCAGATGTCTCAGAGTCCACCATCAAGGGTGATGAATGCAAGGCTATTAACACCTTGTTGGCGCTGCGGGGGTGATCATCGTTTTCATTCATGCCACTTCAAAGGGTATGTTTGCAAGGGCTGTGGAACAATCAGACACCTCCAACGTATGTGAGGGCAAGCTGCAAATCCTGCTAAACCTGCAAACCACGATGTTGCAGAGGACAGATCCACGGAAGATCACGACGAACCAGAGCCTCAGACCGAGGAGGCAGAAGTACATGGGGTGCACACATTCACCACAAATTGTCCCCCAATAATGCTGAATGTTGAACTAAATGGACTCCCAGTGTCAATGGAGCTGGATACAGGCGCGAGCCAGTCCATCATGGGCAAAAAGACTTTCGAGAAATTGTGGTGCAGCGAGGCCTCAAGGCCAGTCTTATTTCATTCGCACGAAACTAAGAACCTACACAAAGGAACCGATTCCCGTAATCAGCAGTGCTACTGTAAAGATTTCCTATGATGGAGCAATGCACAAACTACCACTCTGGGTGGTACCGGGCGATGGTCCCATGCTACTCGGCAGGAGCTGGCTGGGAAAGATACACTGGAACTGGGACAACGTCCGAGTGCTATCGCCTGCTGACGACACTTCGTGTGCCCAGATCTTTAATAAGTTCCCTTCGCTGTTCGAACCAGGCATCGGGAAATTCCAAGGAGCAAAAGTGCAGATCCACCTAATTCTGGGGGCGTGACCCATCCATCACAAGGCGAGAGCAGTACCGTACATCATGAGAGAAAGGATAGAGATCGAACTAGACCGGCTGCAAAGAGAGAGCATCATTTCACCGATCAAGTTCAACGAGTGGGCGAGCCTGATCGTTCTTGTCCTCAAGGGAGATGGCACCATCAGAATCTGTGGCGATTACAAAGCAATCATCAATAGTTTCTCCCTGCAGGACCAATACCAACTACGAAAGGCCGACGACCTCTTTGCAACGCTGGCGGGAGGAAAGACATTCACGAAGCTGGATTTGACTTCAGCCTACATGACGCAGGAACTGGAGGAATCATTGAAGGGCCTCACCTGCATCAACATGCACAAAGGTCTTTTCATTTATAACAGGTGCCCGTTTGGAATTCGATCAGCATTGGCGATATTCCAGAGAAACATGGAAAGCTAACTGAAGTCGGTCCCGTGCACCATGGTCTTCCAGGATGATATCTTGGTCACGGGTCAGGACACAGTCGAGCATCTGCAGAACCTGGAGGAGGTCCTTAGTCGACTCAACCGCTTGGGGCTCAGGTTAAAACGCTCAAAGTGTTTTTTCCTGGCACCTGAAGTGGAGTTCTTGGGGTGGAGGATCGCGGCGGACGGCATCAGGCCCACCGATTCGAAGACAGAGGCAATCGAGAATGCACCGAGGTCACAGTCAGAATCTGCGGAGACTACAAGGTAATAATCAACCAAGTCTCGTTACAAGACCACTACCCGCTACCCAAGGCGGATGACCTGTTCGCAACGTTTGCAGGGGGTGGAGGTGGGGGGGGGATGTCGTTCACCAAGTTGGATCTAACCTCCGCCTACATGACACAGGAGCTGGCTGAATCTTCGAATAGATTGATGTGCATCAACACGCACAAAGGACTGTTTATACACCACAAGTGCTCTTTTGGGATTCGCTCGACTGCTGCCATCTTCCAGAGGAACATGGAGAGTCTGCTGAAATCGATTCCGCGCACCGTTGTGTTTCAAGGCGACATGCTGATCACCAGTCGTGACATCACCGAACACCTGCACAATCTGGAAGAGGTTCTAAGTCGACTCGACAGAGTAGAACTCAAGCTGAAACGCTTCAAGTGTGTTTTCCTGGTGCCTGAGGTCGATTTTTGGGGAGAAAGATTGCGGCAGATGGCATCAGACCCATGGACTCAAAGACAGAGGCCATCGAGAATGCACCCAGACCACAGAATGTGACGGAGCTGTGTTTGTTCCTGGGACTCCTCAACTATTTTGGTAACTTTCTACCCGGGTTAAGCGCTTTGCTGGAACCATTGCACATGTTGCTATGTAAGGGTGACGACTGAGGTAAATCTCAAGAGACAGCCTTTGAGAAGGCCAGAAACCTACTTTGTTCTCATAAGTTACTTGTATTGTATGACCTGTGTAAATGATTAGTGCTAGCTTGTGATGCATCTTCGTACGGGGTTGACTGCGTGTTACAACAAACCAATGTATTGGGCAAACTTCAACTGGTTGCATACGCGTCTAGAAGTCTGTCTAAGGCTGAAAGAGCCTACAGTAGGTCGAGAAAAAGGCATTAGCATGTGTATACGGGGCTAAGAAAATGTACCAATACCTATTTGGACTTCGGTTTGAGCTTGAAACTGACCACAAACCGCTCATTTCGCTGTTTTCAGAGAGCAAAGGTATAAACACCAATGCTTTGTCCCACATCCAAAGATGGGCACTAACATTGTCCACCTATGACTATGTTATCCGCCACAGGCCAGGCACGGAGAACTGTGCTGATGCTCTCAGTCAGCTACCATTGCCCACTACCAGGGTGGAAATGGCGCAGCCCGCAGACTTGCTTCTGGTCATGGATGCTTTTGAGAGCGAGGGGCCACCCGTCACTGCTCGCCAGATCAGGACCTGGACCAGCCAGGACCCTGTGCTATCACTTGTAAAAAGTTGCGTCCTCAATGGGAGCTGGTCGGCCGTTCCCGGGGAAATGCAAGATGAAATTAAGCCGTTTCACCGACGCAAAGGTGAAATGTCCATCCAGTCGGATTGTCTCTTATGGGGTAATCACGTGGTTTTGCCAAAAAAAGGCAGGGAAACGTTTATATGCGACCTATACAATACCCACCAGGCATAGTTATGATGAAGGCTATAGCCAGGTCGCATGTTTGGTGGCCCGGCATTGACTCGGACTTAGAGTCATGCGTACACCAGTGCAACACATGCTCACAATTGAGCAATGCACCAAGGGAGGCTCCATTGAATCTGTGGTCATGGCCCTCCAAACCATAGTCCAGTATCCACGTAGATTTTTCTGGCCCCTTTTTCAGAAAGATGTTTTTAGTTGTAGTGGACGGTTACTTTAAATGGATTGAATGCGTAATCATGTCATCCAGCACATCCACTGCCACCATTGAAAGCCTCCGGGTTATGTTCGCCACCCATGGCTTGCCCGACATCCTTGTCAGTGACAATGGACCGTGTTTCACCAGCTCGGAATTTAATGAGTTTATGACCCGCAATGGCATCAAGCATGTCAGGTCTGCCCCTTTCAAGCCCGCATCCAACGGTCAAGTGGAACGGGCAGTCCAAACTATCAAGCAGAGCTTGAAACGCGTGAGGGAAGGTTCCTTGTAGACCTGCTTAACTCGGGTTCTGCTCACTGGGGTTCCCCCTGAAGAATTGTTAGTGAAGAGAACACTCAAAACCAGGCTCTCCCTAGTCCACTCAGATCTAAATGATCATGTGGAAACCTGGCGTCACCGGCAAAATATGTACCATGATCGCGCGGCTGTATCGAGTGACATTGATATTAACGACCCCATGTTTGTCCTTAATTATGGTGATGGTCCTAAATGGGTCGCTGGCACTGTCTTGAATAGAGTGTTTATACTCAAACTACTGAATGGACAAATGTGCAGAAAGCATTTGGATCAGACCAAACTGCGGTTCACCGACAACCAGGAACAACCTGAAGAGGACATCACCATCATCAATCCACCAACACACACCCAACCTGCAATCGACCTCGCTGTCAATCAAGAGGATGAACCCACCATTCCCAACAGTCCTGTCAGACCAGCCGTGCCACAGTGCAGCAATGGTCCGACCAACTCACTCATGCCAGAGTTTGAACTCAGACGATCAACCAGGAAGCGTAGGGCCCCGGATCGTCTCAACTTGTAAATAATTTGTTTCACAGACTTTGGGGGGGGAAGTGATATTATGTATGTTAACATTGTAACTGTGTAAGACTTGCCACCAGAGGGCGCAACTATTGGAGGCCCAATGGTCACCTACACACCTCGTGCAAGGGAGTATAAAAAGTTGTCTGTCATGTTGCTTAGGCACTCTGGAGTTGTATTAAAGAGACTAAGATCACATCAGTTTTAGCTCACAGTACTCAGTCTTGTGGAGTTCTTCCATACTTAACAGTATTACCAATTTCAGCAATTTCACCAACATTAACGTCCTCGACCAGGCCAACATCCCCAGCATTGAATCAATGACCACACTTGATCAGCTCTGCTGGGCAGACCACATTGTCCGCATGCCAGACACAAGACTCCCAAAGCAAGTGCTCTACTCGGAACTCCTTCATGGCAAACGAGCCAAAGGTGGGCAGAGGAAACATTACAAGGACACCCTCAAAGCCTCCCTGATAAAGTGCAACATCCCCACTGACACCTGGGAGTCCCTGTCCAATGACCACCCTAAGTGGAGGAAGTGCATCTGGGAGGGCGCTGAGCACCTCGAGTCTCGACGCCGAGAGCATGCAGAAACCAAGCGCAGGCAGCGGAAAGATTGTGCGGAAAACCAGTCCCACCCACCCTTTCCCTCAACGACTATCTGTCCCACCTGTGTCAGCGACTGTGGTTCTTGTATTGGACTGTTCAGCCACCTAAGGACTCATTTTAAGAGTGGAAGTATGTCTTCCTCGATTCCGAGGGACTGCCTATGATGATGATGACCAATTTCAGGCAAAAACCTAAGTGGTTATTACATAGAGTTTACAGCACAAGAACAGGCCATTCCTCCCAATTGGTCCGTGCCGGTGTTTATGCTCCACATGAGTCTCCTCCCACCCCTCTTCACCTCACCCTATCAGCATATCCTTCTATTCCTTTCTCCCTCATGTACTTATCTCGCTTCCCCTTAAATGCATCTCTGCTATTTGCCTCAACTACTCCCTGTGGTAGCGAGTTCCACGTTCTAACCACTCTCTGGGTAAAGACGTTTCTTCTGAATTACCTATTGGATTTATTATTGACTCTGATATTGATGGCCCCTAGTTCTGGTCTCCCCCCACAAGTGGAAACACTCATTAAGTATCTACTCGATCAAACCCTTTCATCATTTTAAAGACCTCCATTAGGTTGTCTCTTAGCCTTCCTTTTTCTAGAGATAAAAGATCTAGCCTGTTCAGTCTTTCTGTCAGCATAATGCAAATGTGACATGGCAGTTAAAATAAATGGGCTACAAAACATTGAGGAAACTCAAGCTGGCCTTTAGTGTGACTTCATATGTGTAAGGAAAGCACAAGCTGTCTGAGAAAGGCAGATAACTCTCTGGAAATGGGGAGGAATGCATTCTATTCTCGGAAGTGTGTTCACCCCAGTTATTTATGTCTTGTGTTTATGAGGTGAATGAATTGATTTATGCTTTATTCAGGATTTGGCAGAACAAAGTATGAATATTGCTTATTGTCCTTGGTTTTGAAAGTGTTATCAGATCCGCATCTGATCTGATGCTTGTCAGCTTGGCTCTCTTGCCCCAAGTCAGAAGCTTGTGGGCTCAAGCCCCACTATCAGTGCATCGTTTAGGCTGATGCTTGAGTGCTATACCGAGGGAGTGCCGCACTGCTAGAATTCCTGGGGTGAAATTGGGCTTGGTAGCGGCCGTTTTTTTGGATGCCACGAAGCCTCGTAAGGGTCCAAAATGGCTTCCGCGATGTGCGTGCACACAGTACTGACGCAAAGCGTGCTGGATGCCATCTTGGTGAAGGTGTCTGTGCGCGAGCACCTAACATCCGACGGAAGTATGTAAAGGAGGCAGATCATGATGATAATCAGTGTGCAACACTGGTTTGACACCTTCGCTGCTATTTTGGAGCCCCATGTTCCAGCCTACGCCCTCTCTTAACCTCCGTGTTCAACAGTTCACCAGTGCTATTAAAGGGATCATCAACTACTTGCAGACTAGTTGATGGATTATTTCTTCTCTCTGTTGCTCCTATTTTGGAGCCCCATGTTCCAGCCTACGCCCTCTCTTAACCTCCGTGTTCAACAGTTCACCAGTGCTAATTAAAGGGATCATCAACTACTTGCAGACTAGTTGATGGATTATTTCTTCTCTCTGTTGCTCCTATTCTACGCGTTATGGTGGTTTTCCACACTTGTTGAAAGTTTCAGTAATCTACAGCAAGTGGTCTGGCTGGTGCTGAAGTATTTTTTTGGTAACTTAAAGGCTTGTGCATAAACCAGTTATTTCCAGATATGGGAAGCCTATTGGCATTGAGCATAACTGGGAGAATGAGCAGAGGCTACATGGAGCAGGACAAGATGGTAGAAGAGGGAGGAGGGGGAGCGGGGCTCCTGCAGGAGACCAAATCTGCAGAGAATCCACAGGGAGCAGATAGAAAATAGGAGCACTAGTAGGCCATTTGGCCCTTCGAGTCTGCACTGCCATTCAATATGATCATGGCTGATCCTCTCATCTCAACACCATATTCCTATTTTTTCCCCATACCCCTTGATGTCTTTTGTGTCTAGAAATCTATCTATCTCCCTCTTAAATATATTCAGTGACTTGGCCTCCACAGTCTTCTGTGGTAGAGAATTCCACAGGTTCACCATCCTCTGAGTGAAAACATTTCTCCTCATCTCAGTCCTAAATTTCCTACCCCGTATCCTGAGACTGTGACCCCTTGTTCTAGACTTCCCAGCCAGGGGAAACATCCTCCCCGCATCCAGTCTATCCAACCCAGTCAGAATTTTATACGTTTCAATGAGATCCCCTCTCTTTCTTCTAAACTCTAGTGAATACAGGCCTAGTCGAT